>NC_141689.1:972076607-972589107 GCF_964263255.1 Lissotriton vulgaris | reverse complement strand
TCAAGGTTTTGTAAATGCTAATTCCTAACTATATATGGTCTATAACCTATGGTTTTTTCAGTGAATTTTCAAGGTTTTGTAAATGCTAATTCCTAACTATATATGGTCTATAACCTATGGTTTTTTCAGTGAATATATATATATACATACATATATAAACATATATCATCTGTATATCTATATAAATACAAACATAAATGCATGCATACATATACTTATATGCATACAGATGCATGTTATTTACATGAAAGTTGAAAAAACACTAATAAAAGCAAAGCTAAAAAGCCACCTCATTACAAACAGAATGGCTTTAACTTAAACGAGGGCGAGATCTATTGCATTTTCAATGCTTGTTTACTTTGGTTCCATCAAGAAGGCATTCAGATGTGTCACACATTTGCCATAAATTCTGAATGTTAGCACTCTAGTTGCACATTAGATCACTGTAGTAAAGCTACTGCTCACCAGGGACGTCTGCTGCTGGTATTCAAAGTGCATGTTTCAGTCTGCATGTCAGAATTTTTTTAATGAAATAGAAGAGGATTTGAGAAGTCACTCAAAATGATCCCTAATTTTTCTTTCTGAAGCACTAATCATACTTTCTATGGCAAAATTAACCCCCTCATGTTGTTCCTTTTTAAATTGAGTGTTTTCAGACTTACCACTTCATTCCCATCAAGATGGCTTCTGGTGTGCCATACTTTTGTCATAAGTAAGACTGTTAGCGCTCTAGTTGTTCTTTAGAACACTCTGGGACATTCTGTCATTGGGCTATACTTGGGGTACATCTGGGTGATATTTGGGCTACATTTAGGCTCTTTTGTCTCTGGTGGCCATCTTGGGAGACTGTATGTCAGAATTTTTTAATTAAATTGAAGAGGGTTTGAGAAGTCACTCAAAATGTGCCCTAATTTTTCTTTCTGCAGCACTAATCATAATTCATATGGCAAAATATACCCCCTCATTTTGTTCCTTTTTAAATTAAATGTTTTAAGAGTTACCACTTTATTCCAATCAAGATGGCTTCAGGTGTGCCATACCTTTGTAATAAGTAGGACTGTTAGCGCTCTAGTTGTTCTTTAGAACACTCTGGGACATTCTGTCATTGGGCTATACTTGGGCTACATCTGGGTGATATTTGGGCTACATTTGGGCTCTTTTGTCTCTGGTGGCCATTTTGGGAGACTGCATGTCAGAATTTTTTAATGAAATAGAAGAGGATTTGAAAAGTCACTCAAAATGTGCCCTAATTTTTCTTTCTGCAGCACTAATAATACCTTCTATTGCATAATATACCCCCTCATTTTGTTCCTTTTTAAATTAAATGTTATAAGAGTTACCACTTTATTCCCATCACAATGGCTCCAGGTGTGCTATACCTTTGTAATAAGTAGGACTGTTAGCGCTCTAGTTGTTCTTTAGAACACTCTGGGACATTCTGTCATTGGGCTCTACTTGGGCTACATCTGGGTGATATTTGGGCTACATTTGGGCTCTTTTGTCTCTGGTGGCCATTTTGGGAGACTGCATGTCAGAATGTTTTAATGAAATAGAAAAGGATTTGAGAAGTCACTCAAAATGTGCCCTAATTTTTCATTCTGCAGCACTAATCATACTTTCTATGGCAACATATACCCCCTCATGTTGTTTCTTTTTAAATTAAATGTTTTAAGAGTTACCACTTTATTCCAATCAAGATGGCTTCAGGTGTGCCATACCTTTGTAATAAGTAGGACTGTTAGCGCTCTAGTTGTTCTTTAGAACACTCTGGGACATTCTATCATTGGGCTATACTTGGACTACATCTGGGTGATATTTGGGCTACATTTGGGCTCTTTTGTCTCTGGTGGCCATTTTGGGAGACTGCATGTCAGAATGTTTTAATGAAATAGAAAAGGATTTGAGAAGTCACTCAAAATGTGCCCTAATTTTTCATTCTGCAGCACTAATCATACTTTCTATGGCAAAATATACCCCCTCATGTTGTTTCTTTTTAAATTAAATGTTTTAAGAGTTACCACTTTATTCCAATCAAGATGGCTTCAGGTGTGCCATACCTTTGTAATAAGTAGGACTGTTAGCGCTCTAGTTGTTCTTTAGAACACTCTAGGAGGCTGCAGTAGAACACAAAGGAATCAACTGACAGTCTCTGTCCTTGTTGGATGTACATGTTTTACTGAGAATGTCAGACTTCATTTTCACATGACTGAGAAAGATAATGTGAATTTACAGAAAATATGCTTTCAGTTTAGCTTATAGATCCCCTTCCAAACCACTGTGGGAAAATCATGAGATATTAGTTTTCTTTCAAACAATATTCATGATATCACAGCAGAAGGTTTTTTCACATGGTAAAATCACCTTAGAACCCACCACAATTCCTAAAACGAGTATGGTACCATCAACAAATGATTTATAATGTAACTAAAGTCCTAAAACCCTCTATTAACTACAATGCTTTTTAATGAGGTGCTATCATGTATATTGGTCCCAAGATGGCTGCCAACACTTCTTGGATGAAGTGCTGACAGCCAATCAGATCAGATGTGTGGTTAGGCTCCGCCCAGATATATATCTTTTTTGAACCTAAATTACTCAAAATCCACTGGAGCACATATATTGAGACCTAGCAAAGGCACATCGGGCTAACAGTCCCTACAATTTTGCCAAGTTTCGTGCAAATCCATTCAGCCGTTCGAGCTAAAAGTGAGGCCAACCGCCCTATGGAAATTAGCATGGGAAAAACGCGTTTTGGGACCCCCCTTTTTTCTCGGCCCCCCCTTGATGAAACCCCCCCAAATTGACAGGGGCTGCTCAGAAACAAAATGTTCCATTTTCCTGAAAATTTCAGCCAATTCCGTCCACAAACGCCAAAGTTATTAGACATAGAATTTTCAAAAATCCCATAGAGAAAAAATCCTAACTATATATAGCTACTGGCGACCGCCAGTAGGTAATATATATATATATATATATATTTATATATATATATATATATATATATATATATATATATATATATATATATATATATATATATATCTACTACTCCTCTTCACTTCAGAAGAAAAACTGCCGCCTGCCAGAACAGCGGGCGTCTCGTCATAGAAAAGGACCTCTGAAGTCGGGTCCTGACAACACTCCACCTCTTAAGTAGAAAATCACAGGTGACGAGACTGTGTGCTGACCATAAAATATTTATTTCATGTCGCCCTCGGACGCGTTTGGCTTGACCAGCAGGCTTGTTCACCGATGCTTCAATACATTACAGTCGCCATTTTAAACAGTGCAAACACAAACGGTCATGTGATTCGAACTACAACCTGGCAGACAGTGAAGAAAGACTCGTAGTTTTTGTACCTAATGCAAGCATGAGTTACACTTGAAACTCGGTGGAACCAGTCATTTTCATACAATTCGACCTGAATATAAACGTAAAACATGATAATGCTTATCTCAATAATAGCACCATTGGTTCATTCAATAACTGGCATTTGATTAAACAACCACGATTTTTTACGCGCGCGTTCTAAACAAAATAGACGCTTCAATGCATAACATTCATAGATCGCGCTACTAACTATACGCTTGATAAGCCTTGCATTCGCCCATAGTGGGCATGAATTAATTTCGCGTTGATTTGGTCATAGGTATACTAAGTTCCACCACATTGCATAATACTGCCCAAGTGGGCAAGTAACTAACAATGTATGTATGTATGTATGTATGTATGTATGTATAGGCATTTATATAGCGCACTACTTACCCAGAGGGTCCCAAGGTGCTTCGACCACTGCGAAACCCTTCCTGGCTTCCCTGAGAGATGGTCCCTTAATGGGTATCTCCAGGGTGAGACCAGGCATCCCCGGCGGTCTGGTGGGGCCGTTAGTGAAGATGAGGCAAGCTAATGCCCAGAGTTGCCGAGTGTGATCGCTGATCAGAGTGGGCACCGAGGCGAGAGAATTATCGAGTCCGCTGACCCTGGTCCAGAAACCTGCCGCGCCGGGAATCGAACCCTGGTCCCGGGCCGTCCTCTGCTCTCGGGTCTGCCGCCTCTAACCAGTGAGCCACACTACTTCACAACTGTCCCCAGGAGTAGATAAGGCAAGTGAAAAGGGTAGGAGGTAGGGGGGGGGTAACAGGGTAAAAGGGAGGGAAGAGGGGGAGGAAAAGTGCCCGTGCTTTACAATACAAAGTGCTCTGTCACATTGTGCATACAGATATAGATAATTAAAACGAGGTTACCGCTGCTCTGTATCCTCTTTTTCAATTAACACAGAATTTGACACAAAAATTTGACAGGTATGTGGCATTCAGGACCTAGGCTGCCTACTATAGATTTGTGCTCAGATCTTCTTCAAGGTTAAGCCCTCCTGGGGCCTTGGAATTGAGCTCCAAAATATACCTTGACTCGAGGCGTCTTAGTTTCTTTAATCTATCACCGCCTCTCACATTTTTGGGAACTTGGTCAATTACGAAGTAGCAGAGCCCTGCTTCATCCTTATTGCGCTTCTCTTCGAAATGACGGGCCACCGGGTAAGATGGGTCCATATTTCGAATAGCTCGCATATGTTGCAATATACGCATGTGCACTGGATGGATAGTGCTGCCTACGTACCTCAGGCCACATGGGCACTGGAGTACGTAGACAGCATAATCTGTTTTACAGTCAAAGAATCCTCTGATTTGTTTGACTCTTTTGGTGAGCCCCCCTTGATAAGAATGGGTGTTAACTCCCAGCTTGCAGGCTTTGCATTTGGTACATTTTATAAAACCAGGTTTTCTTTTGAGCCAGTCAAGACCTACTCCCTTCACTTTGGGTTTGGGTGGTAACATATTGGACACAAGCATTTGTTTGAGGGACCTGGCTTTCCTAAAAGTAATGGCTGTTTTTTTCGGGACTTGGTCTTGCAGTAGGGGATCATTCGCAATCAGATGCCAGTGGCGGTTTAGGATTTTTCTCACGTCTTAATGTTTCTTATTGTATGCTGTTATCATTCTAACCTGATTTGTCTCACATTTGTTTGTGTCTAGTGGCTTGTTTTGGTTAAACAAGATTTCTTCCCTGCTACACTTTTTTGCTTTCCTGATACAGCCCTCAATGTTCTCTTGTGTATACCCTCGTGCTGTAAAGCGGGTATTTAGTGTTGTTTATTCTAGTTCTAGGTTCTCTTGATCACTGCAGTTTCTGATGGCTCTTAGGCTTTCTCCATATGGGATGCTTCTGACCAAGTTAGTTGGGTGGAAACTTGCCGCGTGGAGCAGCGTGTTACCCGCTGTAGGTTTCCTGTAAAGATTGGAGTGTACTTTTCCATTTTTTACAAAGATGGTCAGATCTAAGAAGTTTAAAGATGTGGCACTTATATTGCTCGTAAATTTCAGATTGAGATTATTGATCTGAAGCCTATCAATAAAATTCTGAGCACTGGCCTCTGATCCTTTCCAAATAAGGAACAGGTCGTCTATGTACCTGCTCCAATGTAGGATATTATCATCCCATTCCTTGTGGAATTCCGCTTGGATCACCTGCTCCTCCCACCAGCCCATATGCAAATTAGCATAGCTGGGGGCGAAGCAGGTGCCCATCGCGGTCCCACAGATCTGCTTATACAGGATAGTATCGAATAGAAAATAGTTACTATTCAAGCAGGTTGTGATCATTGTCAGAAGCATTTGCGTATGGAGCCATAGATTAATTGGGCGTTCTTTTAAGAAGTGTTTTATTGCCCTTAGGCCATCTTCATGCCTAATGCTGGTATAAAGTGTAGAAACATCGATTGTTACCAGCAAAAGGTCTGTCTCCCGTGGTAGATCATAGATTTTTCTCAAGAAGTCGCTAGAATCTTGAATAAAAGAGGGGAGTTGTTTAACTAAAGGGCACAGAAACGAGTCAATGAATTTAGAAGTATTTTCCAACCCCCCTCCTATAGCAGAGATAATGGGGCGGCCTGGTGGATTGACCGCGTCTTTATGCACCTTGGGTATAAGGTAAAACACAGGGGTGGTAGGGTTAGTGATCTTAAGGAACTTCAGCTCTTCGAGGGATAAGAGGCTTTGCCGGTACCAGTCTTGCAATTGCTGGTTATATAGCTCGAACTGGTGATGCATAGCCAATTCTGTTGTTTTCACATAGTTTAAGCGGTTGTTAAGCTGTTTATGTATTGCCCCCTGTCCCAGAGGACAACATTCCCTCCTTTATCAGCGTTTCTCACTATACAGTTGTGATCTGCTTTAAGTTTAGTAACTAACGCCGAATACTCCTTTTCTTGCTGGTGAAATTTTTATGTTTTACACTGGTGCATTTTTCTAGATTTTTCAAATCATTAACAACTAGTTCATGGAAAATATCGACAGTGTCTCGTATACTTAAAGGGGTACATTTTGAACTAGATCGAAAGTCAGTGAGCACAGTTTTACTGATGTTAATGTCCTGCTCCTTAGCAATCATTGCAGCTTGACTGCTAGTTGCTTCATAGAATGCTTCAGAATTGTGTCTGGCAGGTTGTGTGAGAACATCCGTCTCGCCGCTGGCTTGGATGTCATTGTCTCGTAGATTGAGCAGTAGGTCCATATCGGCCACAGAAAGATTGTCTCTAATATTAGCGGATTGGGTGCTCGGGGTGGATTTCTCCTGGTGTTTATTTTGTGCAAAGAATTTTTTCAGCTTGAGATTTCTCACGAATTTAAACATGTCGATGCGTGTATCCATGTAGTTAAAGTCTGCTGGTGGGCAGAAAGAGAGCCCCAGTTTTAAGACCTTCTCCTCTTTGGGCGTGAGAGTGATTTTCGTGAGGTTCAGAACCGTGTTGTCATGAACTGGAGTATGGTCACCTATTTCTTCGATTTGCTGGGCGCTACATTGGATCTGTTTTCTCCTCTTGCGCCTCTTGCACCTCTGCCTCTTCCTTTTGGATTTCTGCTGTAGTTGACCATCCGCATTGGTCTCAGATTAAATCTCCTTTCCTCCTCTAAAAAAGCAAATTCGTCGATGACTGAGGGGATCGTTTGTTTACTCGGTCTGCTTTGCCCCTCCTCCAGATCTGTGTCGACTTCTGAGCTAAGAAGAGTGCTTTCGTCTGACTGAGGGTCTGCTCGCTTTGAATCAGGATTAAGTCGTTGTTTACGCATTGTGTCGAATTTTTTAGCAAATGTGTATATCTGACCACGCTCATAGTCCCGTTTGTCTCTCAGGAATTTTTCAGCTTTTCTTTCTGTGATGGTTAGTTCCAATTTCTTGAGCCGGTCTACCATGTCTTTTTTAAATTTGCTAATCGCGTCTTGATCCGGTTCTTTTTCTAGCATCTGAAGTATTTGATCAATTTCCGCTAGCATTTTCTCTCTGTCCGATTCAGCATATTTAATCAGAATTGCTAGCATTTTACAAGAAGAGTCATGGTTATTATCTGCCCATTCGCGTAACATATTAGGGTCGGGTTCTTCGTAGGTCGGTGCTACCATAATCCTTAGGCCACGTGGGATCCTCTTTACCTCTAGGTAGCGTTGTAAGGATTTTTGTTCCCACCATTTAGATAGTTCTCCGCATTTTAGTTTCTCAAGGCGCTTTAATCTTGCCACTATATCCGATGTTTTCGCAGTTGGTTCTTTTGTTGTTGGTTTAGCACCCACTGTCCGTGTGTCGTCAAAGATGGAGAGCGCGGTTTCCTCTCGCTCCTGAAGTTCTTGGGCAGACATAGTTAATTGATGATCAATCTTGGAACTGGCGTTCCGGTACAGCAACCGCCAGGCGCTTCACGGAATTACCGTAAGACTTTTTAAATACAACCTGGCTTTCCCTCTTCCTGAAGCTCGTAGAATCTCCTACCTGCCGTCCGTGGCTCGTAGCGCGGACCTTCCGGTTCTCGTCACTCGCGTTGTTGGGCAGGTTGGCTTCTTGTGTGAATCCAGGGAGAGAGTTTCTCCTTCATCCAGCTTCGGGGGGGCGGCAGTATAAACAGCTTCTACTTCTCTTCACTTCAGAAGAAAAACTGCCGCCTGCCAGAACAGCGGGCGTCTCGTCATAGAAAAGGACCTCTGAAGTCGGGTCCTGACAACACTCCACCTCTTAAGTAGAAAATCACAGGTGACGAGACTGTGTGCTGACCATAAAATATTTATTTCATGTCGCCATCAGACGCGTTTCGCCTGACCAGCAGGCTTGTTCACCGATGCTTCAATACATTACAGTCGCCATTTTAAACAGTGCAAACACAAATGGTCATGTGATTTGAACTACAACCTGGCAGACAGTGAAGAAAGACTCGTAGTTTTTGTACTTAATGCAAGCATGAGTTACACTTGAAACTCGGTGGAACCAGTCATTTTCATACAATTCGACCTGAATATAAACGTAAAACATGATAATGCTTATCTCAATATTAGCACCATTGGTTCATTCAATAACTGGCATTTGATTAAACAACCACGATTTTTTACGCGCGCGTTCTAAACAAAATAGACGCTTCAATGCATAACATTCATAGATCGCGCTACTAACTATACGCTTGATAAGCCTTGCATTCGCCCATAGTGGGCATGAATTAATTTCGCGTTGATTTGGTCATAGGTATACTAAGTTCCACCACATTGCATAATACTGCCCAAGTGGGCAAGTAACTAACAACTGTCCCCAGGAGTAGATAAGGCAAGTGAAAAGGGTAGGAGGTAGGGGGGGGGTAACAGGGTAAAAGGGAGGGAAGAGGGGGAAGAAAAGGGCCCGTGCTTTACAATACAAAGTGCTCAGTCACATTGTGCATACAGATATAGATAATTAAAACGAGGTTACCGCTGCTCTGTATCCTCTTTGTCAATTAACACAGAATTTGACACAAAAATTTGACAGGTATGTGGCATTCAGGACCTAGGCTGCCTACTATAGATGTGTGCTCAGATCATCTTCAAGGTTAAGCCCTCCTGGGGCCTTGGAATTGAGCTCCAAAATATACCTTGACTCGAGGCGTCTTAGGGGTCCATTACGATGTCGGGTGGTTTGCCTCCGCCAGGCTGGCGGAGGCAAACCGCCCGACATCGCAAGCCCAAATCCCCCCGCCATATTAGGATGGCGGAGGGGAAGGTGGTGGTGCAAAATACCGCCCGCCTGTTTTCCGCCCCGTCGCCTTGAGGCCGGGGCGGAAAACCAGTAACATGCAGGCGGTGTCTGTCAGACACCGCCTGCAATATTACAATGGGCTTTTTGCAATGCCTTTCCGTGGCGGCAAAGCCCCCACGGAAAGGCATGCGGTGTTCACTCTGGGGGCCCCCTGTGGGCCCCCAGAGTGAAGGCCAAAGGGGGGTGGCACATGGGGGGGTACCTGTGGTATCCCCCTGCCTTTGCATAATCGAAGAGGCAGGCACCGCGCGGTGCCTGCCGCTTCGATTGTTCAAAGGCGTGCTTTTGTTTTTAACATTGTGGCGGGCGGAGCAGTGAGCACTGCCCGCCAGAATGTTAAATTGAGGAATGCGCCCGCCACTGTGGCGGGCGCATCCTAATGGCAATGTCGGGACCCCCGCCCTTTAGGCGGGCGGTCCCGAGTTCCGCTAGGGTGGCGGTTTGAGATGTCATCAGTGATGTCATCAGTGATGTCACTGACCATGTCATGAATGATGTAATATGTGACATCATCAGCAGTGGATTGCGGGTGCGCGATATATAGTTAGCGCATCTAACTATATATGGAATTTCAATGGTTTTATGCGAGTAAAATAAGGTTTTGTAAATGCAAATCCCTAACTATATATGGCCTAAAACCAATGGTTTTTTCATTGAATTTTCAAGGTTTTGTAAATGCAAATTCCTAACTATATATCGACTATAACCTATGGTTTTTTCTGTGAATTTCAATGGTTTTTTAATAGCAAATATCAAAAGCTGTCAAATGTCAAGTACGTGATAGGTAAAAACGTTTTCGTGTTTATGCACGCTGATGTGCTTTGAACGCTGCCCCCCCCCTCCCCTCCCCTCTTTTCTCTTAGTAGTACTCTCTCTTTGCAGATAGTGAACGGTAGTTAACGCAGACCTTTACCCCTGTTGTAATCCGTCGTACCTGCTTGTCTCTCCATTTGATTGATTGTTATCCAAGCATTTACTGTTTTAGAATTGGTTCTCTTTGGATCATTCTCTATTTACAAACAAGCACAAAGTCGCAATACTCTGTTTAGTGTTTGCAGATAGTGAAAAATCGTGTAAAAAAATAAAAGTAATCGAGCAAAATCAGTAGACCACTAATTCGATCTCTTTTTGACCTCGGTAAAATACAAACATTAGGAACAACCCTTCATGAGAAATACGAAAATAGTGAAATGAACTGAGCTCCACACCATGAGGGCTGCAAGACAGCTCGACTCCGCCACCCACCCCGCCCAAAATAACGACAAACCCTATGCAAATATTATAAATATAGACAACACACCAGCAAAGAAACAGGGTAAAACATTTTATTAAATAACTATTTACATAACTATTTTATACTTTTTATTGCCCGATCCGGCTAGCTCAATCGATCGAGCATGAAACTCATACACTGATAGCAAGCGTTGAGAGTTTGTAGAACGATGGCTTCAGATTTTCCACATACGGTGTAGTGGCGCGAACTGGGAGGGGGCGTTTGGATTCTACACCTTCCCCAAATAAGATTTTCATACGTGAATGTTCGTTCATGCTTTTTGTCCCTGAGTTGCTTCCATATCACTGCCTTACACAAATGGCATAAGTCCTGGTTGTTGAGTGCCATACTTCAGAGTTCTAAGCAGCTCTTGTAACACTGTTTAAACCTTATTTGCACCTGCTGCAGCTTCACTATTCAAAGTAAGTGGGGTCCATTTGTGGACCTGACTGCATTGGAAAACAATGTGATACGGTGCCTCCCTAAACCGCTTGACGGAGGCCCCCGAGGGGCGGTGAGATGGCGCGGACTGAGAGGGGGCGCTTGGCTCCTGCCCCCTCCCCAAGTCGTGTTGCCCTGGTGTGGCCTGAGATCGCCCCCGACATGGGCGGCCGGCTCCCGAAGTCCGGCGGAATTTTTTCCCTTTTAATGACTCTTCCATTCTGGACCTTGTCCCACAATCCGTTTGACCTGAAGATACGCTGTCGTGGGGCGCCTCTTTACCGTTTTAGTTGCCATTCCGCCAGCATTTGGTACCCTGTGCCTCTTCCGCCATTCAGCTGTTTACCGCCCGCTCTTGCGACTACAGCGTCTCGCTCACCATGTAGTTGAGTTGCTCCCGTTCTTAAGATTTAACCGAACTTTTTGGACTGCTGAAAGCGGTTGTATTCCGACCGCTGGTTGGTGGAGACATTTTGACTATATTCTGGACCTGCATTGTCGCGTAATGCGTCATATGACGCGACGCGTTAGCGCACCCGGAAGTGCTCCGGTGCGCAAGGCGCAGCTTCCCGGAAACGATCCAGAGCGCGCCGCGCAGCGCGTAACGTAAGCATAATAGGCCATGTGACTTGTTAATAAAACTTTTCATTGGTTCATTTTACTTTTGTTTTCCTAATGATGTAAGACTAGGTCATGTGACCTAGAAATAACACTTTTCATTGGATTAAAACATTTTTTTTCCCAAACGATGAAAGCCCCACCTTGTTTCTGGATGTTTCAGACTGAAGCTGGCGTCACCATGAGAGCACCACCATCTCGTAGCTCCGTCGTGGCCATTCCGCAAGCAATCATGGCAGCCGCTCCCCACCGGAAGCCTGCGGGAGTCGACGGCCCCCAAGACTTTTGTACAATCTTCAAGGCTGAGGGGACGCTTTCGGGAATGGAACCCAAGCCCTGGCAGACAAGCGTCCGAGTTCCAAGGTGTCCCAGGGCCATTTTACTGGACCAGGCCCAAATCCGAAGAGCCGGCCGCCATTTTAAGAGTCCTGTGGAAGCCGCCTATCGCTGCACCGCAAGAGTGGGAGCAACTCAACTACATGGTGAGCGAGACGCTGTAGCCGTAAGAGCGGGCGCTAAACAGCTGAATGGCGGAAAAGGCACAGTGTACCAAAAGCGGGCGGAATGGCGACTGAAACGATAAAGGGGCGCCCCACTACAGCAGACAAGCCTCCGCCATGTGCTTCAAAACTGCATATGTATCTCGTGATATCAAGGTTGGGCAACCAGTACACAACAAGCAGTTACGAGTCCCATTTACACCGGCACCATTTTGGGCGCGGCCGGGCAGGTCCACGATCTAGTCAAACATAACAAATGAGGCTGACGTCTCTGAAGCAGTTGACGAACAGCAGGACATAGCAAATAAACATGAAGTCTCTAAAGCTGTTAACTCACTGCAGGACAAAACAAGTAAACCTGAAACCTCTGGAATAATTGTCGCTCAAAAGAACAACACACAAAACTCTGTAGAGCCTGAAGAAAAAAAAACAGAAGGGCACTGTAGTTTCAGACACACTTAACACTAATGACTAAACAAAGATATTGTCTGTTTATGAAACAGTTATCATGTTCACAGAATTGACAAAGAAGTGTGCAGACACCAATGCTATTAAGAAACACAAGGAAATCCTAATGCATCAACATTCTCGGAAGAGGTTGACACAGATAACATCTTAAGGAACAAAGAAAGACCTGTTCACTCTTGACAACCCAGGTGCTGTGTATGTTGCACTATAGTGCTGCATCGACAAAACGGACAACCCGATTGATGTGCATTTTTCATTATTGATTATTGTAAAGAAATGGCGACTCCCCCCTTTAGCAGATTAGCTAAATATTTGCGTAATTTAGGAATAAAAGTTATATTATTGTTGTTGTTGTTGTTATCGTTATAGTTCTGGTTAATTTCAAAAAAAATTTAAATATATTTACAGTTTTTGTTGCGTTCCTTATATTTAAAAGTTAATAAAGTTTTAAAATCCAACTTTGTTGGAGTGCTATATATTTTTAAAAAATCGGGTGAATGGGGCCTTGAATCGGGTTATTGTCATGTGTGGGCTTTGCAAGTGTACTGCTACAGGATCGGACATTTCAAACTCAAATGCACGTTCTTTTTCTTACCTTTCCGAAGCATGGAGCGCAATAGCAGGCAGAGAAAGGGTGATGCACGTGTTCAACACTGCCTGGCCTGGCAAGTTGCTGGCAGTGCCCCCCCGCCCGCTCCTGAAAGAGGGCACACACACACCGCCGCCCCGAGTACTTCACAAATCTTTAAAAGAGCATGCGCTTGTTCATGAGGCTTAAATGGTTTATCACCCCTTCTAGAACCCCTGCATCGACCCTCTGACGTTTCCTGGAAGAATTACCACGTAACACAATACCAAGCCTTGTCAACTGAAACTCCCGAGGAATCGTGGGGCATATTATCAAGGGGGTTTATCTCCGCTTTTTTGGCTTTAAAAGCCAAAAAAAAAGAGATAAAATTATCTCCCTATTACCAAGCTGTCGCTACCACCAGTTAGTGACAGCTAAAAGGAGATAGCGACCATCTTGGGCCCCGCTTTGCATGTCACTGATATTTATCACTAATGACATGCAAAGTGGGCGTGCCAAGATTTTAGCGACTGGAAACAGTCCCTTACCATCGCTATCTCCTATTACCAACTTTTGGAGATATTCGCGCTAAGCGCGAATATCTCCAAAAGCTAACACCTGACCTGAGCAGTTCTTAGCCATGTTATCCAATGGGAGGTGGATAACATGGCTAAGAGCATTTGCTCGATAATACATGAATATCGCTGACTTTTCAGCGATATTCATGCATTGCGGCCGTTTTTTATCGCATTTGCGATAAACCTTGCTAATAGCAAGGTTTATGTGCGATAAAATTCGCCGATGTGCGGCGATAATTTTTGTCTCTAAACAAGTTAGAGACAAAAATTATCGCTAGTTGTTGGTAATATGCCCCCGGATTTTTCCTTGCAGGAATCGGGAGGCGAAAGACTAGCACTGAAATCAGTAGTCTCACGCCTGAATCGGGAGGGTTGGCATGTCTGCATTCTCTACAGCTGGGGCCATAAACTACATCCGCAGGGCTAGGTGATAGCCTGGGTCCGGCCTGGACAATCGGACACAGAGGAAGAGGAGTGTCAGAGGGTGCGGTAGTGAATAGGGTGAAAGGGAGGTGTCGGGCGGGCACAGGGTGTGATTCTCAGAGAAGAGCAGCGCAGATGGGGGGAAGTATATGGCCCATGCATGAGAGAGAGAGAGCGGGGGTGACCAGTGCGTGGGGGAGATGCTTGCGAGGGTGCGGAGCCGTGCTGAGAATCGACAGCGTGCAGAGAGTGGGCCTGGTCAAGGCATCTAAAATGGCTGCCGTGCACGACAAAATTGTGGCATTGGACAAAAAAGGCAAGATAGCGCAGACAATGTTTATCAATAAGGATTCATTTATAACAAAATATTTTATCGCAGTGACAAATTGGCGGTCAACACTTCCTGATTTCCATCGAATCGAACGTTAACAGACGTCACGCAACAAAAAAAAAAAAAAGCTCACGCACAGCCGCTGGAAGACATGTATCAACATATTCGGAAAACATAAGGGATCAGGATACGTCTCCCGCACCCCCTTATACCTAGTAATTTAATTAAAACGAAACACAAAATGGCGAATTCCCGTTTCGCTACCAGTTTGCGGCCCAGTTCGCGGCTCGGGAAGCGCTTCTACCGTGAAAAATATATATTATTTTTTTTTCCCCACGAGACCCTTTAATAACCCCAACATCATTCCTAGGGGATCAAGAGAGGTATACCTTGCCCCCTTTCATTAAATTCCCCCTTCGTTTTTCACCTCTTCTTCTCTCTCGATCCTACCGAGAGATAAGATGGCGGCCGCTCCGGACTGTTTAGAATGTTGACAGACACCGGAGGGCCAATCAGCTTCGCATCGCAAAGTTCCGATACGCGAAAAGTTCGCTAACCGGATAGCTGCCCGGAGCGCTGTTACAGATATATATCTTGATTTAAACGTTAATTTCTCAAAATCCACTGAAGCACATATATTGAGACCAAGCAAAGGCACATCGGGCTAACAGTCCCTACAATTTTGCCAAGTTTCGTGGAAATCCATTCAGCCGTTCGAGCTAAAAGTGAGGCCAACCGCCC
Organism: Lissotriton vulgaris; assembly: GCF_964263255.1. NCBI lineage: Eukaryota > Metazoa > Chordata > Amphibia > Caudata > Salamandridae > Lissotriton > Lissotriton vulgaris. Next base: position 972,574,060 of record NC_141689.1, on the reverse strand, counting down.
TATGGAAATTAACATGGGAAAAACGCGTTTTGGGACCCCCCTTTTTTCTCGGCCCCCCCTTGACGAAACCCCCCCAAATTTTCAAGGGCTGCTCAGAAACAAAATGTGCCATTTTCCTGAAAATTTCAGCCGATTCCGTCCACAAACGCCAAAGTTATTAGACATAGAATTTTCAAAAGTTCCATAGAGAAATAATCCTAACTATATATACCTACTGGCTATCGCCAGTAGGTAATATATATATATATATATATATATATATAGATATAGATATATATATATATATATATATATATAGATATATATACATATATATATATATATATATATATATATATATATATATATATATAGAGAGAGAGAGAGATGATATTCTTCACTGCCAATCTTTTCATGGTGGGGCTCTACCATGAAAAGACTGGTGGTCTAGGAACTTGTAATATGCTGAGCGGGACTGCGCATATTGCGTTGTGGTGCTCCTGAGGCACTGTCAGGGAATCACTGTTCCCAGGAACGACTATTCCCTGGTGCAGCTGACAGTCCACTACCACAGCGACTTTAGATGTAGTAATATGGCTGACAGTGGACCGCCAATGTTGCGCCACCACAGTTTTGGCCGTCGGAGGAACGCCAGACTCGTAATCAGCCCTTTTGTGTTAAATAGCATTTGCTTCACATCCATATGTCTGGCATCATGTGCAGCCTGGCACACGGTGCATGGATGTGTGTAGGGGCACCACATGTGCCCCTCAGGCTATTTTACAGTGGCCCACATGAGACTCCCAAAGTCTGTTTCTGACTGCCTCTTCATGGCGCTCAGACCTCCATAAAAAGTCTGTCAGAAAGGGACTTTGTAATCCCGACTGCAGTGTCTGCCTCATCACCGCCTCCATTAGGGACTAAAATTCCGACTGCTGCCCCTTCAGGATCAGTAGATTGTGTTGGAGATTGTGGTCTGTCCCCCATAGGACAAGGGTCTGACCGCCTGCATCAAAATGCGATGTTTGAACCTAAGGGCTGTCTGTCAGTGGAACTACTACCGACAGCCTGTTGGTGGCAGTACCACCGACATCGTAATCAGCTCCTTAATATTAGAAAGAAATATATGCTTAAATATATATGTCTGGGCATGTTTATATATATACATATATCTGACACACCACTATTATTAAACATATACATTTTACATGATATGCCTTTTTTTCTATCTTTTAAAATGTACTACTATTCACTGAAAAAAACCAAAGGTCGCAAGAACGTTATTGTTAGGGTCAGGTTTCACTCAGACAAAACCAGTGAAATTCAGCATTTATAGTTAGCTGAGCTAATTATAACTCATGCCCCGGCAATGCACTGCTTTTGAACTCACATTTTACATCACCCATGACATGGTCAGTGATATCACTGATGACTTCACTGATGACATCTCAAATGGCATCACTGATGAGATCACTGATGATATCATCCAGTAAGGGCGAGTGTTTAAAAAAAGTTAAATATAGATGCCAAGGTGTATTGGTGATCCAGTGGGTGTATGAGTGCATGTAAGCATGATTCAGTGGATGCATGATGACTGTATAATTGAGTGATTAGGCGTCTAAGTGAATGGGTGTGTGAATGTTTGTATCGGCCAGTGAGTTGGTGTCTAAGTGGCTGTATGGGTATGTGAGTGGCAGTATGGGTGATTGATTGGTTGTCTGAGTACCTGTTGAGTGTCCGAGTGACTGGGTGAGGGGGTATGTGACTGCCTGTATGGAGGAGTGAGTGGGAGAGTCAGTGGCTGTAGAGGTTAGTGAGTGTGTGTGTGAGGGGCACTATGGGCAAGTGTGTGTATGGCTGTGTGGGTGAGTAGATATGTCAGTGGTATATGGGTGAGTAACGGGGTATGTGAAAGGCCGTATAGGTGAGTGATGGGGTATATGAGTGACTGTATGGGTGAGAGAGTGAATGTCAGAGTGGCTGTATGGGTTATTGTGTGCTTGTGTCAGTGACTGTATAGGTGAGTATGTCTTAGTATATTATGAATAAGTGAGTGGGTGTATATCTGTATTGGTGAGTAAGTAGCTGTGTGATTGACTGTATGGGTGAGTGACTAGGTGTGTGAGTAGCTCTATGGGTGACTGACTCAGTGTGTAAGTGGCTGTATGGGTGAATGAGTGGATATGTCAGTGGCTGAGTGGTTGTATGAGAGGCTTTATGGGTGAATGAGTGGATGTGTGTGTAGATCTATGAATCAGTGAGGCGTGTGTAAGTACTGGTATGGGTCTGTGAATGGGTTTGTGAATGGTTATGTGGGAGTGGGTATATGAAAGGTTCTAAGGGAGTATGAGTGGGCGTGTCAGATATTAAGTGGATGATGTCTTCAGTGATGTCATCAATGATTAATGAGTTTATGTTTATGGATTTAGCAGCAGATCTTAAACATAATTCTGTGTTTCACCGGTAGCCAGTGTAAAGCATGAAGAAAAGGGGAGGAAGCCGCTCTAGAGCAGAGATTACAGATAAGGCATGCAACAATGTTCTGCACCACCTGCAGTTTAGAGAGGAGTGACTTGTTTTCTGAGGCCAAGAGGGCATTCCCATAATCCAGATGGTTAATGACCAGCACCTGGACTATAGATTTCCTTGCTGTAAGTGGTGATAGAGGGAAGGCTCTTCTCAGCAATTGCATCATGTGGAAGAATGAACCTACAGTGGATACAACCTGACCTTTCGTAGTGAGAGATTGATCCAACCAGACTCTAACGTTTTTAACTACTAGTTTGGGTGAAGGGGCTGTACCATGTTCTGGGGGCAACCAATCAGGATTCCAAATCTGTTGGGCTTTCCCAAACATCACTGTTTTTGCAGCATACAGCTGGAGACAGTTTTCGGTCATCCAGGTGGCAATAGTCTTCATCCTTTGGTTTTGGCCAGGTTATTATCTGGGGAGGTTAAAAACTGAGTATCATCAGCATATGAAATGATCTCTAAGCCAATGTCTAAAGCAAATTCAGCCAAGGGGGCATCATAGATGTTGAAAAGTGTAGGGTTAAGACTTGCGCCCTGAGGTACCCTCCTGTGCAGTGTCAAGGTACGGGATTGATGGGAAACCAGAATGACCGATTGGGTCCTGGTGGAGAGAAAATCCTGTTGGAGAGAATAACCATTTGGGTCCTGTTGGAGAGAAAATCTGAGAGCAATTGTAGCACTGTTCCATCGATAACTATCTCATGAAGCCTATCAAAGTAACCTAGGGTGAGATATTGTATCAAACACAACAGAGTTTAGGGACAAAGTCCCCTTGGCTCTTGAGGGTCCTTGGGGACCAACTACCCCTCCTGTTACCTCCAGTAAGACCCACACTGCTGGATTGCTGAGAGGTCTCCAGAGGCCACACACCCTTTATCCACCACTCTGAAAATGCGTCTCCTGGCACACTATTGGTTGGGGGAAGAAGTCCAATTTAGTCCTGAGGTCTTCAGGAGTAAAGTGGAATCCATTCCCCAACCAGCAGTGTGCATTTGCAGAGTGGTAGAGAAAGGGGGTGGAGCCAACAAGTCCTCTCAGCAACCCCACTGTCTGGGACTTACTGGAGGTAACAGAAGGGGTTCCTGGACTCCAAGGACACTTAGCACCCAAGGGGACTTCATCCTCTAACCAGTACTGCTCCAGGAGGTGGGTTTTCAGAGTGGTGGTAAAGGGGGCGTAGCCTCCGGCTATTGGCCTGAGGTTTTATTTTTTTTGTAATCTTTACTCTGCATTTTTAACCTTTTCTACAGTATCCAAACACCCAACCCAGTCAGGGAAAAACAGGTCTCTTAAAAAAAAAGATTTTGAGGGAGGGGGCCTGCGTGGCTCCCCTGCAGTGGCTCATTTTCAGCCACGAGTCAATATATACATTGTTTTTAAAGGGAGGCCCCCCTTGGGTCAATTTCTGCCCCAGGGTCTCCATCCCCAAGGGCTGGCCTTTTATACATGGAGAGGGAGGCTACACAGCCCCCCTCTCTGAGCCAAATTGGCCCTGGGGAACCCATCCCTTGGGACCTGCCCATTTAAAGTGGGTGCCTCCATGGCACTCACTCATCAAAGTGACCGTGGGGGGAGCCTAAAGACCCCCACGGTCCCTGCAGGCTCCATGCGTCCTACAGGAGACTGCATTGCTTTTGGAAATAGGGAGCTGCTGCTATGCAGTTGCCTCTGTCCAAAAGTAATTCTGCTCTGCTTCAAGTAAGCGAAAGCATTTTACATGCTCATGCTTACTCGAAGTAGAACATCGTGTGCTATGGCTTGGTGGGAGCAATAGTAAACTGCAATGTCCCATGGGTGGGCACCCTGGGACATTACAGGAATGGGCCCCAGGGAGTGGCAGTACCCAGAGCCATCTATGGCTCCATGAGAGGGGCAATGTGGCCCTCCTACACAGTTAATTTAGTCCCAGGGAGGTGGTGCTCCAGTTGGCCATCCTTCATTAATTAAAATTACAGCGCCAAGGAGTTAGCAGGCCCAGGTCTGCGGGGGGTTAGCGTGACCCCTGTGTATTGGCTAAATACAGAGCCCCGGGGAGGTGACAGTCCGTGGGGCCCCCATTTATTAAAAAATAGGCCCCAGGGAGGAGGTGGTACTTGGGGCATTAGTAACCCCCATGAGGGGAGGCCCATGTGCCCTCCTCCCATAATTACAACTGTCCCTCCACCTGGCCAACCTGGGGTCTATAAATAATGACGTGCAGGAGCCCAAGCTTAATATTCTTTCTGCAGAATTCTCAGATACCACGCAACTCTTGCTGAAATTCTTTTTTAAAGTGCGTTTTTGGCCCAGGGGTGGGTCCTTGTGGTACCTCACCATTAGGCCTAGAGGGTCAGGGTCTTTCTACCATGCACCCTTTTCTTATTTCGTAATCTTTTTTCTGTGATTCGGTTCAACTGAGTCACAAGATGGCTGCCAACACCTTATGATTTGAAGTGTTGGCAGCCAATCAGATCTCAGCACAAGTTCGAGAGGAGTCGCGGATCCACCACTTCCCTATGTATATTTATATATTTATAACTTATCATTTTTATTAAAGAACTCCAATACTACTGAACGGATTTATACCATTTAACAACAAGCTCGCTTTCTTGGCCAACAGCTATCTTTCTGCTAAATTTGGTGTAATTCCGTTCAGCAGTTTGGGCTGTTTTCTTGTCTGCAGTTCCTATAGAAATTAATAATGGGAAAACTCATTTTGAGCCTATAGAAATGAATATGGGGAAAACACATTTTGTGCCCCCACTTGACGGATCACCCCAACAGACAGCAGCTGAAGTCAGCATCAAATAACTACTACATTAAGATAAGTCCTTTTGTTTCTTTACTAGCAACCAAAGCATTGCCTGAGAAAAGGAGCCTTGAGCCTGTCCTGCATCTAAGAAGTGGTTAATAAGAAGTAATAATCTAGGAATTAAAAGATGCTTAAAATGAGAGTAAAACTGAACAGAAAAGCCATCAGGTCCGGGAGCTTTGTCCTTGGGAAGTTGACTGATGGCTGCTATAAGTTCTTGTTCAGAAATTGAACTAGCTGGTAAAGACAAATCCACTTGACAGTCTGACAGCTTAAGAATGGATTGGAAAAGGAGTTCAGTTGTCCAACACTAGGAGAAGACTCTGGGGTATAAAGTTTGTTATAGTACTCTTAAAACCGTGTAATATCTCAGAATCACTAACGTGTCTTATCTAACCCTGGGTGGGGTTCGTGGAGTTGCACTACGCAGAGCTACATGAAGTGCAAAAAAAATCTGTTGCACTACGCGGAGCTCCGCAAGTGGCGGAGTACGGTAGAAAAATGCTGTTTGCTGTGATTGCACAGTGCCGGATGCTTGTCCGCACTGTTCAATCATTGCGAACAGCACCATGCACAGAGCAAGCTTTTCTTTTCTACCACTCGAGTAGATTTTTACTTGAGCAGCAGCTTTCTCAATGTGAATGGGCAGTTTCCCAATGTGAGCGGTCACGAGCATACGCGACCACTCGCAATGAGAAACCTGATCCCCCGCGTTGAGAAATCTGCCGGCAGGTTTTTTTTCATGCTTGCACTCGCCAACTTGATGTTGGCGATCGCGAACGAGGAAAAATCTCGCCCTGAGGTGGATTTTTCTCGCTCGCGCTCGCCAACTTGACGTTGGCGAATGCGAGGAAAAAACTCCGCTCCACGGAGTGGAGCGGAATTTATTTGTAACACTGCGAGCTCCGCGTAACGCAAAGTGCTGGAAACTCCACTAACTCTGCGACCGAAGTTGAGTTCATCGCCCAGGGTTAGTCTAATCCCAAACTTGTCTGTTATGGCTACTATGCTAGATCTTTGCATCTTGATCTTAAGATAGTTAGCCATGGACTTCCCTGCTTTATTGCGACATCCATACTATTTAGCATGAAATTTAAGCATGCTACCACAAGCATTGTCCCAGGATTGTTTATTATAGTGCAGTTTAGATTTTATAAGTTTAGACAAGGTATCTGGGTGATTAGAAGAAAACAATTCATGTTCTAAAGATTTAATGTACTTTAAAAGTTACTCAGAATTTTTGAGTGCTATTTTTTCTTTTTTGTGACAAAATCTATTATAAACCACCTAGCAGTAGATTTGAATGCATCCCAAACAAAATTTTTCCCTGTTTCAGAGGGAAAGTTAATTGTAAACAATTTGTGGAAAAACTTCGCAAATTGTTCTTTAAATTGTTCATCAATTAAATCAGCATTGATGATTCTCCACCTACGAGAATGGGATGTCGGGGCAGGGATATCAGGATCTACTATCACAGGCGCATGATTGGAAATATGTATAGAACCTATCTCAACATGTGTCATGAATTGGAGGCCAACCTGAGTAAAACAATATATAATCTATTCTAGAGTGTGAATTGTGAACAGGGGAGAAAAAGGTAAATTATAAAACACCTGGATGAAAGGTTCTCCATCCATCAAATAACCATTTAGAGGAAATGGCTTTCTGAAATGTTTTTTGCATTATATTGGGAATAATCCTAGTCTGAGATTAGCGATCGAGAAAGGGATACATTAATTGATTGCAATCTCCTACGACTACAAGATGTTCGGATGTGCATGAGGATAAAAGAGTGGTGAAGTGATTCTAAAATTACAAATCCACTCCACTTGGGCCATAGACATTCACTAAAAAAATGTCTATCATTAAACTTAATATTCTGTAAAAGCCATCTTCCAGTATCATCCTTGACCTTGCTCAACAATTAAGTTTTCCTTCACATCCACCGGTATTACACGGCATGGCAAGATTGTAACAATAACGGTTATACTGCTGTTTGGACCTGTTTCATTTACTCAGGATTACCTGCCTTCTCCATGACCTCACTGGACAGGGAACTGCTCCCAGAAGGGAACCCCTACCTTCAACAAATAAATTGAGGGGATTTTTGCCATCAGATTCTAATGCCCTGAAGAAGTCCTGTATAAGGACAAAATGCGTCAGCTGTACGTTGTATTGAATGCTGTTTTTTATCCAGAATAGAAGTGAAATAAAAAGAAAGAAAGAAAAAAGAAAATACTGAAATCTTCTTCTTTGTTGCAAATGCTGCCACTACAGTGCGAGTCATCCTGTGCATTTTGTTGAGGAGGTGGGCTGAAGGACGTGTTTTGTCCTGCTAGTTCCACCGCAAATTGGACGCCCGCCACTCCCACACCCAGGGTAAGGACTACAGCCCCGAGGGTGCATCAGGCAATCCACAGCTGCCGCGAGTAATGGGGAGGCATGGCCATCAAGCTTAAAAAGCGCTGCCTCTCCACCCGCGGTGCGAGATGCGCGCGGGACGAAGCACGGATGAAGCCCAGTCCAAGGGCGGGCCGGTCTGAGCCCGTTCGAGACCAGCAGAGACTGGACTGGGCCAACCCCCGTACATTCAAGTCGCAAGTACAAACCTACAGTGCTACTTATTGTGTTCATCTATCCAACTTGATCTAACATGAACAGGCCAAAAGTGGGTCCTGGGGTTGTGGGTACTTTAGATGCATTCCTTACTAGGGCGGAATCTGCCCTGATGCACGAAATACAACTTACTGAACGTAGATTATCGTTGGAGCCTTTATATCCCTTGGTTAGCCTTGTGCCCCTTACCCCTCCGGCGAACACTGTTACCACAAGCAGTGCCCCTTTGAGTAGGTTTGAAGGTTTTTATTAAATTAGCACAGTTAATTAAAACCATTGCTATAGAGTATCAACATAGCACAATTATCATGTTAAAAGCAAAAACTAAGAAAACCATCAAGGTTTAAGTTCCTATATATATAACTAAACAGGCAATCTTGTAGTTACCATTGTAATCACATAACAGGATTCCAAAGCCTAAAATAAAATAAATTAGTACGGGAATACTAGGCCAGGGGATGAAAAAAGTCTGTGATAAGTTTTTGGGGGGGAGGAACTGGAAGAGCAGCGGCCAAGGAGGGTAACAACAGATTGTCCAGGAGTCTCACATATTTTCCAGTCCTTACAAGCACTTGAGTGTCTAAGGAAGTAAAGCAAAGGGCTGATGCCTCCCACCATGTCCTGATGCCTCATTTTAAAATAAGGGTTTTAAAAGAAGTCTTCTGGGAGAGTCAAGGGCGGGACAACAGCACAGAAGATGCAACCATGATTCGGACCTGTAGTTGCACAGTCTGCAGGCCCCCTCCTCACTTGTTGGAGCCCATCGGTTGAAGGCAGTGGAGCGCAGACCTAGGAGATGCATGAACATTATGGGGCAGATTTATGTTGGGAATGCGCCACGTTTGCGTCACGCAACAGCGGCGTAAACGTGGCGCATCCCTACGACGCATTTACAACGTGACAAATCTAGGCAGATGCGTCACGTTGTAAAGCCCTGCGCCACTTGTGGGCGTTCCGGCGCAGGGTGGGCGTTCCGGGGCAGGTGCGCCTCGCAAAAGTGGCTGAGTGAAATCTATAAGATTTCACTCAGTCACTTTCAGGCCAATGCTGCGTCAAAACCCTTGAAGCAGGCGTAGGTCTTGACGCAGCATTGTAAAGATGGGGCACCCCCGAGCCTTGCTGGAGCTGCGTCGCACCTGCGACGCAACTCCAGCAATGTGCCACCTTTACGGCACAGATGCGTCACGCATCTGTGCCATTTTTGCCCCATGGTGCGCCGCATTGTAAATGTGGCGCCCCATGGGTGGCGGAGTAGCGGCACAAAATAACTGGCGCATCCCTGGGGATGCGCCAGCTATCATAAATCTGCCCCTTTGTTCTTCCGAGCCACTGTGTTCAGATTTTCCAGGAGGTAAGATTGAGATACCCCAGGGAGGTATGAGATATTCAGGGGAAGCAAGACAGTTGATGTTTTTAGAGCCTGGGAGTCCATCCGGTGGGAAAATTGTCTGACCTGCTTATTGATAACCTTTTTCCAGACTGTGTATGGAATAGTGTCTGTGGTTAGTAATGAGTTATCGATGTCTAGCGTTCCTCTGGCCTTTATGATTTGACGATTCCACTGATTCCCAGGGCTGGCAAGATTTTCTTTTAACTGGGCTTTTAGGGTGTTGTCTGGGGCTTTTAGTGTCCTTATAAAGTATTTCAGGGTATCAGCCTCACAAAAAATAGATTGTCTTTGAAGGCCCAGCTCCAGTCGTAGTCTTGCCCTGTGGATGAAGTTCGGAAGATGGAAGATTTTTTTACAAATGAAAACTTGGGCATGGTCGAGGCTGGCAGAGCATGCGCCAGGGAAGGCCTGATGCCCATAGTTTAAGGCGGGGAGAAGAGTGGCTTTAATCACCTTCACAATGGGTTCTGCAGAAGGACTACTCAGGGACTGGTTAAGTCGGATCAGAGAGTATGTTATTGCTCCAGCTCTCTTTTTCAAGGCGGCTAGGTGAGCTGATGGTCTAGAGGACTCGCTAAACCAGACCCCCAGGTAATTATATTTTGATGTTGTTTTGATCTTTGCAGGCCCAATGTTCCACTTTAAATTTTTCTTGTTCTTGCAACAGCCGAATATCAAAACCTTTGTCTTTTTCTGGTTGATTTTTAGAGTGTTAGCAGTATTATATTTGTGGAACGGGCTTAAAGCTCATTGAAGGCCAGATTTTGCCCGGTCCATTAATCGTCAGCATATTGCAAAATGTGCAGGTTCGTTTTTGCAAGACCCAATTTTGGCGGAGGGAGATTGCTTTTCTCCAGGAATGTTCCCAGGTCAGCGGTGTAAAGGTTGAACAAGAGGGGGGCGAGAACGCAACCTTGCTTTAGGCCGTCTGAGGTGGAATTTCTGCAGAGACTGTCTTTGGGCCAGTTCTAACTCTCACCCATGTCTTCTTATGCAAGGAGATAAGGGCTCCTAACAGACTCTGAGAGATTCCCCACTTGTCTAATTTCCTCCATAAGGTGTTACGAGACACTTTATCAAAGGCAGCGCTCTAGTCTATAAAGCAGCAATAAAGCGGTAGATGATTTTTTTGTGCTGCTTGTTGACTCAGGATAGCTAGAGTGGTGATGTTGTCTATTGTAGAGGTCGAGGATCGAAACCCAGTTTGAAAATATGGTAGAATGTTGTTTTCTGCTACCCATTTTTCTAGCGACCTGAGAAGACACCGGGCATATACTTTGGCCTCAAGATCTAATAGGGCAATGAGTCGATAATTAGCTGGAAGAGAGGAATCTCCTTTCTTAAATATTGGGCATAAGATCGAGCCTGTCCATGATGTCTGGTACCGATAGGTAGTAAACGTGTTGTTGTATAAGGGGACCAAAAGCTTGGCCCACTTTTCCAGCGCACATTTAAATACCATAGATGGAAGGCCGTTGTGCCTGGGAGCACCATTGTTTTTCATGGCTTCCAAATACTTGGAGACCTCGGCTGGAGTAGTCAGCTCATGGATTTCTATCTGCGTAGTATCAACACAGTCTCTAAATTCGCTCACCACAGGGTCCAGGGTGTCACAGAAGTATTGTTGAATCACATGCTGGGCCCAATCTTCTTCACGGACCGCGTTCCCTCCGTTCTTATTGGAGGAACGAAGCTTGTTTATGTGGTTCCAAAACTGGGACAGGTTTTTTCCCTTTAAGAGGGCAAATATTTCTAGCCACTTATTCTGTTCTTTTTGTCTCTTAGCTTCCCATGGTGTTTTTTTAAAGGCTTTGCGCATTGAGGTCATATTGTTAGCAGAGTGCGCAGTGCCTTTCGATTTGTGCAGGCGCACAGCCCTCCTTAGGGCTCTTCTTTTAATGGCTAACACTGGGTCAAAAGTCTGCTTTGGGCGAGGCCCGTGGGGTCTGTGGTGAGCTTCAGGGCCTGTTAAGAGATCTCGTAGTTTGACAATGGCGTTTTCCCACCAATGATGGAAGTCTATGGGGGCATTGTGGGAGGAGTTTGGAGTTGCTCCCATAAGCCAGGAGCCCACCTTATCAGAACCCGAGGCGTCCGATTTAATTTGTCTGAATTTGAGTAGCTCGATTACATCTCCCTCCTTGCTAACAGTGAACCAAAAAATCACTGATACGGGTAATGTAGCATCAGACACAGCCCCCTGCATTTCCACTGTAAACACAAGAAGCCACAAAATGCAACAGCCACAATGTGGGGTACACCCGTCAAAAAAAAGGAAACTGTGGACCCCCCCCCAAGCCCCTAAAAATGGCTTCTAAATCTAGCACACGGAGGGCAGGTGAAAATGGGTGCGAAGATAGTACTGATGATAGCACAGCTTCTAAAAATCTAGGTACAACTCTTAACACCGACATTGTCTCTGACTCAGTCACTCGCATGTCTGAGGATGGGTTCCTCACTCAGATAGGAGTCAAATTGGTGGCTATGATCAACCCACTATTGGAAAAATTGACCCAGATAGAGGGGAGGCTGACAAGAATAGAACAGTTTTTATCCTGTGTTAGGGAAAATGATAACAATACTAATGAGGGACAGGGAGAAAGATCTGTTGCCCGGAACGAAAATCGATCGCGTTCTAGTGCTTACATAGACAACCCCCCATGCCCTGCTACACCCAGAGTGTTAACCAGGAATGCCCAACCCCCGACCAACACTAATAGTGGCACACACCTCAATTGCCCATTACCCACTGGGGTCGGGCACCCCAGGGTGTCTTCGGGTAGGAGTATGAGCTCTAGCCCACGAAACCACAACTCGTTGCATCTGCCTCCGGAAGCAACACCATACACGGTGGTTCTGGCTAATGTCCCAGTTATCCAGCTTGCAGTTCAGGAACACTGGTCTTTAAGAAATAGGGCACTACATCTTTTGACATCTAGGACAGGTATCAAGCATGAGCTTTTTTCCAATTTTAAAGTGGTTCGCAGGATACCATGGATTGGCAGTCCAGATAAACATCTACCAGCGGACAGTGTGGTGTTAAGTTTTGGGTCCCCAGGGTTGGTTCAACATATTCTGGACAGGGCTGGAAACGAACAGATTAGGGAGAGGGAAATCAACATCCTCCCCCTGGGCTTTTTCTATCAGCCAAGCACAAACAGCAGAGGTATAACCAAGGAATTGGTGCGACAAGCCCACAAGACTTCAAATTATTTAATCCCTACATCCAATCGATATGGGGTGTTAAATTTGCTGGAAGATATAGACTGACTAGGACAGGGGACTGGTACATTGTCACAAGGTACAAACAATTCAATGAGTATCCCAAAGGATGGGATTGTACCCTACCACTCCTCTTTCAATATATTGATTTCAAATAGGAAAAGTGGTAGCATAGAGGAAGGACAGGAGGAGATTACCTCAGGCAGGGTGGGAAATGTAGAACTAGCGGTAACCAAGAGACCTGTAGCAGTAGAGGATTGTCCAGTCGCCTTGCCACGTTCAGACCTACAGGCAGGGGAAGTGGAGCTCAATGGATGTTGGAAGCACCCAAGGGGCAATGGTCCATACTGTTATTTCCAACCCCCCTGATGTTGCTAGCATGCCATCACCAGGGCTTGGTCAACCCAATCTCTCCTTGGCAAGTTGGAATATCGCCGGTCTATCCACTAAAACCCACACTTCTGAATGGTCAACATTAATTGATAAATATGACATCTGGGCATTTCAAGAAACCTGGGCTCTTGATCAAATTTATCACCCAGGTTTTTTTAATTTCTCTAAGCCTGCATTGAAGGGACAAAGGGGTAGACCCATGGGGGGACTAGTAATCTGGGTCAAACAGAATGCAGAATACACAGTGGAGGAAATCAAGAAAGATAGCGGGACATCATAGCCATAAGATTGAGGATTGGTAAGGGCTTGAATATACTGTTTATTAATGTATATATAGGAGGGACAATCAGAGGTAAAGAATAGAGCACAGTCACGATACTGGATGGGGTTTTGGACAGGTACAGGGGATGTAGTTGCCTGATTATTGCCGGGGACTTGAACTGCACCTTCGAACCCTTAGGAGCCGAAGATGGTAATCTCAGTAGTGAGGAGGATGCACAATGGGGTATTCCATTGTTTGATTTACCACCCATTAAAAAATGGATCAAATTGGCACTCCAGTTGAAAGGGCTGTGTTTAGAACGGGGTATAAGGGCAGCGAACGGGAGGTCAAGGTCCGATGGGCGGGGCACAAATACTTTTAACAATGGCACAAGTAGTAGCAGGATTGATTACATCCTTCTCAGTCTGGAACTATAGTCATCCTTACAGGACATGGAATTCCATGAGTGACTTGAAAGCGAGCATAATCCGTTAGTGTTGAACATGCAGGTCCCAGGCTTATCCAATCCCGAATGCCAGGAGATAGTAAAGGAGGTAGTTGAAGTGGAGACCACAAACGACTTAAGGAGAGTGAAATGGACAATGTGGCAGTCAATGATGTGCACCTAAGTCGGATGGAGGCACTGGTCGAGAGTTCCCAGATAACCATTCAAGATTGTGACACCCAAGATGATAGCAATTCAATTATTGTGCAGGTCCATAATGATTTGTTCTCCAAGCTTAAACCTTTATTTCTTAAAAAGTCCAAGAGACAGAATAGGAGGTTAAGCCGAAGTGCAGCCTCATGGTATAACAAACTATGTGGAGAGGCTTACAGGAGGTTAGCGAGAGCAATCAGACTGAGGGAAAAGGGAGAGATTAGAGTGGAAAGGGCTGGTTACAAGCGTGCTCTACTGTGAGCCAAACAGGAATGGGATGAGCTTCATTGGCAAAACCTGCTTAGTGCGAGTCAGGAAAGAAATATGGCCAACTTTTGGCACATTGTGATATGGGGTAATGGTATATCGAAACCACTCCCAACCAATCACATTGCACCCGAAGCATGGACCTCCTATTTTGAAGCCCAGTTCTTTGCCAGTGGAGATTACATAGCTCAGTTTCCAAAGCCCAATCCCACTTCCACCCAGCATTTCTCTTTACAAGAGGTTCAAAAAGCACTTAAGCAAATTCCAAAGGGCAAGGCACCTGGACTAGACTGCATCCCAGCAGACCTGTTCATGTACCATAGTGATAAGTGGGTGAGGTACATTCAGATTCTAGCTAATGCTATAGCAAGTGGATCCCCCCCTTCCCCCGGAGACGTGGTCAGGAGCAGAGATCATCCCGATCTTTAAGAAAGGGGATAGATCGAAACCTGGCAACTACAGGCCCATAAGCCTTATTGATTGTATTCAAAAGAAATTTGCCAGGCTGGTCTCAAGCAGAATCCAGTCGTGGATGGATGAAACAAGTATTTTATCATCCATGGAGGCTGGGTTCCGGCCACATACAGGCACCATCGACCAGGGTCTCAGGTTTGCAATCATTTATTGGAGGGTGGTAAAATTAGTTGGCGGCCTGCTCTTTGCAGCCTTAATTGATTTAAAATCAGCTTTCGACTTGGTGCCCCGAGATAAAATGTGGAGTAGTTTTCATGCCATGGGGATGCCGTCTGAACTACTTGCAGTTTTAATTACCTTACATAGCTCAAACTTTGCACAGGTACGTTGGGGCATGAATGGGGAAGTTACCAACACATTTCCCATCGCCAAGGGGGTACGCCAGGGGAGTGTGCTGGCCCCGACCCTGTTTTTTCTTTTTATTAACAGGGTCGTAGAATAATACACAAACTATCCAATAGACACTCCATCTATAGCTGCCATCCAAACACCATTGTTGATGTTCGCGGATGACACCTTAATATTATCTAAGACCCAGAGAGGGCTGCAGATAGCCCTTACTAGGATTGAGGAGTTCTGCCGTGACCATAACCTTGAGGTCAATGTGGAGAAGATGAAGTTTATGGTTCTCCACAACTGAAAGGCCTTTAAAGGGAGTTTTTTTATGAATAAAGTCCAACTAGAGCAAACCGATGTCTTTACATATCTAGGAGTCACCCTCAAAAGTAAATTGAAATGGACATCCCAGATTAACAAGTTGGCTCTTAAACACGCCCAACTGGCCGGTGCCCTTGAAGAAATCAAAAAACCTTCTTTGGAGTCCCACTGATACTTGGTCCTTTTAAACCAACAAAGAAGAAATTGGCACAGAAGCTGAAATAGAAAAGAACATCTTTATTAACCTCAAATGAGTAATAGTATGTCACACAGACGCCTTAGCAACTGAATGAGGCAGTCTGAGGAGTGCAGAAAACAAAGGCCTTATATATGCTTAGGGTTACATAGTCATCATAAGACCAAGGGGCAGTCCTGGCACATGTAAGCATGCAAAAATGACTAAGATGGGCATACAAGATCTGCTTGCTCAACAAAGTGGGAGGAGAGTTACTTCTCCATAAAGCAGCAAAAATAGCCTAACAGTTATACTAGAGAAGCAGGTGCATTCTACTAGCTAGGCCCTTCTGGGCATTTGCGAAGGTGGAAGATGCTAAATATAGTTCGCTTCTAGGCAGATTAGAAGAGTAGTCAACACTGAGGGAGGACAAAGCATATTTTTAGCACGTGGCAGCACATGGCAAACTAAAATGGCTGCCAGAAATACAAAATGGCTTTCACAAAACGGATAAGATAACTTCTAAATACAGGATGGCTTCTGCTAATGCTAACCCATTGCTGTCAATTTACAATACCCTTGTGAAGGAGCAGAGACTGTCCCACACGAAACCTGTGGCTCCTGTACTGAAGATTTATAATTCCGAGATAAGTGCCTCAGTACTTTATGGGGCGGAATGATGGGGTTTTTCAGATGTAACTCCTTTGATTGTTGCCCAAAATAAGTTTGTTAGAACCCTACTATCCCTCACTTCCTCGACGCCCCTGTTGCCTCTTTATCTGGACCTGGGTTGCAACCAGATAGAGGATATTGTCCGGTTTAGACCTGTCGCACTATGGAGAAGATTGTGGGCTACCCCCGAGCTGTCCCTGTATGCCCGAACATTGCTCGAAATCAGGCAGGCTGACACCTCTTGTAAGATCTCCTGGTTGAGAAGGATTAAATCTACTTTGAACGAAATGGGGATGAACGGCATATGGGAAAATCCCGAATGCAACCCTTTTCCTTCAAAGAAAGAGTTTAAGACAGCTTATTGGAAAATGGTCAGGATGAAACGTTTTTCATCCATCACGAGTCCGACTTTGACAAGGGATTTCCTGGAGAGGAAACATGAGTATCATTATGAGTCTTATTGGGATTACATCACAGCACCACTGAACAGGAAACTGTATCATCAATACAGAGTGGGCACTCTCCCAATCAAGACTTTTACTTGCAAATGGCACCAACTGAATGATGACAAATGCAATACATGTCCATCACAGAGGGAAACCATTGCACATGTCCTCCTTGTCTGTCCAGCTTATATAGTCCCGATATAGATGGCTCAAACCAATCTGCTGAAACTTCGGTACCAGGGTGGGCATGGAGGCACTAAGGATTTTAAAGACGGATACAAGCCAACCCATATTATTAGCCTTAGCAAAATGTTTGGGCATGATGTGGACCATTCGCAGTAAAATCGCTAAGGCTCAGAACTCAGTGAATACATAAAGGGTTAATCCTATCACAAATCAGGTTTCTACAGCAATGTATAAACATATGTTAGTACCCAGGATAAATTTAAAAACGTTTTATGTAATTTATTTTATATATTTTTACTGTTTTAAATGGAAATATGAATGGTAACCTAGAAAGGATTATTTTATGGTTTTAAGAAAATTATTTAAACGTGGTTTTAATAATTTTAAAAATATTTGTATGGTTAAGTTCCTATCACTTTTAGATTATGGTGGAAATTAACAGTTCTCAATATGAATTGATTAGTGTACTTTTGTCTTTAATATTTTGAAAATCGAAATAAAGACCAAATAGACTGAAATTGAAACAATTAAGTACATCAAAATTTGAGAAACAATTTGAAGTAACCATTTTTGTTGTTTACTGCAGCGGAACAAAACATACTCCCAACCCACTGTCTATGTAAAGAAGCTATGTCCTGGTCCTTAAGATGGGTTTCTTGCAATAAAGCAATTTTACAATTTAATCTTGATAAGTGAGATAACAACTGTTACTTCTTAACTGGAATGCGAAGGCCATTAACATAAACATAAACTACTCATTGGTAGAATACATAAAAACAATCAAACAACAAGCGTTACTAAACCTAAAATATTAACAAAACTTAAGCTGCAAAAGAATGTAAGAGTTAAACTGATGGAGACAAAACTGCACAAAGCTGCATAAGAAAGAAGGAGCTGTATAGCAAGGTGTAAAAAATATTGGGAAAAAAAGAATAAGAATTGAGAAACAGGAAGGAAGAAAAAGGGGAGTAAAAGGACTCCCCGAAGGTAAGAAAAAGAATGATGATGAAAAGCCGCAAGAATTTAGACATATGTGAAAGAACAAAAAGAGATAATGTTGATGAAAAGGGGGCAGCAAATGATATAAACATTTAATGGGAAACAAAAAGAGAGAACTTATCAAACATCATGTGGGAATATGTTGATGGACATAACGTGGACAATGAACAAAGGGACAAAAGAAGACAGGGCGTTTTGATCCACAATACAAAGGAAGACTAGGGACCTGTAAGAAAGGAGGAACTTTAAAGTTATAACTTTAACAGGGACCCTATTAAGATTGACCGAGTTCCATATCTTTTCCTTTATGTATGTGGATAAACTTCTTTAGATCAGCAGGGTCATCTAAAGTTGTTGACTTGTCTTTGTAGGTAACCTTAAAGAAACAAGGATGAATGAGGCCATAATGAGCATTCATAGATCTAAGTGTTGATCTGGGATCTAATAATTCATTCCCTCGATTAGCTGTAGCCCTTTGAACATCCTGACTGAAGAAAGTCTTCTGGCCAGACCAAAGCATTTGCTTACGTTGCTTGACTGCTGTAAGAACCATCACCAAATATGAATATTGAAGATAAAGGGCAATAGTCTCTCTAGGTTTGTAGGAAATTGAGGAATGTGAAAGGCCAATTCGATGAGCCCTCTGGATGGTGAGATCAACAGAGCTCCAGAGGCCCAAAATCTTAGGAAAATGAAGAATCAGAAAATGTATCACATCCAGCCCTTCACAACCTTCCGTTATTCCATAGATGCGTAAATTATTTTGCCGATTATGATTTTCCAAATCATCCATTAATGTTTTCAATCAGTCAGTCAGTCATATTAGCTTTATTTCGATAAAAACATATCTTAAAACCTGTGGTACACAAATTAAAAAAGCTATATTATTCAGAGCACAAAACATTTCATCACATAGTAAAATGCACCCTAAATGACTGGATAACAAAATTCAACAAAGTCCTTATAGTAAAAGTGATTAAAAGTAGCATTAAAAGTAGTATGTACAACATAAAATTGAATAAAGTGCAATTCACAAAGTGGCAGTGACTCATAGCAGCATCAGTACTTAGGGGTTGTCCTTCAGGGTTTTCGATCTAATGTTCCATGCCCAGCTCAGGAATTTGGCCAAACCACACACATACAGGGCTCGTGGGTCAGATCTTAAAATACGCAACACTACGAGGTGACTGCGAGTACCCAACTCCCTGCAGAGTGGTTTGAGCCAACATTCCTTTGGCACTTTGTAGGATGGACATACAAACATGACATGCGCTACTGACTCTAGGTCGGCTTCACAGTTCGGGCAGGAGGCTGGTGTCTGGTGGGGAGCCTCCATCTAGTGGTCATTTCATGGATGGGAACAAACCAACCCTGAATTCAAAGAACAAAGCTCTGTTGTGGGATTTTTGTATAACATCTAGGTATGGTTTGTAGCAAGTAGAGTGTGTATGTTGAATGAACTCCTCAGATAACCTGTCAGATTTGGGATCAAGAAAGCCCCTGTTGCGAACCCAGGACCCGTAAATCTTCTTGAGTTCTACCTTTGGTGGAGCAGTTCTATTTAACCACGCCTCTTTGAGATCAAGGTCATATAGCAGTGTTTTTTGGTCCTTCAGCCATTTGATTTTGTGCCATCCATCCATGTTCATTATTTCGCTCAGCCACATACAAAGAAAATAGGGTGGGAGCTAAGACACAGCCCTGGCGGACACCCCTGTTTACCGATATTCTGTCCGTTTTTTGTCCTTGAGAGCCCCATCTAACTTGGGAGTAATTGGGAGTAATTGCCTTAATGGAGGTGCACCAACAGATTTAAAATATACTTCGGGACCTCCTGTTCGGCTAGTACCTGCCAGAGACGACCCCGAGGGACCAGGTCAAAGGCAGTTTTTAAGTCTATAAATGAGAGGTAAAGACTGCCTTTGCCTATCCGGATCACCTTCCAGTAAAGGAGAATTAGTCTAAACACCTGCTCAATTGTCCCGGTGCCAGCCCTAAAACCTGCTTGGTAGTCGGAGAGGATCCTGTTTTTGTCTGCCCATTCTAAGATCCTCTCTAAAACCACCCTCCCGATGACCTTTTGGACTGAATCAATTAGGTTGATTGGGCGATAATTAGCAGGGTCGTCCCTAACACCCTTTTTATAGATAGGGACGACCTCTGCTCCTTTCCAGGAATCTGGAATTGGAGAGCTGTTGTCAATGGCGTTGATTAAGATGGTAATAAATTTCGCCTATTTTGCGGGATCTGCCCGAAGGAGATCCCCGGGAATGCCATCTGGGCCTGCTGCCTTTGCTGGAACTATACGCCGGATAGCGGTTTCCACTCCATTTCCGAAAAAGGATAACTGTTTAGGTCCCTCTGGCCTATTCTGGGGTCGGTTGATATGCCTTCCCATAAGGCATCCTCAGAGTTAGAATAGAGTTTCAGGAAATGGTCGTGCCAGATATGGCTTGGGATGTTACAAGTGACTGATTCACTGTCAGGTCGTGTCTTAGATCTAATGAGGTTCCAAAATCGGCTAGCATCCTTCTCCAGGCTGGCTGTTTTTAGATCTTGCCAGTGCTGCTCTTTCCACTCTTTTTAGCATAGGTCACTGCCTCCTTATAGTCCCTTCTTGCAAGCTGAATCATAGGGAGGGATTTGCTTTTAACTGCCACAACCAGGGTTGTTTTTTTCTATCTACAATCTTTCATATACCACATATTGTTGCCGTTGAGTTTCTCAGACCTTGGGCAGGGACCTGTTCTAGTGGTTATACAAAAGAGGTTCCTCAGCGTACCAGTGTTTTTTTTGTAAATTTGGGGAATTTTTTCATTAGATTGGAATCTGTAGAGGCCTCTCTCAATTCACCTAAAAAGCCTCTGCCACAGTTTCTCTAATATCGCAGAATTTTTTGTCGTCCAGAAGAACTTTATGCCATTTCAAATACCTATTGCAATTAGAGGGAATTACTTCCCTTGTTGGCATTGGGTATTCTGGGCCACAATGATCAGAGTTGGGCAGCCATGAAGATTTTAAGGATAAAGATAATGGGTTGTGGTCACTGTCAACTGTCGGTATTATCGCCATGTCTATTAGGAACTGCCACAATTTGTAGTTCAGAAAGATGTAATCGATTCGCGAGGAGCAACCCACCCTATTATAGGTATGTGCCCCTTTTGGATCAGACAGTGACCTGCCATTGGTTGCCCTTAGCCCATACTCTATGGCTAGAGAGTTCAACTGGACAGCCAGATTGGTCCATCTTTTAATTGGTGGGATACTCAGTGAGGGAATACCCCGCTTTGCATCGTCCTCTTCAATGTCTAACACATCCTCGGCAGCGAGAGGCTCAAAAGTGCAATTGAAGTCTCCCGCTACCAGGATGTGTGAATCATGCAGACAATTGGAGAGCTCAGCTTCCAGGGATGTGACTATGGGAGATTCTGCCCCTCCCTTTATTCCTCGAACATAGATATTGAAAATTTCTAAGGTTCTGCCTCCTTTGTTCTCCCTAACGGTTAGTCTTAACAGATCGGGAGAAATACAGTGGATCTGCTTGATTGAGTAATCCAAAGATATACTAATCCATTCCAGTAGCCCACCAGAGGGACACTAAACATGGGCAAAATTTGCTAATTCACGTTCTGCGAATTCGCGGATTTCCCCGTGAAATCGCTGAAAAATCAGCGAATACGTGAATTTTCCCGCAAAATCCTGGATTTTTTTGCGATTTGCCCTGGAGTACTTTCTACTGGCTAATCCAGTAAGTGCTCCCTCATTGGGTAAATGTACAGTGCTTTTACTACACTGCAGCTGCGTAAAGGGCCAGAAGATGTGTCTCCAGTGACCATGTGGGCCTGTAACACAGGCACAGGCACACATGGTCACTGGAGACACATCTTCAGACCTTTATGCAGCCATAGTGTAGTAAAAGCACTATGGGGCAGATTTACAAGCCGCTTGCGCCTCTTTTGCGCCGCAGTTGCGTCACTTTTGTGACGCAGCGGCAGCACAAAAGATGCGCCATGGTGCTGGGTATTAACAATGTGACGCAGCTGAGAGATGCGTCACGTTGTAAAGCCCTGCGTCATCAGAAGGCGTGCCTGTGCAGGGGAGGGCGTTCCTGCGCAGGAACGCCTCCTAAAAGTGGCTGAGTGAAATCTACAAGATTTCACTCAGTCACTTTTAGGCCAATACTGCGTCAAAACCCTGCGCCTGCTTGAAGCAGGCGCAAGGCTTGACGCAACATTGGGGAGATAGGACCCCCCCAGGGCATTGCTGGAGCTGCGTCGCGCTTGCGAGGCAGCTCCAGCAATGCGCTGCTTTTATGGCACAGATGCGTGACGCATCTGTGCCGTTTTTGCCACATGGTGCGCCGCATTGTAAATGCGGCGCACCATGGGTGGCGGAGCTGCGGCGCACAATAACTGGCGCATCCCTGGGGATGCGCCAGTTATTGTAAATCAGCCCCTATACATTTAGCCAACGAGGGAGCACTTACTGATTAGACAGTAGAAAGTACTCCAATTGAGTAGAGGTATTGCACAAAAAGGTGGCATCTTCGTGGACAAACACGCAGGGCGGGATTCATTCTGCCCCCTGTTAGACTCGTTTTTTGTGCCCTTCTGCCCACTGTTAGACTAGTTTTTCCCTTGTTTTTCTGCCCTTCTGCCCTCTGTTAGACTCGTTTTTCCCTTGTTTTTCTGCCCTTCTTCCCCCTGTTAGACTCGTTTTTTGTGCCCTTCTGCCCTCTGTTAGACTAGTTTTTCCCTTGTTTTTCTGCCCTTCTGCCCCCTGTTAGGCTCGTTTTTTTGCCCTTCTGCAGTCTGTTATTCCCTTGTTTTTGTGCCCTTCTGCCCTCTGTTAGACTCGTTTTTTGTGCCCTTCTGCCCTCTGTTAGACTCGTTTTTGTGCCTTTCTCCCCCCTGTTAGACTCGTTTTTTGTGCCCTTCTGCCCTCTGTTAGACTGGTATTTTGTGCCCTTCTGCCCTCTGTTAGACTCGTTTTCCCTTGTTTTTCTGCCCTTCTGCCATTTGTTAGACTGCTTTTTGTGCCTTTCTGCCCTCTGCATCACCACATCATCACTCAGCCCTAACCCAGCACCACTCAGCACCACCACAGCATCACTCAGCACCACCACAGCATCACTCAGCACCACCACAGCACCACTCAGCACCACCACAGCATCACTCAGCACCACCACAGCACCACTCAGCACTACCACAGCCCCACTCAGCACCACCACATTATCACTCAGCACCACTTAGCCCCACCACAGCATCACTCAGCACCACCACAGCACCACTCAGCACCACCACAGCACCACTCGGCACCACCACAGCACCACTCAGCGTCACCACAGCATCACTCAGCACCACCACAGCATCACTCAGCGCCACCCCGGCATCACTCAGCGCCACCACAGCATCACTCAACACCACCACAGCATCACTCAGCACCACCACATCATAACTCAGCATCACCACAGCACCAATCAGCACCACCACAGCACCATTCAGCACCACCGGAGCATCACTCAGCACCACCACAGCATCACTCAGCACCTCCACAGTATCAATCAGCACCACCACAGCACCACTCAGCACCACCACAGCATCACTCAGCACCATCCCAGCATCACTCAGCAACACCACAGCACCACTCAGCACCACCACAGCATCACTCAGCACCATCCCAGTATCACTCAGCACCACCACAGCACCATTCAGCATCACCACAGCACCACTCAGCACCACCACAGCACCTCTCAGCACCACCCCAGCATCAATCTGCACAACCATTCAACAACTGGTTCAAATATGTTCTCTCAATGTTTCAAGCTTTATTACAAATGTCACAAAAAGATGTTAATATTTCACTTCTGTTCTTGGATTTTCGTCACAATACAATACACTGAACATAATCTTCACAAAAGGTATTTACACAAGTTTAAGCTATTGCCATTATAAATTAAATTCACTTTTATTTAAGTAATAATTATTTAAAAAAATTAAAAGCCATTGTACTTTGTAATATCAATAAATCTAAGTCAGGTAAATACAAAACATGTTACATTACAAATGCTATAGGTGTCACATTTGCGAAAGTTATAACTATTGGCATTGTAAATGACAAAGCTATTAATTTAGCTATTTTCAAAACCAACACATAAATAAATAAAATTGTCATTTACAAGACTAATAGCTCAAACTTTCCCAATGCGAGACCTATTGCATTGCAAATGCTTGTTTTTATATCTGTCAGTGCATCCTGTTGAGGTTTAATTTTAGGGACAGGCGCCTCATTGCCTACTTGTAACTATTCTCTGACCCTGCTTCAAGGGTCAGAGTAGGGTCAGAGAATAGTTGCAAGTAGGCAACCAGGCGTCAGGAAGCACTTACAGGCTTACAGCAGCAGGTGCCCAAGTTGAAGTTAATTTCTTTGTAACCCTTTTGCAAAAGGTTACAAAAAATTAGCTTCAACTTTTGCACCTGCTGCTGTAACCCTGTAAGCGCTTGGCTGAAAATTCGTCCCCGCTGATTTGCGGATTTTACCGCGATTTCGCGAGATTCGCGTATCGCGAAATCGCGGAAAATCCGCAAATTCCACGAGCGGAACAAATTTTCAGCCCATGCTTAAGGGACACCCTTTCCCTGTTAGTGCTGGTACTGCTGGAACATAATAAGACACAAAGCCTACTTTATGATGGACAATCTGGCTCCACGTCTCTTGAAAAATACAGATAGCATAGCCTTCAATGAAACTATTCCAATCCAGAAGGGGTAGTTTCTTAGTGAGGCCAGCTATGTTCCAGCAAAGGACCTTCAGGCTTATGCTGTCAACTTTGGGGTACCCCTGCTCGTTAGGTAGTTCTATCTGGGCACAATTGGGTTCCACAAACAAATTTGTGGTACATGGGCTTGGGATTGCCTGCCCAGAATCAAGGGCCTTCGGAGAAGGATAGAAAGATTCGGGCTGGGATAGTCAAACCTGACTGTATGCAGTCTGTGAAGCAGTAGTGATAATAGAAGCGCTATACATGAGGAGCGGCACAGGGTCACACGTATGGGGAATTAGAGGTTGGAAAGTTCCTATCAGTCATTCGTTTTTATTTAGTTGGGACCCTCTGGAAAGCTTGGTGACTTCATCCCTCATGATTGTATTACATGCCAATGGAGAGCGTCTAAATTGTATACCCGAAATACAAGGAGGGTAGGTCCTATACTCCAAAGCCAATAGTCCCTCAGCCAAGTGAGGGGATATCAGTGTAAGCTCATTAGTATCTAGTCGCTGAGCTGGGTGGGAATGCCTTGTTACCTTCACAATATCCTCTCTTATCAGTGAGCGGCAGCCCCTAACATGTCTGATCCAGTGTATAACCTTATTGCAAGTAGAGTGTGTATGTTGAATGAACTCCTCAGATAACCTGTCAGATTTGGGATCAAGAAAGCCCCTGTTGCGAACCCAGGACCAGTAAATCTTCTTGAGTTCTACCTTTGGTGGAGCAGTTCTATTTAACCACGCCTCTTTGAAATCAAGGTCGTATAGCAGTGTTTTTAGGTCCTTTAGCCATTTGATTTTGTGCCATCCATCCATGTTCATTATTTCGCTCAGCCACATACAAAGAAAATAGGGTGGGAGCTAAGACACAGCCCTGGCGGACACCCCTGTTTACCGATATTCTGTCCGTCTTTTGTCCTTCAGAGCCCCATCTAACTTGGGAGTAATTGGGAGTAATTGCCTTAATGGAGGTGCACCAACAGATTTAAAATATACTTCGGGACCTCCTGTTCGGCTAGTACCTGCCAGAGACGACCCAGAGGGACCAGGTCAAAGGCAGTTTTTAAGTCTATAAATGAGAGGTAAAGACTGCCTTTGCCAATTAGGTTGATTGGGCGATAATTAGCAGGGTCGTCCCTAACACCCTTTTTATAGATAGGGACGACCGCTGCTCCTTTCCAGGAATCTGGAATTGGAGAGCTGTTGTCAATGGCGTTGATTAAGATGGTAATAAATTTCGCCCATTTTGCGGGATCTGCCCGAAGGAGATCCCCGGGAATGCCATCTGGGCCTGCTGCCTTTGCTGGAACTATATGCCGGATAGCGGTTTCCACTTCCATTTCCGAAAAAGGATAACTGTTTAGGTCCCTCTGGCCTATTCTGGGGTCGGTTGATATGCCTTCCCATAAGGCATCCTCAGAGTTAGAATAGAGTTTCAGGAAATGGTCGTGCCAGATATGGCTTGGGATGTTACAAGTGACTGATTCACTGTCAGGTCGTGTCTTAGATCTAATGAGGTTCCAAAATCGGCTAGCATCCTTCTCCAGGCTGGCTGTTTTTAGATCTTGCCAGTGCTGCTCTTTCCACTCTTTTTAGCATAGGTCACTGCCTCCTTATAGTCCCTTCTTGTAAGCTGAATCATAGGGAGGGATTTGCTTTTAACTGCCACAACCAGGGTTGTTTTTTTCCGTCTACAATCTTTCATATACCACATATTGTTGCCGTTGAGTTTCTCAGACCTTGGGCGGGGACCTGTTCTAGTGGTTATAAAAAAGAAGTTCCTCAGCGTACCAGTGTTTTTTTTGTAAATTTGGGGAATTTTTTCAGTAGATTGGAATCTGTAGAGGCCTCTCTCAATTCACCTAAAAAGCCTCTGCCACAGTTTCTCTAATATCGCAGAATTTTTTGTCGTCCAGAAGAACTTTATGCCATTTCAAATACCTAAGCATCACTCAGCACCACCACAGCACCACTCAGCACCACCACAGCATCACTCAGCACCACCACAGCATCACGCAGCACCACCACAGCACCACTCAGCACTACCACAGCCTCACTCAGCACCACCTCATTATCACTCAGCACCACTCAGCACCACCACAGCATCACTCAGCACCACCACAGCACCACTCAGCACCACCACAGCACCACTCAGCACCACCACAGCACCACTCAGCATCAGCACAGCATCACTCAGCATCACCACAGCACCAATCAGCACCACCACAGCACCACTCAGCGCCACCAGAGCATCACTCAGCACCACCACAGCATCACTCAGCACCTCCACAATATCATTCAGCACCACCACAGCACCACTCAGCACCACCACAGCATCACTCAGCACCATCCCAGCATCACTCAGCACCACCACAGCACCACTCAGCACCACCACAGCATCACTCAGCACCATCCCAGTATCACTCAGCACCACCACAGCACCACTCAGCATCACCACAGCACCATCTCCTACGCCGACGACACCCAGCTGATCCTCTCCCTTACCAACGACCCCGCCACAGCCAGAGCCAACCTTCACGAAGGGATGAAAGAGGTAGCCGAATGGATGAAGAACAGCCGCCTGAAACTGAACTCAGATAAGACGGAAGTCCTCATCCTGGGATCCTCACCCGCCGCTTGGGACGACTCCTGGTGGCCCCCCGCCCTAGGCAGCGCACCCAAACCAACAGACCACGCACGCAACCTGGGCTTCATCCTGGACTCCTCCCTCTCAATGACCAGACAAGTCAACGCCGTCTCCTCGTCGTGCTTCAACATCCTGCGCATGCTACGTAAGATCTTCCGGTGGATCCCCACCGAGACCAGGAAGACGGTCACCCAGGCCCTCGTCACCAGCCGTCTGGACTACGGCAACACCCTCTACGCCGGAACCACCGCCAAACTCCAGAAGAGAGTCCAGCGGATCCAGAACACCTCAGCACGACTCATCTTGGACATCCCCCGTCGCAGCCACATCTCCGGACACCTGAGAGATCTGCATTGGCTCCCGGTCAACAAGAGAATCACCTTTCGTCTCCTCACCCACGCACACAAAGCCCTACACAGGCAAGGCCCAGGATACCTCAACGGCCGCCTCAACTTCTACGCTCCCAAACGCCAGCTTCGTTCGACCAGCCACGCCCTCGCCGCCGACCCCCGCATCCGTAGAGCCACCACAGGGGGACGGTCCTTCTCCTACCTCGCCGCCAAGACATGGAACTCCCTCCTCACCCACCTCCGCCTGACCCAGGACCACCTCGCCTTCAGGAAGCAACTCAAGACCTGGTTGTTCGAGCAGTAGCAGATCCCCCCCCCCCCCAGCGCCTTGAGACCCTCTGGGTAAGTAGTGCGCTATATAAATACAATGATTGATTGATTGATTGACCCAGCACCACCACAGCACCACTCAGCACCACCCCAGCATCAATCTGCGCAACCATTCAACAACTGGTTCAAATATGTTCTCTCAATGTTTCAAGCTTTATTACAAATGTCACAAAAAGATGTTAATATTTCACTTCTGTTCTTGGATTTTCGTCACAATAATATACACTGAACATAATCTTCACAAAAGTTATTTACACAAGTTTAAGCTATTGCCATTATAAATTAAAATCACTTTTATTTAAGTAATAATTATTTAAAAAAATTAAAAGCCATTGTACTTTGTAATATCAATAAATATAAGTCACGTAAATACAAAACATGTTGCATTACAAATGCTATAGGTGTCACATTTGCGAAAGTTATAACTATTGGCATTGTAAATGACAAAGCTATTAATTTAGCTATTTTCAAAACCAACACATAAATAAAAAAAATTGTCATTTACAAGACCAATAGCTCAAACTTTCCTAATGCGAGACCTATTGCAAATGCTTGTTTTTATATCTGTCAGGGCATCCTGTTGAGGTTTAATTTGCAGGACAGGCGCCTCATTGCCTACTTGTAACTATTCTCTGACCCTGCTTCAAGGGTCAGAGTAGGGTCAGAGAATAGTTGCAAGTAGGCAACGAGGCGCCAGGAAGCACTTACAGGCTTACAGCAGCAGGTGCACAAGTTGAAGTTAATTTCTTTGTAATCCTTTTGTAAAAGGTTACAAAAAATTAGCTTCAACTTTTGCACCTGCTGCTGTAACCCTGTAAGTGCTTGGCTGAAAATTCGTCCCCGCTGATTTGCGGATTTAACCGCGATTTCGCGAGATTCGCGTATCGCGAAATCGCGGAAAATCCGCAAATTCCACGAGCGGAACAAATTTTCAGCCCATGCTTAAAGGACACCCTTTCCCTGTTAGTGCTGGTACTGCTGGAACATAATAAGACACAAAGCCTACTTTATGATGGACAATCTGGCTCCACGTCTCTTGAAAAATACAGATAGCATAGCCTTCAATGAAACTATTCCAATCCGGAAGGGTTAGTTTCTTAGTGAGGCCAGCTATGTTCCAGCAAAGGACCTTCAGGCTTATGCTGTCAAATTTGGGGTACCCCTGCTCATTAGGTAGTTCTATCTGGGCACAATTGGGTTCCACAAACAAATTTGTGGTACATGGGCTTGGGATTGCCTGCCCAGAATCAAGGGCCTTCGGAGAAGGATAGAAAGATTCGGGCTGGATAGTCGAACCTGACTGTATGCAGACTGTGAAGCAGTAGTGATAATAGAAGCGCTATACATGAGGAGCGGCACAGGGTCACACGTATGGGGAATTAGAGGTTGGAAAGTTCCTATCAGTCATTCGTTTTTATTTAGTTGGGACCCTCTGGAAAGCTTGGTGACTTCATCCCTCATGATTGTATTACATGCCAATGGAGAGCGTCTAAATTGTATACCCGAAATACAAGGAGGGCAGGTCCTATACTCCAAAGCCAATAGTCCCTCAGCCAAGTGAGGGGATATCAGTGTAAGCTCATTAGTATCTAGTCGCTGAGCTGGGTGGGAATGCCTTGTTACCTTCACAATATCCTCTCTTATCAGTGAGCGGCAGCCCCTAACATGTCTGATCCAGTGTATAACCTTATTGCCTAACGAGTCCCCATATTTGCGACCCGCCGCCTTGGAACATTGACCATAAAAACTGTCTGCTTTAAGGGTGTAGGGCAGGGAAGGCATTCACCAGGAGGAGCGCCTAGCGCTACTATGTTGTTTGGGTGTACCTGAGGTGTATAAGGAGGTAAAACAGGTAGAGCGCGTGTTTGCTTCCTGCACTGTTGTCGCCAGCCCGCTAGATGGCCCTGCCTTATGGATTGGAATAGTACACAATGGTTGGTTAGATGCAAGGCATGGCCTATCAGCTTCTTTACGGTTTGTTGGTAGTGGCTTTAAAGACTGCGGGATGGCTAGATGGTTTTGTGGAGTGTGGTGTGACGCTAATTTTTCCACTGAAGCTCTTAAGTCTATGACTAAGGCTTTTAGATCCCTCACCTCTGCTGTTAGCAGGTTTATAATTGATACCAAAGTCGAGGTCCTGCTCTTAGGATCCAATTCGCCCTCTATCTGGGTATCAGTTGGAACTTCTGCTAACCCATAAGGTGCCGAATTGTTATGGGTATCCGATTCATCAGCCAAGACAGCAAACCTGTTGGAGCACACTACAACAGAGGGCTCCAAGTGGCTTGGCCTGTGGTACACCAAAGGCTGGAACAATCTCTGGGAGGGAAAACTGATATCAAGAGCAGGGCTACACTGTTTATTGCTTGGGCCGGGCAATTTACGGAACATCTCCGCTGCGCTATATGTGTATGGGCTGGCTGGGAAGATTTAGCAGGTTCATCCATCTGCGATATATTGGTTTCCAAATCTGCGGCTGGGTCTCCTAACAATAAACTTTCACATCCTCGACTAGCGTTTCTATACGGTCCATTACATCAACCTTGTTCATCTTCATATTGTTTTTCTTAACTTACTTTGCTTTCCTAGGGCCCTGGGAGGGGCCGCCGGTCCACACACAGCCCCGATGAGTGCTGGGGCTCTGAGTCCTGTCCCTGACTGCTCAGGTATTTTCGCCGCTCTGGTGCGCAGCGTCTCCCGCGAATCGGGAGGCGCAAGCAGCTGATGAAGCCCCCGGTGGTGGAAGGGGAGGGGCCGCCGGTCTACACACGACCCCGCTGAGTGCTGGGGCTCCGAGTCCTACCCCCAACTGTTCAGGTGTTTTCGCCGCTCTGGTGCGCAGCGTCTCCCGTGAAGCGGGAGGCGCAAGCAGCTGATGAAGACCCCGGTGGTGGGAGGGGAGAGGCCACCGGTCCACACACAGCCCCGCTGAGTGCTGGGGCTCAGAGTCCTGCCCCCGACTGCTCGGGTGTTTTTGCAGCTCTGGTGCACAGCGTTTTCAATAGTGTTACCTCTTTGGTAAGGAAGTGAACTTCAGCAAGCACATCCTGCACATCACTAACTCGCTGTTCAACCTCTGTGAGTCTTGAGTCTAGATGGGACCATTTCTCCTCATTTGTCTGAAGTGCTGCGCTAGTATCCGCCATTAATGGATTGCTATTTCGAAGTACATCTGTAATATCCTCTAAGGTCAAAGGCAGTGAAGATTTTGTTGGTGAGGAGGAGTCTTTTTGTACTCTTTTATTAGCATTGCTACATGTATCCATACCACCATTGGCAACAGAGTTAGTAGAAGCCTGTAACTTGGATGAATGCGATGGCTCCATTTAAAAAAAATGCTTCTAAGAGTCAACAAAAGAAACCATTGTAAAGAAAATGAACTCCCAGCAGATGCGAAGACGTTCATTATGGCAGAAATGCAGAATCACCAGGCTGCATGAAAACAAAAATCCTTATAAGTCCAAAGGTAGTAGTAAAGAGGACATTCAGAGGTAAGCAAGAGCATGGTAAATTTAACTCTTCAAAAACTAAAGCACCATGAAAGTCTGACCTAATGATACACTAAAAGGACCTTAAAACACTATGGCCGATAAGATATTTCCAGTGTAGGCATCAATCCCCATTCATAGGAGCACTTCAGGTAATACAATTTTCAAGCACACACATCCTCTAAGGAGAAACGGCAGCCTGCAAAATGGAGCTGCAACAAGCTAGCAATAGGAGCGGCAGGAGTAAAGGCACTAAACAGTCATCTGAATGACAAAAGGTCTATAAACTCACACCGCCGCTCCTAGGGGCTTCCGAAGTCATCAAGCATGAGGAAAGAGGCACTTGTCAAGATAAGGCGAAAAAAAACCTCAGTGGCTCAGGACCAGTACTAAGGAGGGGCCATATTTTCTCGCTGCCACCTCCCTTCTCCTATCAATTAAATAGTTTACAAATTAATCATTAATTATAAATCAATTGTTACTTAATTAACTTCCCACTTTATACCCCTACAAACACAACAACCCACACCTAAAATAAAACATGTAAAATACATTAATTACACACTTTAAATGATTAGTTATAAAATAAAGAATTAATATTATTTAAAACAATTACGCTTAATTAACTTCCTACCCTGTACACCTGCAAACCTCACAAACCACGACACTATCAATTACTATCAACAATTAGATTAAAAATGATAACTTACTTAATCTTGGAGTTTCTTCCACCATTTAACTGCTGGCGGTGAGGAAAGAAAGGGGGGCCTACAGGTCCAACTCTTGCCCCTGTGCACAAGGGGGATCACTGACAGAATATCGACCACCACAATATCGACTTACACAAATATCAGGACATAAATATCGTAGTCAAAAATATCTACCTCTTACATTTATAATTGTAAATACAAAAATATTGAGAAAAAGTATCAATGCACCTACTATCGTTTTTATTATATGTATAAAATATAATGTAAAATAAAAGAAATAATAAATGTAACTTTAAAAAAATTATTTTGATTTATTTGTAAATTGTAACAATTATAAGTAATACATTTAATTAAAAAAATTAAACATACAGATATGAAATGTAATATATATTTACTTAAAAACAATTAATAAATAATAATTGTGATTAATTTTATAATGTAATAAATACATACATAATTATAAATAAATATATACATACATACACCTGCCACATAAAGATATTATTAATTAAAATATTAATTTTTTAAATATTTTTTAAACCTACATTTTGCACTACATTGAGTTCAACAGTTGAGAAAGGGTTGGGGAGCGGAGGGGTAAAAATTACTATTCCCAATCCAGCGAATGCAACAGTAGGGAAAGTGTTGGTTAGCGGATAGGTAAAAAATACTACTCGCACTCCAGCAAATGCAACAGTGGTGAAAGTGTTGGATAGCAGAGGGGTAAAAATTAGTATTCCCACTCCAACTAATGCAACAGTGGGGAATATGTGGGATAGCGGAGGAGTAAAAAGTACTATTCCCACTCCGGCTAGTGCAGCAGTAGGGTAAGTGTTGGATAGCGGAGGGGATAAAATTACTATTCCCATTCCAGTGAGTGCAACAGTAGGGAAAGTGTTGAATAGCGAAGGGGTATAAATTACTATTCCCACTCTGCTAATACAACAGTAGGGAAAGTGTTGGATAGCGAAGGGGTAAAAATCACTATTCCCACTCCAACAAATGCAACAGTAGGGAATATGTTGGATAGCGGAGGAGTAAAAATGTAAATAAAACTACTATTCCCACTACAGTGAGTGCAACAGTAGGAAAAGTGTTGGAAAGCAGAGTGTTACTTACACAATTGACATATTTAAATTGTAATTAATTAATCAGCATTACTTAACACATAATTAATTAATTATGAATAAATTACCTCCCACCCTATTCCCCTAGAAACCCCAGCACCCATTTCTAAACACATGTCACAATTAACATCATTAATTAACAATTAATTAATTAATTAATACCAAATAACAAGCACATTTTAAATAATTATTAATACATTAATTCCCACAATTAACACAAAAAAATAAAAAATATATATATTTATAAAAAATATGAATACATTTATTATAATTAAATTACTTTCCACCCTATTCCCCTATCAACCTACAACCCGCTTCTAGAAAATGACACAATTAACATATTTATCAATTAATTACTTAATAAAAATTACCAACCAATTATTAATTAATTAATAATTAATTAATGCCCAAACTATATAATCTAAATTAAATAAATACTAATAAAGAAAAATGTGTATTTATTTATAATGAAATTACTTCACACCCTGTTCCCCTATAAACCCACAACCCGCGGCGAAACTAAAACACAACATTTTATTAAAATAACATTAATAACCACTAAAAAAGTAACACAGATATTACAAAACAAAAGCAATACTTAGACAAAAAATAGAGTACATACTAACATACTAAAACACATAACACTACCTAAAAAAACGTTTTCTTAACAACTATATTTTTGCAAATGATAGTAATGGCTTCAATATTTTTTTTAACAATATTTCTTACCTTAAACTTAATATTCTTGTCCACGATATTCTTGCTTTCAATATTTCTGGGTCTCGATAATTCCAACTCGATATTAGTGCAAGTCGACATTTACAACTCGATATTCTGTCTCTACAACGCACAAGGGTGCATACAAGGGGTCCCTTGTTGTGCCCCCCTGTTGTTTTCCACCTCCAGTTCCTGCATGGGAATAAATGCATGACATGGTGCAGTCCTTTCTGTGCAGGAATGTGCACTGGCGGTCCCATGGCAGTGCTGTTTAAGGCGCACGATGAGCCTTTAAATGGCACTGCTGCAGAATTGCCTGGCTGCCCGCCGGACCACAAATAACTTGTAAGCTGGCGGGCAGGCGGCATCAACTCCTGGCATGCCACCTGCTCCACCCCGCTATAAGTCATAATCAGGCCATTACTGTTGCCTCAGTTATGGTACATGAAGAGCTGGGTATAAGCTACATTTCTGATGTTACAGCTGCAGCATTTCTTGCTATGGCTCAATGTGTGGTTTAAACCCGAAACCAAGTTTGATCTACTTGTTTTGGAAGACTGTCTAGGCCTTGACTATGCTATGTTGATATCTTGGCTGCATTTTTTAGAGCTTAGCTTTAGGTCACTAGGCTGGCATGAGCTATTTAATCGACCCTGCCATATTATCAAGGCCAATGTTGAATGAACAAACAATGTTTTCAACTTTGAAATCAACCTGACAAAGAAGCAGGGGTGATGACTAAACCTTTGGTCACTCAATTTAACATGGTAAAAACTCTTTCAATTGAGCTTTATCTGTGCTATGCAATGTCAAATCACTGTTGATACTGACTGGCCCAGTTCAGGATGAAACGTGTTCAGCACCTGTTTGCAATAGTGAAAGGTAGAGCAAAGAAATCTGATATTGGCCTTTGTCCTTGTAAATTTAGGCAGTGATTCTGCAACTTTGCACTCTGGTTCAGTTACTCTCTCTTCTGTCCTAATCTTATCTGCTCTCAGTGTATTCAAATCTGTGGCCACTGGAACGATTATGTGTTCACAAGACGTTCTCATGGCCTAAAGTATATTATGCAGTTTGTCTGTTGGCTCTGTTCTCTCTTCTTGTTTCTGGTGGTCAACCTCCATCATCCATCATCAAAATTTCAGGCCCCAGTTTTAGCTGGTCTTGTATGGCTCATATTGATCTTGGCAATCCCACTACTAATGTTTAAGCTTTAAGAGAAATCACTCTGATCTGAGTCAGTGATGAAAGTATAAATTATGAAATTTAAAAAATGGAGAACAATGGTCAGCTTAATGATGTTATGCCCTTACAGATAACAGTAAACTTCAATAATTCAAGCTCACTCCCATACAATTTAATCAGCGGTTTCTCCATTTAAAGCCCTTCCCACACTTGCTCTCCAAGAGCACCAGGGCTAGGCTGAGACTGTGATCCAAAATATGCCCACCTTAGGGTTAATGCATCGTCTAACAATGTTCCAATCACAAACACAGTGATCCCCAAGGCAATCAACCTCAGCCTACCTACCTCAGCCCACAAATAGCCTGGGTAGCTGATCACTGATCAATAAATGTTGCATCAAATAGCCTAGTCCATAGTGTAAAGCACCTGCTTGACTATATTAATATGATTGTGCTCCTTGTAGCATTGGTATGCTACTCACCATGAAAAAGTGGGCAGAAAAAGCAGACACAACTATTCCAGTAGTCCATCTCTCTCAACCCACAGCCCCACAATTTTTTCCTTCCAGCCTCTTGTTCTTCCATGTTGGACTGCTCAGTCCAGGGCGGTCATGTTGACATGCACCTCACTCCCACCTCATGGTCCAACCGTATGCAAAGCCGGATCTGCACATGCAGCTCACTGATACCTCTGGATGTCTCTAACTTCAAGCTCCCCTTGCACAATCTTAGTTCAAGCCTCAGTCGCCACACTACTTCACTTGTCTCGGAGGCTGCGAGTGCAGGCTTTGCTCAGCCAGGTAGAGCAAACAGTCTGGAGTTACCCTCACAAGGACTACCCTGGAAGGATCGAAGCTCCCGCTTGCAGCACTGTGTTTCAGCTAAAAGCAATCAGCTCCATCCCTGGCCGGTCACGCTCCCCCAAGTGGAAATTTAAAGTTAACGTCCTTACAGTGACTATACTGGCTATATATAAGGCTATGTTCACTGTAGGAAGGTTAGTTGATCTTTTACGTATTCTTAAATGCCTTAATGAATTGGCTCCAAAACATCCAAAATGGGACTAAAGTAAGCATCGTTAGGAAATAGTCATATACAATTAACACAAATAGAAAGGACTGCACCGTCTTTAACTTTTACTTATGGGGCGTTGGATGTTTTGGGGTTGAGTCACAAAAGCATTTAAGAGTATGTAAAAGTGTACTCCTGCAAAGTACTCCTGTAGTAATGCTTTCCATTCTCATTATTGCTTTTGCAAATTGACTCCACTGTGACAAAGGGTGTGCTTAGGTCCATTATGATCAAAGCAAGACTGTCGCACTGGTCCATAATAACTTACAAATTCTTTATTATTGCATATATGGCTTTTTCAGTCGTCAGCAGGAGAAGGAAGCCCATTGGGGCTCAGTCCATAAAATAGTCATCCTCAAAAGTGTTAGTTGGCATTTTACCTTTTCAATACATTTATTTGGAGAGGAGAGCAGAAAACTGGGTGGCAATTACTGAGAATTTTACAATCAGTTGGCTTCCTTTTAAAGGTTACTCCTGCTACTCCATGAACTTGGGCCACCAATTGTCAATTGCATCCTTGGCAGTAATGGGGATGCCTGAGAAGAATGGGAAGGAGATGAGGTAGATGGGACCGTGGACAATGTGGTACTATAATGTACAGTAAGATGAGACAGCTGGGATAGGCTCCTCCCTGGGTCTTGAGATCTCTAAACAAGCCTGTTGCTTGCTGTGCTCGGGCTGTATTATGCCTGATGACAAATATGTATGGTGTCTATCAGAACCCTTTTAGAGGGCCACAGGCCAAGCAGAAGCTACTGAGACCAACCGTGGGAGTTGAGACATTTACTCCTGATGTCCTGGTGTCTGACCTAATATGGCACCTCAGGAAATTAGCCAAGTATCCCTTCAGCACTTGACTCTCAGAAGTAGTGTGTGTTGAGTAGTCCATGGATTCTCAGGGGGAGATAGATGCAGGGGTTGAACACAGGCTCACAACTCAAAATATGTTTGATAGTAACAATACATGATTGAAATACTTGCTTTCATGAAAAAAGGAACATTCATATACAAACATATGTCAAACTCAAATAATGGACACAGTCATCTTGAGGTCAGTACTCTAGTGCGTCTCACTTCCACTTCTCTATTGGAAGTGGTAATTCCCTATGCACAATTGGTGACATTCAGGTTAGGCCCCACTAAAAGCCAAAGGGGCATATTATCTACATTCTGAGATAAAAATCGCAAAGCGAGCCGGGCGCGTTTTAAATTATCGCCGGCTATCGCTGAATTTCACTGCTGTGTCAGCTGCGTGTTAGCAACACTTGGCTGACAGGCGATGTGAAATCCTGCGATAGACTGCAATAATGAACATTAGTGTGTTAAATCCTGCGATGATTTGACAGCGCTAATGTCAAGCTTGGTAATAGGGGAGTGTGGACTCAGCCTTAAAATCCACCTCCCATAGTCAATAATATCAAGTCAGGTTTTTTTTATGGCGTTAGGATCCGGCGATAATGGGGCTTAGCGCGCCTTTTTCTGTTTGCTTCGCTGTTCAGGGGAAGCGTTGGTAATAGCGCGATGTTGGTTTAGCCAGCATTACACATGTTGCCCTAGGAGGGAACGCCTACATTGCATCTCATTAGTGATGTATATCGGTAAGATGCTTGGCGTTAGAAATTCGGCTGCTTACATGCACTAACGCATGTAGCGCCGCTTTCCTAATAGAGCGATAAGAATATCGCCGCTTTAGCGGAAAAAAGTGCTGCTAAAGCAGCGATAATGCCCTTGAAAATATGGCCCAAAGTCTTTGGAATCACACTCTGACTCTTCTAAATTCCAGCACCCACTGAGCTATAAGGCAGAACATGTTTCATTGGGCCCTTTGGCCCTGTGATCAGTCCTGCCCACTCCCTACCAGAGGCCCTGGGAGTGTCCCATGCTCAGATTTTATAGAGGGCTCCTGGCAGTGAGTAGCATTCTAGACGTTGCCGGTGTAGCAGCTTGTCATCCGCGTTAATACTTTTGGGGTCCTCAAGCTCTCCTTCTTGTAGTCCATTTCAGACATAAAAATGTAATTTTGTGTCTAAGTATTTGAAGCTTGTTTTG
Source organism: Lissotriton vulgaris (assembly GCF_964263255.1). Classification (NCBI taxonomy): domain Eukaryota; kingdom Metazoa; phylum Chordata; class Amphibia; order Caudata; family Salamandridae; genus Lissotriton; species Lissotriton vulgaris. The sequence continues at coordinate 972,535,903 of NC_141689.1, read as the reverse complement.
GGGGTCTACTTCCTTTTAAAGTTCCATCTCCTCTGTCCTGCCCTTCCTCCAGAAAGCAGTCTGTCCCAGCAGGATCAACTCCAAATCTGATAACTCCACAACACAGGCCATGGAAGTGACTAGAGGTTCTACACCTGGATGTCACCCACAGCTATATGTGTACCAAAGGGTTATCAAAAGGCATCAGGCCTACTTTTCATTATTCCCTTATTAGCCCATCTCCTTCCTTTGATATGCATGGGCCCCTTGTCAGTGACCTCTCCGAATCAAAGAGCACCCTTTGAAGTATACTGAATAGCCTGGCTCGTCCTTCCTTAATGTGGGCCCAACTCAGCTCTCAGGAACGTAGCAACCCACAAATATGTCCTGGGACCAATCCTCTACCTCCCCATGCTCCTCCAGTCAGTCCTGGGTCTCCAAACTAGAACCCATAGTCATAAATGTTTTACATGACTCACAGGCGCACATACCCCAAACACACACATGCAACCACATGCACTGCACAACACTGCATACTAACCTTTTTTTAAGCATGTATTTTGGACATTTTCACATGTATCAGAGACACAAATCTAGTACCTGCTATGCTCTAGCTATATTAAAATTACAATACACAAACGTGTTTTGGGCGAAGGTAAGGTTTTTACTGTTGAGAGTAAAAACACAAAAGCTAAACAGAACATACAACTAAACATTTAGTCAACTTATTCAGCTAATAAAAGCAAGTATGTAAGTGAGGCATGTACTCAGTGTTGTGCTCTAACATGGTCTAGCAGGGCAGATGCATCTCCATATGAAGTTGGGGGGACCAGTGGCTGTGCAAAGTTAGCATGGTTCATGTTGGACCCGGCCCGGTGGGCAGGTTCACCCCTAGACTTTTTGCTTTTTCCTAGCCTGTTTATGGAACCTGGTGTTGGTGATTTTAGGCCTCTGCGCACTTTTTCACTGTGGTACAGTGTAAAGTGCTGGAGCTCTCTGTGTATGTATGGTGAGTGACCTGCCCTCCCATAGGAATGAATGGGGAATATGTTTGCCCATGGTAGTTCCTGATGTGTGGGGAGTGCAGGGGCGAGTTTGGTATGTATGAACTCGTGAGAATGAATGCTGCAAAATGATATATGCGGCATGACTGTGTCTAGTCTAGAAGTACTACTTTTGGAAGTTGGCATATTTGTGTAAGTTGGTGCTGGCGTGTGATTGGCTGGTGAGCCTGGCCCAGAGTGCCTGGGCCTGCTTGTGGATTGACTGTCTGGTTTGAGGATGACAGGGGCTAGAGAGCCCAGGAGGTTGTCTGAAGTCAGCCCATGGATGAAAGGCAGCATCTGCTGCCAGGGAAGTGGGAGGAGATGGCACCTGATAGTGAAGGGCTGTGCCTGCCTAACTTCAAAGCTGGCTCCACCTCCCGCTGGGCGACTGTCACCTCTGTCCCTGATACTGAAGGGACTTCCCTGTAACCAGTTCTGGCAGGTTCTCACACTGCCTGCTTCAAAGGACTTCAAAGGACTTCAAAGACTTTTCTGTGTATAAGAAGGGGCTGTGTCCCCTTCCAAAATGTTCTTGTTTTTAACTTGAATCTGCCAGGGCATGCTGCTGCTGGGGCCCAGGGGAATCCCTGGGCCCTGCCCAGCTCCTGGACACCTGATGGACTGATGGGGGACTCTTCCTGACTGTCCCCCTGCTTACTGGACTCTTGAAGGACTTATTGCTGGGACCTGCTGTGTGCTGTCCTTGCTGGGGGCTGACTGGACTCTGCCCCCTTTTTTCCAGGGGGGACTTTATTGTTGGACTTGCTGTGTCCCTGGAACCCTTCTTGATGCAGGGGTCGTTCCTGTGGGCTTGTCTATGCCCCTAGCGCCTTGAGAGCGCTCTTTGCGATATTACGGGCGTTTTTAGCGTCTCACGCCCGATGCGTGAGACTTGGCAGGTGCTTACCCTGCGATGTTGCCCGTACTTGGATTATCTATCCTGCGAGTGCCCACCTCGCTTATTTTGGATTTATTGTCCTCTGGCAGGTGCCTACCCTGCCAGGGACCTTGCCGCGATATTGTTAACTTTCCACGAGGGAGCCCACTCCTTGGGAAACTGTGCCTGCGCCTGCCTGTCTAAGGAAAGGGCCGCCGCGCTGCCCGCGGCGACCCGGAAGTACCTGGCCGGCCGGCCAATCCCTTCGCGGCCGGCCGGAAGTCCGCCCCGCAGCCCGGGTGCCGAGGAATGGCAACCGCGAGGCAAGCGGGAAGAGAGGAGGTGTTCGCCGCTTCCCCCTGCCTGGGGGAAGCCTTTGCCGGTGAGACCGGAGAGGAGCCTGACGAGGGAGGAGCGGAGGGGGCGCGGGGCACATTGTCGGTGCCCGCCCCCACCGCAAATCCGTACCGGCAGCAAGGAGAAGAAAGCAGGAGTGGTGCTACAACGCTCCCATGTCCAGGAGGGAGCCCCCGAGAAGTCCGGTGCCGCCGCCTGCAGAGAGGAGCCCCCGCCGATGACGGCCGATGAGTGCAAGCGGCTGGGGGGGGGGCTCCGCGAGGCTGTTGTGATGCCGATGCTAGGCACCAGCTGTGGGCCTGAAGATTGGGCGGCCCCGTATGGCAGTGGGCCGCCCCAACGTGATTTAAAGCTGAGAGGCTCCGGGGCAGGGTTTGACTAGAGCCCCGAGGCTCCAACAGAGGGGGCATTATGTTAGAGCCCACGAAGGACTCCGGGGACATTTTGGTTGCTGTTCAGAGTCCCCCGTGGGGGACTCCAACGTTTGGCCACAGTGTTTGGTGAGAGAGCCTGTGTGGCTCAGAGGGGCCATATTTTGTTTAGAGCCTGAGAGCTCCACCGTTTGGGGACATGTGGTGTCCAGAGCCTGTGTGGCTCCAGCGTGGCGCAGTTTGCGCCTGAGGGCTAGTGAGAGCCCTGCCGCAGTTCTGCATCCCAGCTGCCCAGAAATTAGTGGGCAGCTGCACCGTTTAGGCCTTCCTGTGATGTACACAGCTGCCCAGCACTTTGTGGGCAGCTGCCACGTTTAGGCTTTTTTGTATTTTGAAACTGGCGCTGCATGGCAGCGCACCCTGACTTTGGACTCAGGGCATCTTTGCCCCACAAGGCCAGTTGGCCTAGGGACTGCCACAGGTAGTGGCTTATGTAGTGTTGGCGCAATGCGATTCCTATGTTTTTAATAGTAATTGCCTACTGTGTGTTTTTGCGCTATTGTGTTGTTCTGGCACCTCTGAATGTTTAGTAATCATGTGTCTTCTTGCGCTGCACCCCTGAATGTATTTTATTGCATCATGTGCTTTATTCTTAACACCTCTGAATGTTTATGGCATCATGTGTTTCTCTTTATTACTCCTCTGAATGTGTTTTATGCATCATGGGTAAGGTGTTCTGGTTTATACCCCTAAATGTGCTTATTCTTAGGTGGTTGTTCTTTTTAGTAAAGGTGGTCCTAGTAAGGTCCTGGTTCCTGTTACCAGTGGTTACTGGTTGTGATCTTTTTGATTATCATTTTATGTTTATTATTCTTTATTCTAGAAGTGCTATATCTGAATATGACAGTGGCCCATGTGGCCCTGTCTTGTGAATAATCCCATGTGAATATTGCCCGTGCCAGTTGGCACAATGTATATGTGTGATTTTATCTGATGTGTTTTTACAATACAAAAGTTATTTTTATAATAACCTTGTGTGGAGTCTCTTTTGTGGTGTGCCTAGTATGTTGTTGCTGTTGTGCGCTGGCGCAAATGCTTTACACATTGCCTCCGAGTTTAGCCTTACTGCTTGTGCCAAGCTACCAAGGGGGTGAGCAGGGGTTATCTTGGCGTGTGACTTCCTTGCCCTGACTAGAATGGTGGTTTCTGCCTGGCTTTGGCGTCAGCCTTAGCCTACCAGAAATAGCCAGTTCTAACAGTTCAGTATTCAGGTGCATCCCCCCTGGACACCCTGACTAAGGTTGGATCCTCTGTGTGTGCAGCCTAAGTGTCGACCTCTTTTGTATTCTCCACTGTTAAGAAGCTGTCTACCAATTTTTGCCATTGATCCACTAATGGCTTCCTACATATGCCTTGGTATTCCTCTGGGCAGCTCCCTAGTTTTTCACATCTGACTTCTACCTGCTATGTGGAGGAAACATCTGGTGACACCCAATGTCTGGTTATGTCCCAACAAACTAAGCCTAGTGCTAGAGCGTTGAATCTGTTGCCAGCATTCTTGGTCACCAGCCTATGGTGTAGCCCCAGCAGGCAGAGTTCCATGCCATAAAATGCCTGCCTGCTTAGGGTTTGTTTCAGTTCAGAGGTGACCCGCTTCTAGAATTGGATGATCACCGGACATGTCCAAATAATGTGGGTACAGACCATAGCCACCATATGAAATCTAGGTCACTGAATGTTAGTGGTCTGCAGCACTGTGTTAAGACGTTGTGGTGTGCAGGTATTACTAGGCACAGTGTGTGTTTCCCAAACCCTCTTCTACTCCTTCCCTGCGAATGACTGGCCTATTATGATTTCCCACATGGGGCAAGCTTTCTGCAGACTGTTTACGGTCATGAGCAGACAAAAAGTAACTGTGGTCAACAAAACAACCTATCGACTAACTATGTATCTAACAACAAAAAGAAGAAGGTGAAAGATGTATAAAAGAATGTGATATACAGCTAGCAGGGTACTTTCCGGATGTGAATAATACCCATCAGTTATCGACCTATACCGCCCTTGTCATCATCTGGGACCCTTCACACCGGGAAGGGTAAACACTGCAGCCACTTATGAGTATAGTCAAAATGTGGGTGCCCCAGTGGATTGTGGATATGTTGGCGTGTAGTGATAACTGAAAAGCAGTGCGTGAATAAAAGTGAGTGTGGAAAAAGTTCAAACTGAGCTAAAATTGAAGAGTTAAGAGGAAAATAAATTTAATAAGTACCCCTTAGCTGCCAAAAGAATAAAATCAGTGAAAATAATATAGTAGTTTCAACAGATAGCTACTATCTATAATGGTAGGTCAACATGTGTATGCAGTCTTTTGGATCCAGATAGGTATCCTCTGCTTTCTTCAGGACCAAGATCGCTACTGCTTATTAAAAAGGTGAATGAACAAAATATATTATAAAAAATATCACCTGGGTATCCTAGGTGTGAATCATTCTCCTAACTGCTGGTGTGAATCCAGATTCGAAGAATGGTGAAGTCAGATACATAGAAAGACAGACAAGATACAAACAAACAGTTATTGGCATTAGACAGAAACTATGTCGAACATTACCAACATTGGGTGTCAGATAAACATTCATAGTGCCCATCGTGTCATAAAAGTGTACACCAAGTAACTCCTTTCGAGTTTCACATCTCGCTTACCTATTTGGTAGGAGAGAAATGCTCCGCCTCACCTGGCTGCGGCAGGGGTAAACAGAGCACCGCTCTAGTGAGAAAGTACAATAAAAAGAGAGTCAAAAGGACAGGTCATTACACACTGACATCACAAAATCACTTATTGAGGGAGCACGCCCCCAAACAACATTGGAGAAGATGTAAGTATCTCCCAAACAAAGCAATGTGGTCTTGTGCACATGGGATAGTCCTATTTATAGCTCATATGTTTTTCTATGTCGCATTGTAACATCTATATGAGCTACACCTTATCAAGAACAATGTCGCATAACGAATTTAGCCACTCAAACCACATTTATCTAGTACTGACATCTCGTCATAGTAGATACAAAAGCCCCAAGGAAGACCATATAATATAGACCCATTCTGCTATTCTTTTGTTTTATATCACCGGGTCAATTACACAATGTAGCCTTATTGCTCGCCTCCTTTGATCATTGATGGCCAAGAGATTATGACCACAGTGCGATGATATCAGCATTTTGCACATTTCGGTAATCCGAAAAAGCCGTTAAGCCTTACTAGTATTGTCCTGGACAGAGCGACCGCTAGCGTCCCCCCAAAATATTACACAATCGGGGCCGCAAGCTCCTATGCTGTTATATCGAGCCAAACGATAGTCATACATGCTCCTCCATATATGCCACAATTAAAGTAACACACTCGTGTGTTCTAAACCGAGTCAAATGGATAATAATATTGGGAGGGCCTCCTTTCTTCAACACCCCCCTTAAAAGCACTTCGCTGTTACACATCCACACAAGCGTTGGTGCGCTTACCTGACCGCCGGTACTCCGGGCGTCCCTCTGGGCCGTCTTGGGGAGGTACCGGGTCAGCCAAAAGCGCCATTTTCGTTTGGATTACGGAGAATACGAGGCGTAATGACATCACAGACGTCGTCAACAGGCTATGCCCCGGGAATTATGGGCAATGTAGTATTTCGCTATTTAGGCACATTGAATGTAACTGCGATGATGAAAAATAGTGTAAACATGTGTAGAAATACGGGACATACTTCGTATAGTTACTTTGTGTCTGCTCATACTGTTTTGCCTGGGGGCTGTAGCTGTGCCAGGTCATTAAATATCCCCTTGGACCCTCCTCTCACTGTTAAGCTCATGTTTACGGTCATGGCCAATATACTTTTACATAGCCAGGAAAGAAGTGCCACCTCCAACAGTTAGGATTGTCTGAAGTAGGTCATGCTTGGGAGACTCAGGTTCCAGTGCCCCAATGGCCAAAGCATCACTTGCACTAAAGCCTATATGTCAGAGATTGTGTGCCTGGGAACTGGGAGTCAGCTATCAAAATCTCCAGAGTCTGGACGGTGCCCTCTGCGTAACAGTTCCCCAAAGTCAACAAATCATCTACAGTCCAATCCTCCATCTGCCTCGCTATGAAGTACTCACCTCAGGTGGTAGGAAGCCCCACCAGTGGTAGTGATGGTGCATATAAAATTTGTCCGTCCACTCATTTAAGCACAGTTCTTCAGCACCAGATGGCGTTGGCTAGCAACTTCGGTTTCTTCCTAGGAAGTATTTTTACTTCCAGAAGTATGGCTAGGAAAACTCCTGCTCTGCAGGTCTCACCAAGCTCCCTACGTTCAGCCTAGGCAGAGTCATCTGCCCATCTGGCCAACTACTGGAGGTGTGCTGCATATAAATAGAATTCGTAGTTCAGTACTCCCTGACCCTTTCACTGGTTGGTCTTTGCAGCATACTCAGGGACACCCTGTTGCCCCCCCCCCTGAAATATCAGCTCATGTAGCAGCACATACAGGTAATAGAACCACAGCTGTGGGACCCAGACCAGGAAATTCGCAAAGTAATGGAAGACCCAGGGCAACACAGTCATCTTTGTTAGTGCAGTCCTGGCTATGATGGGCAATCATATGTCAGTGTGTTACACAATGCGCACAGGGCCCTATCTAGGTTATCTTCCCTCATATCAGCATCCACGTAGTATACTCTGACTCCCAGATATGACAGGACTCTGAGCTCCAGCACTACATACTAACTTGATGTAGCCCAACGCTGAGTTAAGCACACAGCAGCAAAACGTTACACGAGTGTGCCTGTAGGCCTCACTCTAGTGACACAAGTAAAAAGGACTGTTTACTCTTGCTGATCACTACACAGTATGCTGCCATCATTGCACTCAGACTTTCCCCTTTTGAGCTCATTTTGGTTCTCCCTTGGTTGCACATATTAGCTGTTTTAGGCTACCTTTGCTTTGCAGCCACACATAATACGTTTGATTTTGTGACATATTATTTTAGAAAAACGCTGCTCAAATTACTTGTTATTCAGTGACTCTTTTTGGGATTTGGTCTACACATTTCGTACAAGATCGAACAACATGGTGTACTGCTTTCTTGTGGCCGGTCAGCAACATCTTCTAATGTTTTTAAACACGAAATATTACCACAACTGCAATTTTATGAAAGAATAGTTCTTATCACATAACCTGTGACTCTGCACCTTGGAGAGCAGTGCGGAGAATTCCAGCAGAGAGACCAGTCTTGGAATGGAGTCAGCAGCCTTGCGTAAACTGAGGTTACACCTATGATGCAAAACACCTAACTATACACACCAGGTATGGGATCCGGTAATAATCACTGAGATCGTTGATAGATCCCTGTGCTCACATGGTGAGAGTGGGCCTAGATAGATGAATATGGTGGCACAGTTGGATTGTTTAGTCTTTACAGCCTGATTTCATTGCTTAGTTGTATCAATTTACTAATAGCAGCACACCTGCTTCAAACTAGACTACAATAGGTTTAGGAAAAATATTGTAAACTTCCTTTGTATCTTTCTTCTGTTCACTATGGGCATGCATGAGTGAGAACAAAAGGTGATGATATGTTTCCACGGTTCCCTTGGGGACTAAAGGTTCATGTTCTAGGTTTGTGGAAATCACCTGGTTCTCTGGTAAGGCTAAAAGTTCAAGTAAGGCACAGTGTGCAACTCGGATTTGGGACTACAAGTACTGACATTGTTAAAGATTGCAGAAATCGCTGTTAGCATGAGCTGAAAGCCATTTTGTACTTGGCAGTCATCTTAGTTAGCCATGTGCTTGCCATGTGCTTTCTCCCTCTTCCAGAGCCTTGCACATGCTAAGAAAGGCCTAGCTATTAGAATGCACAGGCTCCTAGTATAGAACTGTCAGGCTATTCTTGCTGATGTAAGGAGAAATATCTCTGAGCAAGCTAATTTTGTGTAGCCATATTAGTCAGTAAGCATGCTTACATGTGCCAGGACCTCCCCTTGGTTTTCTGCTGACTAATGTAACCTATGCGTACATAAGGCCCCTGTTCTCTGTACTCCTTAGAATGCCTCCTACTGTGGCCTGATGGTACAGTATGACGCAGTCTCCCTCATCTGAGGTTAATAAATGAATTATTTTTATATTACAGCTTCTGTGCCAATTACTTCTTTGTTGGTTAAAAGGACCATGTGTATCAGTGAACCCCTTAGGAGGTTTAAATTTCTTTAACGTGGTTGAGAGACTCAGTCCCTACATTCTGACATCCTGACATCCTGTTCTCCCAAAGCACAGTTCTATTTCCCAACAGAATCCCTGCAACAACTCTACTGGTTACAATGTACACAGTAGCAATAAATAGCACGTATATACTCCCTACTACGGACTCCTTCGATTCTATTCATACAAAAAGGATTGAGCCTAAGGATATTAGGATGTAACGCTTAACACACTCATCATCCCCTCTAAAGACTCCCTACTACATGCCTCGAAACCCTGGAATTCCTCAGTGTTAGAGCTGGCACCATTGGCGTGGGTCTCCCTTCCATTTTTGCTGTTGCCTCATGTATTTTTGCTGGTGTTAGATGCTTTGGGTACTGTGCCACTGCTGTTCAGTGCCACAGTGCAAGTGCTCCCTATTGTGAATGAATGTATTAATATGTGATTCCATGATTGACTGTTTGGTTTATGTGTCAGACCCTAGTACAGTGCACCAGGGGTGCCCAGGGCTTGCAATCCAAATGCTGCTAGTGGGCCTGCAGCACTGGCTGTGCCACCCACAGAAGCAGCTTTGTAAAATATGTCTAAGGTCTGCAATTGCAGAGCCTGTGTACTATCTGGTACTATCATGCTGACTTGGCAAGTGCACCTACTTGCCAGTCCCTAAACCTTCCCTTTTCTTCATATCAGTCACCCCTATGGTAGGCCCAAGGGCAGGGTGCATTGTAAGTATAAGGTAGGACATGCTCTGGTGTGTGTGACATGTTGTAACAGTGAATGACAGCCATTTTCGTGTTTCACTATTGCAAGGCTACCTGTTCTCCATAGGCCAGAATGGGCTGTTAGGATTGTTACATTTTATAATCCTAACTGACTCAGAGATCATGGTAGAAATTTGAGTTTAGTATGCCTGAACTCAGAATAATAAAATACATCTTTTAGTATAGTTGGTTTTAATATTCTGTGTTTGAAAATAACCCTTTTAGAAAGTAGGTATTGTTTGCCTAACCTTTCAAGCCTGCCTCTGCTAGTGTGTGAATTCCTTTGTCTGGAGTTTATGAGTGACAGGGCTGGGGGATTCCAGAAGGCAGGCTGGGGCAGCCCAGTGATGAATAGAGAGAGCTGCATCTAGATGGGAGGGAGGAGTTGCACCTCAGACCTGAATAGGGCTGGGCCTTCCCTCTACAATGCTGGCTCCACCTCCTGTGGTGTTTCTGATGTCTCTGCCCTGCACACTGAAAGAGGAGAAGGAATCCTGTCAACAAAGTGCTCTAGGACTGTGCTTACCTTCCACAATGATGGCTTCACCTCCTGTGGGGCGTCTGATGTTTCTGCCCTGCACTGAGAAAGGAAAGAAGGAGTCTAGTAAACAGAGTGCTCCAGAACTGGTTTGGACTGGGCAAATGCCCCTCTACCCTCAGAGGACAAAGGATTTGGGGGTATAAATTTTAGGACCCTGATCCAAAGAAATTAGATCACTTTTGAACAAGAAGAAGAAACCTTTGGTGAGGAGAGGAACCTGAAGAAAATGAGGAGAGACTATCCCTAAGCTGAAGTGCTGCTTGGGAGATTGGCCTGCAGTGGTTGCCTGACTGCCAAAGAAAGGAGAAAGAACATAGTGTGCTTTACTTTCAACTTGTGAAGGATCTCCAAGGGCTTGGAACAGAGCTTGCCTCCTGCTGAAGTCTCAGGGACAACAGACTTCACCCACCAGCTCCCCAAAAGTCTTCCTGAAGTGCCTGCAGCTGTGTTGGGCTTTGTGGGGGATTTGCGTGTGGCAAGGAGCTGGAAGCGCGACTCAAGATCAAGAAGCGCATCACAGAACTGTTGCCGCTGCTTCACAACAGGAAGCTCCATCACCGGAGAAGAGAATCAATCGGCGTTGCAGCAGATGCCGACGCATTACTGGGAAGCGTGTCGCAGGAGAGAAGGATCGACGTCGCATCAGACGCTGACGCGTCTCTGGGAAGCTTGTCGCAGGGCCTGTCGCGACTCATCGCCAGAGAAGAGGATCGACGTTGTCGCAGATGCCGCCGCATCACTGGGAGGAGTGTCACAGGGCCTGTCGCGGCTCGCATCGTTGTGGAAGTATCTTGTATCGCCAGTAGAGAGGATCGACGTCACTGCAGATGCTGCCGCATCGCTGGGAAGCTTGTCGCAGGGCCAGTCGCGGCTCGCATCTTGTAAAGTATCTCGCATCGCCGGAGAAGAGGATCGACGTCGCAGCAGACGCTGCCGCATCACCGGGAAGAGTGTCGCATCAAGGAGAGAGCGTCGTCTTTATTTCTTTGTACCAGAACTTTGAAGCATTTCCATCGCTGCAACATTACTTGTTGTGGAAGCGCAACGCATCGTAAGGTACATTGACGCAAAGTGTCGCATCTTAAGAACTGAACTTAACTAAGCTAAATCGGCCATCTAAAAGTACAGTATTGTAGATTGTTGTCGTTTTTTGGTCTTGTGGTAACTCTATATAAAGTATTCTTATTTTTTATATAAAACCTGTGTGGTGTCCATTTGTAGTGTTGTCACTGGGTTACTGTATGGGGCCAGAAATGCTTTACACACTGCCTCTGAGATAAGCCTGTCTGCTCGTGCCAAGCTACCAAGGGGGTGAGCATGGGTTATTTTAGGAGTGTATCACCTTTACCCTGACTAGAGGCAAGGGTCCCTATTTGTCACAAGTACCTACCTGTGCCAACTAGAGACCCCCAAATCTAACATTCGTTGAGTGCATCTGTATAAAATTAGTTGTCAGACAGCAGCACCACTATTTCCAGGCTCCACTGGTCATAGAAATGGGAGTTCCGTTGTTTATCCATATGTGGTGATTCCGTGTGTAGTTCTCCTCACATGCAACATTATCACATGAGAAATTAGTGTATGTGGAACATCAGATATCAGCTTATGCTGAAAACAACACATAAGTATTTTGCAAGCGGAAATACAGATAGTGTACAACATATTTTTCTATGTGATAACTTTTTTGCAGGTCGTTGTACAGTACATTAGTGGTATTTCCGCATGACAAGTTTTTAGTCAGTTTTACCACGTTACCGAGAATGAAAGTTTCACTGTATACCTTTCCCTTAAAAATGAAATCATGAAAAAGCTAACTATGATTGAGTTTAAATTCACAGGGGTGGGTATCCAGAAATAGCCTCTTTTTGTTACATCGTTTGTGCTGCGTAGAGAAAAACGGATAACCTTTCCCCTTTTCCGATAAAAAAAGCAAACATCCCATTAGTTCATCTGCTAAAAACGCATTCTTTTTTCTATTTATCTAAAACAGGCATTGCATAATGCCATACAGATGAACAAAAGACTAATGTTCGTTCTCAAAGCACATTAACTTTATACACAAATAGCAGCACAGTGTGAGACAAGGATATCTTCAAGGGGTTTCTGTGAACATTGGTAAGGGCCTGTATATTTTGCTAGCGGGAGCCAGGAATTAGGAATCTTATCATTAGCATTGTGTTTGCTGTAGTTTAGATAAACACAGAAAGCCCTCAGGGAGCGCTTAAATATCTGTCCATATTTTTACAGATGGCCTTTGAAAAGGTTTTGTCGCAAATCCCGAGAATGCTGTTCTTGTAAATCTACCAGACTGATCATCCTGAAACGGCTAACGCAAATTGTCGCCATGATCAACAGCTGCTGTCTAATTACAATTTTCCTATTATTAATTATAGGCTAGAAAATCATTTGTAATTAGCTCACCCTAAATCATAGTTTAAACAGCCAAAAATCGCATTACAAACTAAAGAGTAATTAAAGCACTACATTAAAGTGTTTATTTAAACCCTGTTCAGTTGCAGCAAATTTCTCAATCAAGTTCTCAGGCTCAGACATAGATTTAATTAGTCTACAGTACCGACAGCATACTGCATTTATTCATTTAGCATCAATATTGCTGAACAAATGTAAATAGAATGTCAACACTAGACAGAGAGAGTCTTTAAAGGGCCAGTTGCAGGAACATCTGGGTGAGATAATGAGGTGGCTTCGTAAAGAATGTTAATGAGACACTCATGCTGCTGCTGCTTGTACACTGCCTTAGGGGAGGCAAAGAGGAGCAGATTACTTTCGAGAGAGGTAGTATGCCCTGTGCTGGAGAAATTAACTACTGTGTTCTTCTTTTCACCTGTTAGATTTACGTTGTTTCTCCTCTGCAAGCGACGTCCTAATCACTTAATGGCGCGTGGCGCCATCTTGAATGAATATTGGTAAATTCACGAATTGAATCTGAAAGGATAGTTATGCGGATGTGCTCACACCTGCTCTGGCTGTTTCCGCACTTGACCCGCTGTTTCACTACAGCACTAATTGCTTCCTCGGCGGATTAAAGAAGGAGAGGATTATATGTGCAGGAAAGGGAACGGGTCGATAATTGTACCAGGGAGATAAATACCAATGATCTGGTCAAGCTGTGTCAGAGACTAACGAGTCACCGTATAAATTCATGATTCTACTGCGCCATGCTCACAATGGGTTTATATAATGCGCCGAAAGCCTAGAAAGAAGTACTGAGAAGGAGAGCACTTTTCTCAACTGACTCTGTAGAGCTCAACCCCAATAACGTACTAATCTTGAAGCTGTGAATGCAGAAGTGTCTGTGTAATCGTTTTAAAAAAATATATATAGTATGCTTTACAAAAACATAGCACATTTTTCTGATGTGTGTTTCTAAATCCATTTCACCTCTATTGTTACATTGTCGCTTAAGCAACTTTGGAGCTGATTATGACTTTGGCGGTTACATTGCACCACCGCACTGCAACAGCGTCGCACCGCCAAAGCTGTGGTTAGACAGCCCTCTTGAGTAGGAGATTCTTCCTATCTGGTGGGCTTTTTTTTATGTTCCCACAGGGGTTCCCTGAAATGGACACTGCAACGAGAACACCAAAAACAGTTCCTAGACAGCATGGAACTTTCCTTTACGCCACAATGGTCATGAATGAGGAACGTTCATGGCACCACCGACGTAAAGAAAGCTCATAAAATGCTTGGATGGACTGCAGCACTCCTGCCAAGCATATTGCGTCTCCTGATTGCCGCAACACCACCAGGGAATGGCAGTTCCCTGACGGCTGCGGTAGGGCTGTGGCGGTCTAACCAGCCGAAACCTAATAGGACAATCGGTAAACCACCACTCGTGCGCTACCAAGAGTGAATCATAATCGGGCCCTATATCGCGTATCCCCATAGTCCAGATTCCCAGCTCCAGGAAATTATTAGCTAAGCTATTACAAGTTCACAAGTTCAGCATGGTCCATCACCACACTTCCAGTGTACTTTGCATTTGCTAATATAATATGCATGCAGCTATAATGAGCAAGCATCTGGTTCAGGTCATGTGCCTTGGGTGTTATTTTTACCAGGCTGAACTTAAACTGGGCAGGTGTACTTCAGGGAACTAGCTACAAAGAATAGAGCCTCGCAGTGGCACCAGGACGAGAGAAAGTAGTGCCCATATGCTGCACAAACCATCTGTCTTGTAGTTTCTACAAATCTTTATAGGATCTGTGCGTTTCGACAACATAAACTAAGGGATTGGTTTCCAGACTGATTCCAGATACCACCAAAGGATATGTTAGCCTTTAGGCCAGGTAATTCACAATGCCACCATAAGACCTTAACCTTACCAAGGAGCAAACAGTTTCTGGTAGCTAGCGACCATGATCATTCTTGATCTTTCAGGGATCATGGAAACAGTACATTACATTCCCCTCAGTCAAACGTGCTCACTCAGTCTAAGAGAGCTACACAGAAAAAACGATGGGGACTTTTTCAAAAAGCATTTGTTGAACTAGCGTCATTCTAGTATCAAAAACATGTTTGCTGCAAAAATACTTAGACAGAAACAGATGTATACGATTACAAGCACCAACAGAGTAAATAAAAGGTAGAATTCTACCATGGTGCTAAACAGTGAATATATGTAGGCATATACATACATGGTAGTTATCATGCGTACTTCTACTATACGGGCCCTATCTAATTGTACTTAGAATGTATGTGGTTGTAAAGCCAATAATCCCCTAGGAAAGAGTCAACCCCATTACCTGATCGGAGAGAACGAAGGACCCCGTCTTGGTCTTGAGTTGGACCCACGCAAGGGATGTTAGACCACTGCGCGCTTGAGTTTCAGCGTGCAGGGACTTCAACATTTTGTGTCAGCATGGAAGCTTCTCCTCTGGTTGCCCAGCGAAGATGTGGTTTCTTTATACCAATAAAGGTGCCCTCTGGGGTTCTACCTAGATGTGTAATGGATGATGATAGCAATGACTTTTGCACAGCGTTATTATACAGAAGATGGTAAACCTGCTATGTACACCCTGGGCAGGGGATTAAGATATGATACTAAGAATCCTCATGCACAATAAATTAAGTTAGGTTTCAAAGAAAACCACACAACATTTATATGGCACATAACTAGGTAAAAGGTCAGCGCCAGAACCATTATGCAGAGAAAGGTAGGACAAATGTAGGTAAAAGGTCGTGTAGCTACCTAGGCCTATATTGGGGTAAATTGAGGCTCATAACACATCTAGTCATCTACAGGAGACAAGGGGAATGTGGAGGTCTGTTTTACTCCCCTGCTGCAGTCCAGCATGCACAAATTCACAAGCTTATCACCAGCCATTAACTCAATTTTGGGATGGGCTCATGTATACACTAGAGAGGAATGGCGTGACACATTTATCAAGCATGTATTGCCACTCAGGCACCAACCCCTACCCACCTGTAGCTGGCATGAAGCAAGTAGCAAAGAACAGCAAAGCAGGCCAGCAGAGCCTTACACAGAGCAACCTCCACCTATTTGTTATCATTAATATTATTATTTAAGCATTTTTTATATAGGGTGACTTTACCCAGAGCTGTTAAAGCACTTTACAATAGATAAAAGTACATTAGACATTAAAGGTACCATGGTAAAGTTGACAAAATGTATAACTACTACAGTTACGCAAAGTGATAGTTTCATATTTACAAAATGTAAATTCACTAAAAATTACACATTGCAAACTAAAGGTGGAGCGATTAGGGTTTCAATGGTACATATTCCACGGTTGAAGTGGAAGGTCGAACCAATTCTCCAGTAAGGAACATGAATCAGTCGGAGTCGGAGAATTATTGGTAACAAACAGGTTACTTACCTTCGGTAATACATCTGTAAGAAACATCAGTTAGTTATTGATTCCTTACCTTAAAATTACCCCCAGGCATGAAATTGGTTCCGGAAAGTTATTTCGTCAGCAGTACCTCTGCGCGTCGGTCGGCTCCGCTTTTGTTGTTGGCGTCGTGTCACTGGGATGATGTCGCAGTAGCTACTTAGACACTGCCCTCGCGCGCTGACATCAGTTCTGTACACGACTTTTCGTGCCTGAAATGCAGAGCCATGCAAGACACTGACTACTGGTGCACAAAACTAGCTCCCTGAAAGGACATCCTTAACCCAGTAATCAGTTTGCAGAATGGGGAGGATGTGCGGGGCGGTAAGGAATCTATAACTAACTAATGTTTCTTACAGATATATCGTTACAGATGGTAAGTAGCTTGTTCATCTGAAAGAAACATGTTACTTATAGGTTCCTTACCTTAGAATAGATACCGCAGCAATACCAACCTCGGAGGTGGGTCTGCGAACCAAGATCACACTAGAAAGTCCTGGAGAACAGAACAGCCAAAAAATCAGTATCTCCAGGCTTGGCTGTAAAGGCAGTAGTGTTTCGTAAAGGTGTGCAATGAAGCCCACGTAGCCGCCTGACAAATGTCATTAAGAGCAACGCCTCGTCCCAGAGCAGTAGTTACTGCCAACACCCTGGTGCTATGGGCGTGCAGCCCACTGGACTCGGTTTCTTCTTCACCAAAGAATAGCAGATTTTTATACACATCACAACCCATCGGGAGATAGTCCACTTGTGTACGGCTCGACATTTCTTGGCATCCACGTACCCAACAAATAGCTGGTCATCCACCCGGAACTGTTTGGTGCGATCCATATAAAAGGAAAGCTCACATTTTGGGTCCAGACGGTGGAGCCTCTCTTCCTCTTTCGAAGGATGCGGAGGCGGAAAGAAGGTAGGCAAAGACATGGTCTGCCCGATGTGAACGGAAATGACAACCTTGGGCAGGAAGGATGGACGAGTCCTGAGGACAACTTTGTCCTGATGCACAGATAGAAAAGGAGGCTTTGAAGAAAGGTGCTCGTCACTCATCTGGCAGTTGTGGCGGCCACCAGGAATGCAGTGTTGAGAGTTAAAAGCCGCAAAGGACAGTTGTGAAGTGGCTAAAAGGGAAGATTAAATAGGTTAAAACCAGGTTCAAGTCCCACTGAGGTATAACGAAGGGAATAGGAGTAAAGAGATGAGTTATGCAATTCAAGAAATGATTTACCACCGGGCACTTGAAAAGGGAACGCTGATCTGGAAGCTTAAGGAAGGCAGAGATGGCCGAGAGATAGCCCTTGATAGTGTCCAGAGCAGAGCCCTGCTGGGCCAAAGAAAGGAGGAATAAGAGGACCTCTGAAAGAGGGGCAGAAAGGGGATCCACATCCTTTGCTGTGCACCATGCCACAAATTTGTTCCAGCAAGAGGTGTATACCGTCTTAGTGGAGGGATGCCTGGCTGCCAAGATTACATCGCAGACTTCGGGAGGCAGGTCAAATGACATCAACTGCCACTGCGCAATCTCCACACAAGGAGGTGGAGGCTGGACAAGTTTGCATGGAGGACCGTCCCCTGTTGCTTGGACAGAAGATCCTCCCGAAGAGGCATACGGGTCAGAGGATCGATAGTCATGTTGAGAAGCTTGGGATACCAGACTCTTCCTGCTCAATCCGGAGCCCCCAGAATGACTTGGGCCCGGTCGAGCCTGATCTTCTTCTGCACTCTGGGCAGAAGTGGTATAGGCGGAAAAGCGTAAAACAGACCGCAGCTCCACTCGCGACGAAAAGCATCGCCGAGCGAGTGCCACCTTGGAAATTCCAGCACACAGAACTGCTGACATTGCACGTTCTCTTCGGTGGCGAATAGATCTAACCAAGGCTCCCCCCAATGTCGAAAGAGACCTTGCACCCCCTCCGAGTGAAGACACCATTCATGATCCATCACGCACCTGCGGCTGAGTTCGTCGACCCTGGCTTTCAGTGAGCCCACCAGGTGTTGAACCACCAGGGATATGCCCTGGTGTTCCAGCCATGTCCAGAGGCGGAGGACCTCATGACATCGGGTCCACGACCCCACCCTGCCCTGTTGGTTGCAGTACCACATGGCGGTGGTGTTGTCCGTGAACACCTGCACTACTCTTCCCCAGACAGAGGTGAGGAATGCCTTGAGTGCAAGACGGATCTCCCGGAGCTCCATAAGGTTGAAATGGAGCCCGGACTCCGCTGGAGACCACAGGCCTCTGATCTCCACCTCTCCCATGTGGCCCCCCATCCCAGAGGGACACATCCGTCACCACTGTGTGTTCTGGTTGGGGAAGGGAGAGGGATCTGCCATTGACCCAATCCTGGTTCGTGAGCCGCCACTGCAGTTGTCGTGCAGTGCCCCTAGAAACCTGAACGTAATTGGACAGATTCCCCTGCTGCTGCGCCAACTGGAAATTCAGGTCCCACTGCAGAGCCCGCATATGCCACCTGGCATGATCGACCAGCAGGATGCAGGAGGCCATGAGGCCCAGCAGCCTCAGGGTCCGTCTGACTGAAACCCGGGATAGAGGCTGAAAGATCAGAATCATAGCCCGAATATCCCGGACTCGCTTTTTGGGAGGATAGACCCAAAACCGTGCATTGGCCAGAGCCGCTCTGATGAAGAGGAGCTTCTTAGAAGGAATCAGGTGTGACTTCGGCACATTGATGGAGAACCCCAACGTATGCAGGAAGTTGGCTGTAGTCTAGAGGTGGGAAATGACATCCTGGGACGAGCACGCCTTCAACATCCAGTTGTCGAGATAGGGAAAGACTGAAACCCCTGATCTGCGCAGATGGGCTGCAACCACCACCATTACTTTCGTGAACACCAGAGGGGCACTGGTAAGGCCAAAGGGGAGTGCGGTAAACTGACAACGCTCTTGGCCTACCGTGAACCTCAGGTAATGCTGATGGGCCGGCAGGACGGGAATGTGAAAATAAAGCATCCTGCAAGTGCAACGCTACCATCCAGTCTTCCTGGTCGAGGGCAGACAATACCTAAGCAAGCATCAACATCTTGAACTTCTCCTTCCGGAGGAAGCGGCTGACGTTCGTGAGATCAAAGATAGGACGCAGGCCCTTGTCCTTCTTGGGAAACAGAAAGTAGTGGGAATAACAACCACACCGTACTTCTGGAACAGGAATGCACTTGATGGCTCCCTTGGCCTAGAGAGCCATCACTTTCTGCTGGAGAAAGGCCAGATGATCCTCTGACATGCGGTGGCATTGTGGTGGCATGGCAGGAGGGGTAGTTTTGAAGGGGAGGGAGTAGCCCCTTCGGACTATCTGCAAAACCCACCTGTCCGACCTGATGGTGCGCCAGTGGGGGAGGTGAAGGCAAATCCTGCCACTCACAGGCTTTTAAAGAGCCTGAAAGGTCAGACTAGGAAGGTTTGGAGGCTGCCGCAGAGGGGGGGTTGGTGGACTGGCCTGCCTGCTGGCCCCCGGAACCCTGACGGTTGTTCCCACGTCCCCGGCCGTGCGAAGGTTGGGTAACTTGCTATGCCCTGAGTCTCTGGGTGGGATGTAGGGGGGCACCCCTTCCGTAGCCACAATAGGGGCAAAGAGTGGACTGGATTCTTTCAAAGTAAAGTACAAATGATCTATGATGACCTTCTAAACCTAGTCACCAGTATACCAGACAACATTCCATCAAATATAAATGTAGGGGCAGTAACTAGCAGACTGGCACGCTTCAGGGCACTTAATGTGGAGGAGGTCCAGGACCTCCTGACATCCACAAAATCTGGCTAGCCAAATGATCCATGCCCCCCAGCAGTTATCCATCTGGTATCCAAGACCATGAGTACATACCTTACTCCTTTGTTGAACCAAGTACTTGAAACTGGTAAATATCCTAATGTCTGGAAAAAGGCTGTTTAAGGCCAATTCTTAAAAAGCCAGCCTTGGACCCACTAGAACCAAAAAACTACGAGCCTATTTCGCGACTACCCTTAGCAGCTAAAATACTGGAAAGAGCCGTAAATAGGGAGTTTAATCCAATATCTAGAAAAGAATCTGCTACTGGATCCAACAGGATCAGGCCTTGTCATTCAACAGAAACTGCGTTGGAGGGGATTCGGAGGATAGTGGATGGGGGTGGCAGAGCAATCCTGGTCCTATTAGATCTCTCAGCGGCATTTGACAACGTAAATCATTTTTTTTAACAGACTTTATTGGTGACTTCATTATCTTATACCAAGCATTGAAATTGTACAGAATCAGTCTTTTCCTTTTTAGAGTGGTTACATCCTATATGTAGTACACAAACTTTGTATATAACATTCAGTGTATGGTAATTGTACAGTGACCAAGATATCATGTCATGCCATTGGTAGTAAAAACTGAGGAGATAGGACATACAATTCGCTAAATATAAAGCCATGTACATTTTTGATGAACAGTGAGAACCTGTGTAAACCCAACTCCCCCCTCCCTTACCCACCCGCTCCCACTCCTGACCAGCCTCGTTCATTACTGCAAAAGTGTCCACAGTAGCTCATCAGAAACAGCCCACTCTACAGGCCTCATCTTCCTTGGGGTATAAGGTGTGATCCTATATCATCATGTCTGAAGTGGGGAAGTTACAAGGTGGCTTCATGCACTATGGAGGCGGGGTATCCTGCGGGGGTACTAAGTCCATTGAGTCCAGTTCACTCAGCATAGCCTCCCATTTCAGCAAGATCAGCTTCTTCCTCAGCCCTCTCTCTGCCTCTCTGCAAAGTGCTCTGCCCTCCGCTCTTCCCCACTGAAGCAGGTCAGCCTGCCATATGGTAATCGCGGGACACCTGGGGGATTTCCACCTCATTGTGAGAGCTCGCACTGCCAGTATGAGGGCTAGGTCTAGAAATTTTAGTCGCACCTTCTGTACTCCTGAGCACTTACGAAGACCTATGAGACAGTTTGTCGCGTTCTAATCTAGGACCCTGATCGATACTGTGACCTTATGCCCCTATACGGCTATAATCCCTTTGTACCCCTATATTGGTATAACCGATCAAATGCAATATTCAGTAACTCGTCTCTGGCCTCACACGATCAGAGCCACATTTCAGAATCTCTTCCTCTGCAACTTCCTTTGCAGCTCATTAGTGCAAATGACACAGCAGAAGCCACTATCTAAGATTCCTAGATTACACTCCGAGTTCTTCAACAAGATAAAACTCAGCAACCTGGGAAAGCCCCGCTTGCTATGTTTTGATTAGTAATAGAACTCTAATGAGCACTGAGAGATGATCACTTCCTAGTGACATCTTTATTGACGTATTATGTCCAAAAACTTACATCAAACAAGGCACCTTTCAGGTATAAATATTAGCAATGTTGCCTTAAGCAAATGCTAGCTGCCTCATAGACATCGCTGCCGTTATCGCTGCTGATGCTATCACTGCGAACGAGCGAACGATGGTGTGGTGAACACAGGAGCTGAACAGCCGTCCCTTGCAGAGCCCAGCAGATGCAACCAGCCCACGGACGCTGCCCCTCCTCCTCTTTGACGCGCTGAGAAAGACGCTGTCTTTTCTCCTGCCGAGAAAATCCAGCTCCGGCGTTTCCAGCCTACTCTTGCGAGTGACTGGGATATCAAGTCCTGAAGGAGAAACAAGCCCTCCAACATTCTATTCCAGAGGTATGGTGTTGACTAAACCCTTAGAGAGAATTCTTGAAGCAAACCTTGGCAAAACCAACTTAACTAAAGCTACTTACTTACTCACCCCCCAAGTATTAGGCTTAGCTTAGGTACACTGGGGTAGGGGTATGTTAGAAGCACCAGAGGAGTACGTTAGTCAAAGGTATATATGAATGTATATATGCTTTATTCATTTTAAACCATTGTATGGCTAAGAAACCATATCAATGCTTTTACAGTATTATTTCGCAATACTCATTTTACTGTACGCACGTTTTATAATAACAAGTCTTGCAATTGTGGCAATTCATTTCTCTTGTATGAGAAGAAAGACTGTTCAATAAATAATACCTTTTATTGAAAACGCCCGTCTCTCTATTCTCTACAGATTGTGAAAGTAATCTGCACAACAACTGACTGAGTAAAATAACTGTCTATTGTTTCACACGACCCTAGAGATTGACTCTTATCTGAGGAGCAAAGTTGTCATGTTGCACGGTTGTTGGAAAACTGAATCCCTTCTTGTCTGTACCCGGGAAGCTGATCACTTCCTATTCAGTCAAGAAAGTTTCCAGTGACCTCTGAGCTAGTTGGTAACAAACCCAATTAAGTTTAGCATAGTCAGTAGAGGCCTGGAAGATCCGCACTTCTACGTCGATACTACTGTTTATGTTATTCCAATGCGCAGGGCCTATTGGGAAAATAGGAACTACACTACAAGTTCAAGGTGTCAGTTGGGACCGGTAATTGTGTGATTGTATTCAGTGTAAGGCACACACCCACCCAATAGGCACGGAGACAGAAGCAGGACCATACCATATGCAGGAAATCTGCCTCATCTCCTCTGCAGCGGGGACAGCAATGAGGAAAGTCCGGGAACATTTGATGGATCCTCTTAGGTGTAAGGTATGGCCTATGAAGAATCATCGATTGGATGAACTTCAGTT
This sequence comes from Lissotriton vulgaris, assembly GCF_964263255.1. Lineage (NCBI taxonomy): Eukaryota > Metazoa > Chordata > Amphibia > Caudata > Salamandridae > Lissotriton > Lissotriton vulgaris. The sequence continues at coordinate 972,513,280 of NC_141689.1, read as the reverse complement.
TCGCGTTACGCGAGACCTTCATGGGGTTTTCCAGCCTGCACTTCTAAGCCTTATCAGTGAGTTCAACATCAGCATTACCGGACCATTGTGCTCTTAAGGAGGTGAGTGTGATCGCCGCATGCGCTCGGACGCCAGCATACAGTCACCGTACCAAATGTCCCCCAGGTCCCATCTAGTATAAAAGTTGCACTAGGTAATGCTGCCTGGGTTCATTCCATTGAGGGCCCATGTATTCCTAATGTAATGTGTCACTGCTGCATGTAATAAATAGAAACGAGGGGTTCGCCTGTAGCCTGTACAAAGGAGTTGTGGTCAAGTAGGGTACCGTTTCCAAAGAACGCGCCAATATCCTCCACTCCACTTTCTGCCCAGTCCTTTATCCTGGCCCTCGTGAGCCTACCCTGTAGTGTAGGGATCCCCAGGAGGGGAATATTAGGGGCATAAGGGATCGCCTCTGAGGTGTAATACAGTGCTTTCCTCCTACAGTGTAAAGTTGTTTTTAATAGGGGAGGGCTATCTACGGGAATCTTGGCTTTTGGCAATAATAAGGAGTGCAGTTCACCCCTGGCCAATCTCTGAGGTATAAACCCGGGGGCATATAATCAAGGGGGTTTATCTCCGCTTTTTTGGCTTTAAAAGCCAAGAAAGCAGAGATAAAATGATCTCCCTATTACCAAGCTGTCGCTAACACCAGTTCAGCGACAGCTAGTAGGAGATAGCGACCATCTTGGGCCCTGCTTTGCATGTCAGTGAAATTTATCACTAATGACATGCAAAGTGGGCGTGCCAAGATGTTAGCGACTGGAAACAGTCGCTAACATCGCTATCTCCTATTATCAACTTTTGGAGGTATTCGCGCTAAGCGCGATTATCTCCGAAAAGCTAACACCTGCCCCTGAGCAGTTCTTAGCCATGTTATCCAATGGTAGGTGGATAACATGACTAAGAGCATTAGCTCGATAATGCATGAATATCGCTGACTTTTCGGCGATATTCATGCATTTTGGCCGATTTTTATCGCTTAGGAGATAAACCTTGATAATAGCAAGGTTCCTAAGCGATAAAAATTGCCGCAGCTCGGCGATAAAAATATTGCCGTTAAGCCAACATAGCGATAATTATCGCTAGTTGTTGGTAATATGCCCCCAATCTCTTGCAGATTTCTCCCAGCCGTCCAGAAGGATAGCCACGAAGTTGGCTGGCATAGTAATAACATCTGAAGTCATTCTGGGTCCCCAGTTGTAGCTTCCGCAGACCAATCCATCTGCAGCCAGTGCCCAACATGAGTTTTATCAGTATTGTATTCAGTGAGTTAAAAAGGGAGTGTGGAAGTATCACAGGCAAGTTTACAAAATAATATAGAAGGCGGGGCAGCATCACCATTTTTGATATTGAGATTCTTCCCATCACCGACAACGGCAAAGAGGACCAGAAGGCCACGCTGGCATGAAGCGCTGTTATAGCGTACTATGGTGCCTTCAATCTGATCTGCCTGCCGTCTGTAGACATGAATACCTAGGTATTTAAAGGTGTCAGGGGCCACTGGCAGGGTATAGTCGCCAAACTGTAAATTAAGTGGGTAGGGTACTTCTCGGAAGAAATAGGCTATCGACTTCTCAGGATTTATAGCCAGGCCTGACAGGCGTGCAAAATTAGCCAATATGTCAGGGAGCGGGGCATTATCTGCTTTCAAATCTTGTAAAAACAAGAGCATGTTGTCTGCATAGATTGATAACAATTGGTCCGCCCCATCAATGAGGATGCCAAGCTGAATCGCCGAGCTTCGTAAAGCCATGGCTAGGGGTTCTAGCTCTAACACAAACAGCAAGGGAGATAGTGGACACACTTGTCATGTACCCCTGTGAATAGTGTATTGTTTTGATATGTACCGGCCTGTGCGTGTCCTGGCCGTTGAGGATGTATACAATAAGTGCACCCATTTCATGTATATTTCTGGGAACCCAAATCGGTGCAGCGTCGCGAACATAAAATCCCAAAAGAGGGAATCAAAGGCCTGCCTAAGGTCCAGTGCTATGCATCCTGCCGACGGGTACATAGAGGGGGTAGCCGTCATTACATAATGTAACCGTCTGGTATTAAGGGAAGTGCTCCGGTATGGCAGAAACCCACATTGGTCTCCATGTATGAGTGTATTGAGAAATGGCTGTATGCGGTCGGCCAGAGCTTTACTTAAGATTTTATACTCCGTGGCAAGCAGGGAGAGGGGTCTGTAATTCGCCATCTCAGTGCCCTCCCGCCCCGGTTTAGGTATCAATGTGACCAACGCTTGCATGGTGGAGTTCGGCAAGTGCCCTGTCTCAAAAGCAACCTTGTACACCACTTCTAGTATTGGGGCCATGGTCTATACTACCAGCCTCACTGAAGCTTAACAGAAGCTGCTCTACGTAGGGACAAGTTTATGCTTTTAGGTGACTTAAACATTCACTTGGATGACCAACTTGACAAAGGAGCTACCGACTTTTGTCAGCAACTACTATCCCTCCTATTACACATTAGATCTAATGCCCCTACCCACCAAAAGGACCATTTATTGGACCCTATTATTGCCAATTGGGAAGGCATTGAAGTTAAGGCTCCCGTCCCTATTCCTTGGTCTGACCACCTGTTAGTACCCTTTATTATAAATATTTCTGCTGGCAATACTCAAAAACGCACTAACTCTAAATATATGAGCCGTAAATGGTCTGCATTTTCCAAAGCGAAGTTCCATACTGCACTGACTAAAGGCGGCAGACCAGGAGGTGAGGATGCTGACACGGCGTCGGATAGACTAGAAGGCCGCATTAATAATGCCTTAGATGAAATAGCCCCTCTCTGTCAGAAAAACCTCGGCAGCAGACCCCAGAAATCCGCCCCCGGGTTCAGTGATGAGCTTCGCTTAGCGAAATCGCAATGCAAGAAGTTAGAAAGACAGTGGCGGGTGGCATACCTCGACCAAACTAAACAGAGGTACTTAGACACACGCAGAGAATATCATAGCTCCATCAGGCGTGCTAAAACAACTTACTTCTCAGGTAGGATAGGAGAAGCCAAGAACTCGACCAAGGAGCTGTTTAAAATTTATAAAGAGATCTCTTTCTGCGGCTCATCTGCTGACCCGTCCTTGGTCTCGGAGGAATCCTGCAACCGCATCGCTGCTTTCTTCTCTGACAAAGTGGCTACCATCTATTCCACTTTCTTGGGGGGAAAGAAAAAGGGAATTGAGTTCAGAGAAAACACACTGGAGGTTGGGGGGGTCAACAGGTTGGACCATTTTTCCACTCCATCCCCCGACAGGCTCCAGCAGATATGCCGCTCCATTAAGTCGGGATTCCCCCGTGATCCGGCATCACCTAAACTTCTTGGAGAAAGTATTGAGATCCTCAAACCCTATATTAGGGATGTTCTGGATCTTTCCTTTAAATCCATTACTGTACCTAAAAACTGGAAGCAGGCGGTAGTCCTCCCTCTTAAAAAAAAACCAATATCAGTTGGGACAAGCTAGATAATTTACGCCCCATTTCACTCCTCCTGTACCTGACCAAAGTGGCAGAAAAGGTGGCAAACCTCCAGCTTATGGCATTTGTTGAGCAAGCTAACCTGCTTCATCCTACTCAGTTTGGCTTCCGGTCCCGCCATTCCACGGAATCTGCGCTGCTTATGGCCACTGAGACCATCAGGCAAGGGGTAGATGAGGGTCAAACTATGGCCCTCATTCTACTTGACATAAGCGCAGCGTTTGACACTGTAGCACATTATACTCTGATACAGTGTCTAAACAAAGGTGGAATCACGGGGTCAGCGCTGAGATGGATTAAATCTTTCCTCACCGACCAGGGTTTTCAGGTCAGACAAGGGGAACATTACTCCCGTTTGTTCAATCTTGATCAAGGGGTGCCTCAGGGCTCGGCCCTGAGTCCCACCCTATTTAACCTTTATGCTTCCCCGGTGGCTACCATTGTGGAAAGCTATGGAATCCAACTAGTGTCATATGCCGATGACACACAACTGGTCATCTCACTGTCACGGGCACCGGATGTCGCGGCAGTCAGCTTCAGTGCTTGCATGCAGGAGCTTGCATCCTGGATGTCTGACAACTGCCTGAAGCTGAATGGGTCCAAAACTGAAGTGCTCGTGGTAGGGGGTGGTCCGGATGTGTGGTCCTCGGCATTGTGGCCTGCATGCCTGGGCTCCACTCAGTGACTTGCACTCAGGCGAAAAATCTTGGGGTAATGTTTGACTCCGCCCTGACATTTGCTCCCCAGATAGATGGGATGTGCTTTGGTATACTCAAGAGTCTACGAAAGATCCTGGACCTACTTCCTGTCGGTGCCAGGCAGACTCTTGTGCTCGCCTTGGTTACATCAAGACTGGATTACTCCAACATCCTCTATCTGGGAATAACAGCTAAAAGCCTCAATCTTCTCCAGGTACTTCAAATTGCCACAGCCCGGCTGGTGCTGAGGCTCCCAAGAAGAACTGCCTCTAGAGTCGCTTTGAAATCCCTCCATTGGCTTCCGGTAAAGGAGAGGATTACTTTTAAAGCACTATGCGTCTGTCATCGTATCATCAATGGCAAGGCGCCTAACCCCGGCAATGCCTTATCACTCCTTATAGTCCAGGACGTAGGCTTCGATCCTATGGCACCGGGCTACTAGTAGTGCCCAATATTCATGAAGCCCAAATGGGAGGTAGATCCTTCAGGCTACTGGCGGCCAAAAGCTGGAATATGCTTCCGATGGAGATGCGTCTCGAACCTTCTGAAGCAAAGTTCCGCAGAGCTCTCAAAACACATCTTTTTCGCTCAGTTCTGATGTAATCTCACTGTTTTGCCACCTCACTCTCTCAGCGCGGGGACACGTTGGTGCGCGTAATGCCAGGCGCTTTATAAAACGCCAAAATAAATAAATAAAAAATATAGGTAAGATAGAACTCAACTGGGAGTCCGTCCAGGCCGGGTGCTTTGTTTCGATTCAGACCCTTCATCGTGGCCCGGATCTCCTGTTGGGTTATGGGGCCATCTATAGCTTTTTGCACAGCTTCTGAGATTACCAGAAAGGGGAGGTCCTGCAAGAACTCTGACACCATACATCATAAGGTGTTGGTACTGTGACTGAGAGATGTGGGGGTGGAGGATGTTGCGTTAACTCTCCTCCCCTCCTTTCTTGAAAATAGAGAACAAAACATACACTGGGAGAATATACAATCTGGAACCTTTCAACTCCCCTGTGTTGTCCCGCAAGGATCTGCTCTGTCACCAACCCTTTTCAATATCTATCTGTCCTCCCTGGCTAGCTTAGTCAAAAACCATGGTTTCGCCCTAATAACAACTCGCAGCTCACCATTTCAGTTTCTGAACCACTAGAGCCACTAGAGCTTCCAACAGCTTCCATGCTTGTCTGAAAGATATCATGAGTTGGATGAGCGCAAATGTTTTGAAAATAAATACAGATAAAACTGAGGTTCTAGAATTTGGTAAAGGACCATCATTATGGAAAACTAACTGGTGGCCTACAGAGGCGGGAGTCTGTCCTACCTCGGTTACTAAGGTCAAAAACTTGTGGGTGATTCTTGATGAACAGCTCAATCTATCGGCTCATGTCAATCAACTAACCTCCTCCTGATTTTTCCTCCTAAAAACCTTGAGGAAAATATTCCCATTCATCACATATGAACTTCAAAAGACAGTTGCCCTCTTTTTATCTAAATTGGATTATTGCAATGCTCTTTTCATGGGAATTGATAAGGCACAGGAGAGGAAGTTACGATCATTACAAAATGCCGCCACTAGACTGCTGATGAACATGCCGAAGGGTCGCTCCACTTCAGAGGCCATCAGAGTACTGCATAGGCTCCCTGTTCATCATAGAGTCTGATTTAAGTCTCTCTGCTTAGTACATAAATAAGGCCCTCTATGGAGGATTCTCTGGGGAAGTAAAGACATATTTTGCTTTGTACTCTCCAGCAAGAACTGTTAGATCTTCCACTGAGGGCTTGGTATGTGTTCCAAAAATTCATAAGGCCAGATGGGGGTGGGGGGGGGGGGCGTACTCTGGAACCAGATACCTTCCACCTTACGCCTTCAACCAAACCGGATAAGGTTCAGGAAAGAATTAAAAACCTGGTTGTTTGCTAACATCTGAACACCGTGAGTCAGGTAGCTCCAGTTATCTCTGTATTACAGTTAGCGCCAAGACGCCTCTGCACTCGCTGCACACTATAAATAATATTTCAAATCAAATTAAAGATAAATGGGGTCGCCCAGAGCGAGGCGGTGGCGTCAGTCAATCATCCTATCCATGGAAGCCCCCGTGTTGGGCCTGGAACAGGTGCCCAAAAGGACGTCAGTAATGGGCCTCATTGAACAGAAGCAGAGGTTCCGAAGAGGTCGCTTGTGGTTGAAGCACCTGTCAGGAGGTTAGTCTTGAATGCCACTGTAGGGAGTTTGAGGTTGAGAGCCTCTGCCGCCCTTTGCAACACCACTGCATACGATGCTCCCTCCTCCATAGCCACGGTAGGAGGAGACAACATGCCATGGTCAGGGGAGGTGTCCAGACCACTGGCATCCCTCAGTTCCTCTCTCCAGTCCTGTTCACTGTCCAACTGGTCAGTCAAAGGGTCAACTGACCCCTCCCAGTCCTCCTCTTTATCCTCTGGGTGCCAATCTGGTCGAATAGGGACCCTAGGAGTGAACAGGGGCACAAAAACCCCTCTTGGTGCTAGATCCAGCATTGGGCAACACCAGTCCGGCTCCCTGTCCGCATCAAGATGGAGGCCGGGGTTTACGCTGGCCGGGGGGCCGACTGACGTCGGATGCGGAGGTGGTGCGGGAGGAAGCATGCGCCGGTGGAGGCGTAAACAGGTCAACCGGCACCGATCCGGATCCAGGCCTGGATCCAAGGGGGGCCTGCAGCAGTGCCGGAGCCGTCGGCGGAGAAGGCCTAGGCCCCCCCAACCGAGTTTGCGGGGCCCAAAGGCAGGCTGCCGGGTTTGGCCACTCAAAGATGGCATGCATCACCTCGTAGAATGTACTAAGCTGGGCGGGAGTCGCTCCAGGTCCAGGGAAGGGAGGGAAACACGGAGTTGAATCTTCGAACTCCGCACTTCGAGCCGCAGGAGGGTCACCACCTGCATCCCTCGTTGGGTCGGCTGACCGAGGAGGAGAATTCGAAGAGCGACGATGCTTCTTCAACTTCTTCTTATGCTTCAACTTACCCGACCCCGAGTGCAAAGACTTCGATGACTTGGACGAATGGTGATCACTCTGTGACCGGTCCCTCAACCTTCCACACGACCGGGACCTCAAACAGCATGGAGCCGACTGCCAGGGCTCAAACAGCTTTCGGGACAGCTCCTGCAAAGCCTTTGGCACCATCGGCCGTCAGTGGGAGCACGATTTGTGTTCGTGGTCACACTCCAGGCCAAAGAGGCACACACAGTGTGGCTCCGTCACCAACATCAGTCAGTTACAACAACCTCATGCCTTGAAGCTAGGCATCCTTCGTGCAACAGGAGTCGATGGAATCAAAAAAGAAGTCGAGAAAAGTCGAGAAAAAAGTCAGTTAAAAAGTGACTGGAGGTACTGCTCTCTCCGGATCTGCGCTGGCTGGCCCGGAAAAAGAAAGAACAGACGTCAGCACAAGAGGGCGGCGTTCTAAGTAGCTACTGCAACGTTATCCCAGTGACACGACGCCAACGATGAACGCGGAGCCGACAGACGCCACCTTCCGACGCGCAGAGGTACTGCTGATGAAAAAACTTTCCAGATCCAGTCTGACACCTAGGGGTAGTTCTAAGTTAAGGAATCTATAACTAATGTGTTTCTTTCAGATAGTGTCTTTGGAAGAGAAGAGTTGTAAGGCCCTTTTTCAAGATGCGGGAAGAGGTGGTAGTGCAAAGGTATGGAAGAAGTGAGTTTCAAATTCTGATTGCACTTCCTGAGAAAGATTGCGCCGTAATTCTTTCCCTTTTGAAAGTCAGAGGTTCAAGCAGTTGGTTTTCAGCATTACATGAGGGCCTGGATCCCCCTGAAATTTTGAGTATGTTACCTTGATAGCAAGGGGTGGTCGTATGAATAGCTTTATAGGAAGTACAAGCAGTCCTATATATTGACCTGGGTTCAACAGGAACACAGAGATGAGTTATCAGCATAGGCGTGAATTGGTTGTTTCTTTTGGCCCCGTAGATGAAGTATGCTGCCGATAGAAGAATGTATTTTAAAGGAGAAAGGTGGATCTTGGGGAGGCCTGCAAGGAGTGAATTACTATAGTCAAGTCAGGAGAGTACCAAAGATTGAACAATGTTTTCCAGGTCTTAATTAAATGTCAGATACCCCTGAGAGGGCGTAGTTGGTAGCGTGCATTTTTGTACATGGTGTTGATGTGGGAATGGAGGTTAAATCTCTTGTCCAAGAGCACTCCTAGGGATTTAGCAGCTATGGTAGGTTACCAGTTAAGAATATTTAGATTATAACAGATAGTAGTTCTCCTAGAAGTTCCATGTAGAAATTGAATAGGGTGGATGCAAGGATAGGGCCTTCATGGACACCATGATCAGCATGTTGAGAGACAGTTTTCAATTTTGATCGTCTGAGATCTGGCCGTGAAATATGATTCAAGCCATTTAAGAATGACACCTTCAAAACCCATTCAATGTTTTAGTGCATTGAGAAGTGTGTAATGGTTTACAGTACCAAAGGATGCAGAGAGGTCTAGCAGGATCTAGAGGCAGGAGCTACCTGAGTCAAGTACTTGGAGGGCATCGTCAATAACATGTAGCTGTTTTGGTGTTGCAGCCTTGCTTGAAGCCAGATTTAAATTCATCATGAGTGTTATTGTCCTTGATGTGTTGGGTGAATTGCTCAACTACACATCTTTCAGTGATTTTCGTAAGGAAAGGGAGGTTGGTGATAGGGTGGAAGTTATTAAGGCTGTTCACATCGGCAGAGGGTTTCTTTAGTAGTGGAGTCACCTGACCTATTTTGAGGACATCAGGAACCTTGGCTGAGAAAGATGTTAATCAGATTAGACCAAAAGGGGAGTGTTTGGGTGTTAAGGTCTATTGAAAGGTCACTTGAGATAGGGGCCAGAGAGTGGTTTAAAGGTTTTGGCTTTAAAATCTTTAGGAAGGTGTCAAAGCTGTGCCAGGAGCCTTTGAATTTGCATTTCTCATGTGGGAATGGATGTGAAGTATGGTCAAGGTGTGAATTAACGTTTGTATAGAAGATTTGAAGACATTCTGTACTTTTTTGGGAGGGTCATCAAATTTGATGTTTGAAGAGAAGAGGGTATTATTTATAGTTCTGAATAACTTAAAAAGTTTCTTTGGTCTGTACTTGGCAGAGTTAAGGAGGGTTCTGAAGTCATTCAATTTTGCGTAGAAAATGTGGTTGTGTCAGTGTAATCTAGTGTATTTGAGATTCATAATGTTAATAGTAGAGGGTGACTTTCTGCATTTCTTCTCTAGGTATCTTAGTTTTTTCTTTCATTATAGAGGGACTTATTGAACCATGGGGCAGAAGGTATTGGCCTTTTACTTTTGATTTGATGTGGAGCTAAATTGTCTATCAAAACAGAAAGGTCGGTGAGATATTGGACAGTCACATCATTAACACCAGAGTTGAAGCTGATGTCTGGAAGTACCATCTTAGCTGAATTGCTGGGAGTGTTAAGATTGATGTGTTGGTTTGGAATTGTGTTGCACCATTTCTGGAGACAAATAAGGTGAGCTGGTTGGCGGCCAAATTAACTGAGATGCCCCTCTGAAGATTAAAGTCACCAAGAAAGATCAATCTATCACTTTGTAAGTATTGGTCATTTGCAATGTTGAGAATTTCTTCAGTGAAGGCAGAGCTGTCACTTGATGGGCGATAAATGGGATACATCCTGATAGGTAAGATGTGCTGACCAAGAAGTTCCAAAGTAAGGCATTCAAATGTAGAGAAAGAGATACTGGCTAGTTGTCTGTATTGACGAGAATTTCTGAATATGATCGCAACACCTTCCCCTACACAGCCAAGCCTCTCAGCACTGAAAATGGAATAGCTAGTGGGGAACAGAAGATCAAAGATAGTGTGAGAAGGGTCATTAAGAGTATGCTGTTCCTATGTGGGAATGGGGGAAGAAATGGGGTGGCAGAGAGAAGGAAAATCAGGGTGGCAGGCATAAAATGATATGTTAGTTACAAACAGGTGCTAGATCGAAGGATGCGAGTTTGCAAAGGGATGGCCCCAATAAGAAGCATGGGTCCTCACACACGCCCCGAAGGATGTCATTCTTCATCATAGGGCAGCTCTCTCCCTCTTTCTTCCCACCATTCCCACATAGGAACGGCATACATTTTTTGTTTCACCATAACTCTATGGGGCCTGTATGCTGTACCTCCTAACCCCGTCCCTCCTTGTGAGATTAAGAAGTGTCATTAAACCATGTCTTGATGAGGATAGTAGATCAATTTTGTATTGAGTGATGGTGTCCAAGATTTCCAATTTGTGTTTTGTTGCAGATCTGCAGTTGTAAAGCATATAACGCATCTCTGATATGACTGTTTTGGCAATGGAGTGTCAGGGATTTTAGTAATGATGAGAATAAGGTTTATATGGGTCGGTGTCTGGGTTGTTGATAGTTGGTATTTGGTTTGGACCAGGGAGATAATAGGTTTAGTGCATTGACTTGCATTGTCTGGAGAAGAAACGGTGGGGGAGTAGGAGGTATTACACCCTTCTTTTCCCTTAAACCACTTCCGCCCCCGTATTTCCATCCATCAGGACCACGAGATTTAGCGCTGGGATACTCTTGAGTGACTACGCGCTCTATAAGAACCTTAAATAAATAAATAGATATCAAGTTGACTGGTAATTTCAGTTGGGGATGGATTATGCACAGCTCTTTTGGGGAGAGGGAGAAGCAGGCTTCTGGAACTGAAGAATATGGGTACTGTGCTTCCAACAAGGGGAGTCATGAGTCAAGTACAGTGGCCATTTTAGAGATTAAGTAGGAGATATTGTCTTCAAGCTGGGAGACTATGTAGTTGAGGAGGCCTACTTTATTGTCAATGGAGTGCAGAGCTGTGTATGAAATGTTAAGCTACTCAGCAGGGGCAACATGTTTTGTGGAAGGTTCATCTTGAAGGGTAGCATAAGGAAGGGGGAGGAGGTAGTAAGGAAAAGTATGAGGTGTTGAATTGTGATGTGGAGGGTCCAGACTGGAGTCAGGTGATGTAGGTTGGAACAGAATGGGTGCTGCTGTGAAGAGAGATTCTCAGGGCATTCTTTGAAAGAAGTAGACATATTGTGTATTGGTTGAGGAGAGGAAGGGAGAGAGTTGTGATAGGTAGAAGGTATGTGGGGTACAGGGGAAGGATGGGAAGAAAAGAGGAGCAAAGGTTCTGAGTAGTAAGGAGATAGGAGAGGGCAGCAGGATGGTCGCAGGCAAGCTAGATTGAATGAATTTAAAGAGGGTTTGTGGCATGGGCGGTGTGAGAAATTGTCCAGGATGGTAAAGGAAGAATGAGGAAAGTACTTTTTGTTTAGAGAAAAGAGGAAGGGTAGAGGATATAATAGAGGAGTACATGGTTAAGTGGCTGTAAAGGAAAAAGGGTGTGGGGAGGAGTGAGGGAAGGGGTATGGTAAAGATTCAGGGAGAGGTGAGAGGGAGCAAGGGAAAGAGGGTAGGGTGTAAAATGTTGGGGATAAAAAGAGAGAAAAGGAGGCAGATCAGATGGTAGGGAGGTCCCTAAGTGGGAATGGAGGTTTGGCTTTTGGAAGAAAGGCCTGGTTAATGGTTTGAATCACCTGTTTTGAGGGTGGTTTATTTGAAATCCCAGGAGCATGTGTGGGGGCAAGCAAAAGTACTGACCAAAGTCTGGGCCATATTGTTGAGGGTGAAGTACTGGTTGGAGAGATTGGGTGGAGGAATGGCAGGTGGGTGAGGGTGTATCTGAAGGGTAACCTGTTACTTTTGTGGGATTGGTCTTCCTGAACCACTGTGGAGTGGAAAAGTGTAGTCTGTAGTGAGGATGGAGCCTGTAGGATAGTCAGGAGGGATTAGAGATTCAGGGGGCGAGAGCAGTGATAGAAATAGGTGGGCAAAAAGAGAGAGGCAGGTGTCTGTAGCATGAATCATGACTTTGCAATTGTTATATAGGGAGATAGTGATTGAACCATTGAAGTGAGCTGAATGGGAGATTTTTAGCTGGCAGCCATGTGGGATTTTGGAGGAGGATGTTATGTTAAGTGAGTTGTTAAAGATAGTATTCCAAGATTAAATATTTATTTATTTATTTATTTAAAGAGTTTTATATAGAGCTGGCTAGACCCGAAGGTATCAGAGCACTTTGCATAAGGTTCCACATAGTTGCAAACTTACATCAGTTACAAGTTACCAAAAATATTAATAAAAACTTTTAAGGAGCATGGAAGAAATGGAAAATGGAGTGAGGAAGGGAAAGGGGGAAGGGGAAAAAGGGGTGGGGTATAGATACGACAGAGAGATAAATGGAAAGTCTACCCAAGGTCCGGCTGGGTAAGGGAAATCCGCAGCCCATCTCCTCTTCAGCTATCAGGTTGCTCCACCGGGCATCGGTCAAATTGCTAAGTCTCAACAGAAAAACATTAAAGGGATAGAAGAAGGGAGCCTAGAGGGAGAAAGGGGTAGGGTGAAGGGGAAGGAGGGGGATACGACAGCGACACGAAGAAAAGTCTGCCCAAAGTCTGGCTGGGTAGGTGATGGCCGAGAGGGAATCCACAGCCCATCTCCTCTTCAGCTAACAGGTAGCTCCACCGTGTCTCAAAAATAGCAGGGTCTCCACGGTCGAGGGAAAGTTCAAAGAGTACATGTCCTGGAGGGAGCGCAGGATCAAGGTTAGGTGAGGCATGTGATTGAGAGCAGGTCGATGGCCAATTCTATTGTCCAGGAGTGGTAGAGCATTGTGGAGAGACCAATTGAGGCGGCCCTCTTGAGGTCAGGCAAAGGGGCTATGACCTTGGTGTTAAGTTCCGTCAGTCACCAAAATTTTCAATGACTTCAAAAGCATAGGGGGTGTAATCTATGCAGTGATGCGGCGGGAGGACCGGGCCAGTGTCAGCATGTCTTCAGAGGGTAGTGGGAGAGGTAGCCGCCATTATCAGGTCAGGTGAGGAGCCTCCAGAGTCATTCTCACATAACCAGGGAGTAAATCTGGGTTATCCTATAGGTCAATGTGTGACCCTGTCCAGCGGCAACCGTCGGTTCTTTGGAATCCATAGCCTACCTTCTTGTGGCTGCATCGGAGTTCCGGTTATTAGTTGCCTTCCCAAAGCTCCAGCTCCATTGATCCCACAGCTCTCGGGTGCCATTTTTGAGTCAGGCAGCCCCTGAAGCCAAGCGGCCGCAGCATGCTCTGTAGGTCCAAAGTAGTGCCGGGGAATAGACTCTCAGCGACCAATCCCAGAATAGGGGAAGACGGACCGCCTATTTTGGGGAGGCGGCCATCTTGGGGAGCTCCAATATTCCTCCTCCCAGTGCACTTTGTATCGGGAGAGAATTAGCCACTGCTCGGCCCTGAGATCGCTTGTTGGTCTGGTGGGACGGCAATGGGGATATGCAGGCTGTGCACTATGAGGAGCAAAGCAGCAGCTCTGGAGCTGATGTTGGTGATTAGAGGCTGGCTGCCATTTTAGAGTCAGGCATGGCGTATGACTTGGACTACAATGTCAGTATTCCTCCCTCTCCCACCAAAGAGCGACTGGCTGATGGGGGTGTGTAGTGATGAGTGACACAGATATATAACCAAGAGTTCTTTATTACCAAGAGAAACTCTAAGGACTGCCGTCAGCTTGTCAAACAACGTAGCTCAGGTCACTGTGTCAACATTCCACAGTGAGCGCCTGGCTGTCACATGGGAGATACCAACATTATGCAATAAAGGAGGGGGGAAAAACGGGATGGAGTATAGGTGAACACATTTCCCAGGTTACAACACATCATCCCCCTTAAGGGAAATTGCAATAGTGCTCTGGAGGTATACATGAAAGTGAATAAAGGGTGAGTCTGCCTTGTATGTGTCTATCTCATTATGTACTGTTTATGCCACTGGGGAGCAACCCTGGATCTGTCACTCCTTCTGTCTTGTCTCATGTTCTCTCTGACTTCATTGCTTCCTGCCCTCCTCATTACTGTTCTCTGTTCTTTCCCTTCTGCCGGAACCACTCTATCATGGCTCCATAGCCTCCCGTCTTCCAGGACCACAGAATTTCTATTGGGCCTGCGGATGGTCTTGGAGGCATAGAACTTGTCGCCCCCTCTCCATAGTCTCTCGGGTTTCTTCACATAGACTTCTTGACCTTCCTGAAATTTTCTTTCTTTCACTCCCCATTTCTTGTCGTACCATTCCTTGTATTTGCGTTGGCTGGCTTCAATCTTCCTCTTGACTTCTTCGTGCTCAATTTCGGTTGTCTGTTTTCTTCCCATCCAACCTGGAGTAAGTTTGGTGCCTGCTTTTCTTCCCCTCAGTAACTCGAAGGGTGTGCTTCCAGTGGTGGATTTGGGCGTGGTGTGGTATGCCCACAGCATGTCCCTTATGGCTTCCTCTGTGTTCTCACCTGCACGGTTGGCCAACTGTATGCATTCCTTCAACATCCGGTTAACTCTCTCCACCTTTCCGTTAGCTTTGGGACAATACAGTGGCGTGCGAATGTGATTCACGGAGCAGTCTTTGAGGAACTCCTTCATCTCCTCTGACACCAGTTGGACACCGTTGTCGGTAACCAGAGTTGAGGGTATGCCTTCTAGTGTGAACACTTCTTTAAGGAAATCAACAATCACCTTTGTACTCACGCTGTGGACTGACTTGCAGGTTATCCAGCTTGAGAAGTAGTCTACTAGGACCAATAAATAACAGTCTTGCGGCCCTCTGCCATGGACGGGACCTGCAATGTCAAATCCTAACTTGCTCCACGGCGCTTCTGGAACTTCCACAGGTGCCAGTGGTGCTCTTCTCGTGATCTTGGTTTTATCGCTCAAGGCGCACGCGTAACAATCACGCACCTTGTCCTCCATCTCTCTGTCCATTGTTGGAAACCAGTAGTCTGCACGAAGTCGGGCCTTGCACAAGCTCCTTCCAAGATGTCCTTCGTGGGCCAGTTCCACTACTTGGTTTCTTAAGGCTTCTGGTGGGACTAATCTTCCTGATTTCAATACGAGATCCCCTTCCATCGATAGCTCCTCTCTTACATTCCAATATGGCTGGATCTCTAACTCCACATCCTTGCATTTCTTTGGCCATCCTGCCAAAATGAACCTCCTCACCTTCTTCAACACTTCGTCTCGTTTCATTTGAGTTTCCCAGGACACTTTTTCTACTGCTGCTATTCGCACCTCCAGGATTGAGCTACCCTTCTCCTCTATTTCTTCTTCTCCTTCTGTGGGTGCTCTCGACAAAAAGTCTGCAACTCTGTTTTGTTGCCCCGGAATGTAGGATACGGTGAAGTTATAGGCTTGTAGGCCCACAGCCCATTTTGCTATCCTTGGCGTCATGCTTTCCATGTCCTTTTTGGTGAAAAGAGAAACCAATGGTTTGTGGTCCGTCTGAATTTCAAACGGGATCCCCCAAATGAAGAATTTGTAGTGGCGCACGGCCCAATACACAGCTAGAGCCTCCTTCTCTATGGTTGAGTAATTCTTCTCTGACACTGTTAGAGTTCTTGATGCGAAAGCTATCACATTTATCTTGCTGCCTTCTTTCTGTGCCAGAGTTGCCCCAATGCCTCTGTTGCTCGCATCTGTGGAGATGATGGTTACCCCATTGGGATCAAACTTCCCTATATATGGAGCTTCGATGATGGCTTTCTTAATACTCTTCATGGACATCTCCTGTTCCTTACCCCATTCAAACACGCTGTCCTTCTTTATCAGGTCTCTTAACGGCTGTGAAACCATCGCGAAGTCCTTGATGAATTTGGCCATATATTCTGCCAGGCCTAGGAAAGACAATATGTCATCCTTGCTCTTGGGCGCAGGAGCATCCTCCACTGCCTTCACTAAGTCGTGTTTTGGCTTGATGCCGTCTTCGGATAATGTGTGTCCCAGGTAGTCTACCGAACTCACTCCCAGTTTGCATTTCGAGGGTTTCGTGGTGAATCCTACCTCTTTCAATTTTTCCAAAACTCTTCTGGCCATCTCGTTGTGTTCTTCTTCACCACTTCCATAGATAAGTATGTCGTCTTGGAAGCAGACGGTGTTCCTGCAGTCTTTTAATGCGTGTTGCATGACCCTTTGAAAGGCAGCTGCAGCTGATGCCAATCCGAATGGCATTCTCTGAAACTTGAAATTTCCGAATGGTGTGGTGAATGCAGTCAGAAGTTGGGAATCCGGATGGAGTTTGATTTGATAATAGGCCGAAGATAAATCCAGCACACTGAAATACTTGGCCCCCTTTATGGTACTTAGCATCTCCCCTATCCTAGGAAGAGGAAACCTGTCCACCAGGATGTTGGCATTTAAGTCTCTTAGGTCCACACAGAGTCTTATGCTGTTCCCTTTATCTTTGGCCATGATGACAATCGGTGCTAACCATGCAGAACTCTCAATTTCCGTGATGACTCCCTCACCGACTAGTCTCTTGAGTTCCTGCTGGAGGGGCTCCCTCATGCGCAAAGGTATGGACCTGGTCTTGTGCACTACTGGCACAGCTCCCTCCTTAAGCACTATCTTGTGCATGTAGTTCTTGAACACACCCAATCTGTCACTGAACACTTCTCTGAACTCATTGGCAAGGTCCTCAGATATTCCTTCTGGTTCAATCAACAACACCTGCTCTCTATTGTTTGGGTCAAGAGTAATCCCCAACTGCTTCTGATGTCTCCAGCTCAATAGGGTAGAACCTCTCGTGGACACATACACCTTCCCTACCGTGTGCCTATCCTTAAAGGAAATTCTCATGGTCGCCATACCCTCCAGGAGAATCTTCCCTTCGTTGTAACCCTTGGGACTGATATCTGGTGGTAGCAATTTTACCGGGTGGTTGGCAAATTTGTCATCGAACACCTTCTTATCTACTAGTGTATATGGGGAGCATGAATCAGCGAACATACAAAACTTGACCCCATCAAGTAAAACATCACATTTTGGATACACATCATCATTATTGTCCTCATCCCCCACTTGAAAAACAAAGGACTTTTCCCTTTCCTCTTCCAGGGGTGTCTCCTCAATGACATGTACTGCCTTTCCCGGGGCCTTACACACTTTAGAAAAATGTCCCCACTGGTTGCATTTTCGGCACTGTACATTCTTTGCAGGACATTTCCAGTTATTGGCCAAGTGGTTGGGACTTCCACATTTATAACACACTAACGGACTGGGCTTGCTGCGAGTGAGCTCTTTACCCTTGTCACCTACTTTGCATACTGTTTCACTCTCTGTACAAGATTTTCCTTCAGCCCTCTCTCTGTTAGAACCCTCTGATACCTTCATTTCCCTCATGCAGCGTGCCGTGTGTTCTAAACCCTTGGCAATGTTTATTGCCTCCTCCAAATTGGGGTTCTTAGTGAGTAATTCCTCTTGTATCTTTGTGTCATTGGTGCACCTCACTAGTTGGTCTCTTATTAAAGAGTCTGTGAGCTGACCAAACTCGCATGTAGCTGACAACCCTCTTAACACTGCTATATAATTGCTCACCTTCTCTTCCCTCTTCTGAACTCTCTTGAAGAACTTATGCCTTTCCATCACTATGTTTATTTTCTCCTTAAAGTGAGCCGCCAATTCTCTCAGCGTGCTTTCATAAACATTAACACCTTCCTCCACCACTTCATCCTCATCCTCTATCAATCTTCCAGTAATGTCTTCATAAATTTTCCTTCCATGTGTACCTAAATTGTGTAGCAATATATGTTGTTTGCGTACGTTAGTGTAGTTGCTACCTCCAATTGCTATTAAGTAGGATTTGAATATTCCTTCCCACCTTCTCCAGGGAATAACTGGTTCACCTAACTCATTGAGGAAGGGGGGAGGTTGGCTCATACCAGCTCCTGCCATGGCCATAAAACTTCACAAATCTTATTGATAAATGTATTACCCAATGGAACTATTACAATAAATTTCAGGAGCAACTCTACTCTCTTGTTTATGCTACTGAGGTAAACCCACATGCAGATATTGAACACTTCCCCTTTTTTATCACTCACAAATCATGAAAATGCATGACATTCACATTGAAACCATATAAGTGTAGTCCACTTTCTGCCTCTACAGGCTTACTATCACTATCCAATGAATCTGCTGCTTTCCCTTGGCTGGCAGGACTTCCTGTGTAGAGGTCTTCCCTCAGCGTTGTTCCTGTTAGAAAAAATGTTCCCTGCCGGCTGAGCTGTGGTTTCCTGGATCTGCACCTGAAGGAAACGACTATCCAGACTGTCTGGCTAACTTTTCCGCCTAGGGGCGGTGTGTGCACCCAGAGCCGATTCACCACCAAGCTTTCATGAGGACAGACGGTGAGTACACTGCTCGTTTTATATTTTTAGACAGCGGGAGCGCTATCAGTCAGGAAGCTGTTGCCGGGTTTCACCTCAGCGTTGTGCTAGAGCGCTCGTGACTGAGCGCGCTGGGGCAGGGCGTGTGCAGTTGCCGTGAGGAGAAACACCGCTCGTCTGACAGAAGGCGGGCGGATTTCTGCGCTGAGTGTGCGGAGCTTTACGGTTTACTGACAAAGCCGCCTCGAAAGCTCTACTCGTGTAGCTGCCCTCAATTTACATGCGCAACTTAGCGGCCGCACTCCCTGTCTCAGATTTCCCATCCTGAGCGAGGAAAACGATGCCCGAAGAGACACCCGATATTATTATGAGTCTTAACACCAGCAGCTTCGCTTCACCCTCACACTTGTGACGCCGTCACAGCCATTCATACGATGCCCGATGAGGCACCCGAACATATCCTGAACCCACGGGCATTAATCCAGGGATATTCACTAGACTGGGGCAGCACTGCAGAGTCACCTTACTTGTTCGTTTTCTTAACTCCCACGTCCTCCTGCAAAACGGTCACACTATGATTGAACTGCGATCACCGGCTCCTTGAAGTTTTACACCTCGTTGACAAGCACTTCACAGGTTCCAGGGAAACGGCAGTCACTGTCCCTGGCTCAGTTTACTCCTCCTCGTCGCCAGGAAAATGTAGTGATGAGTGACACAGATATATAACCAAGAGTTCTTTATTACCAAGAGAAACTCTAAGGACTGCCGTCAGCTTGTCAAACAACGTAGCTCAGGTCACTGTGTCAACATTCCACAGTGAGCGCCTGGCTGTCACATGGGAGATACCAACATTATGCAATAAAGGAGGGGGGAAAAACGGGATGGAGTATAGGTGAACACATTTCCCAGGTTACAACAGGGTGCTTAACCCAACGATAGAACAGGCGTGTGCCCCCGGTGCCCTTTCTTGCTGTGCATATACCTGTCAGGTTCCGTGAAGTCGCGTGCATAATTCAACAGCCCGTGTCGGAGCCCGGACGTCCGCAACAGTGCACTCACTATAGGAGCCCTGGCATTCCTGACCGTGACTATTGTCAGTTTTGGGCAAGGTCAGTGGTACTGCGATGTTGCCACTCTTCGCCGGGACGTTTACCGGTTCTCCGGCGTTCTCTTTTCCCGCGGGGTGACGGGCGCTCTGGAGATTCCATTACTAAGCTGCACCGCTGGATCTAGGAGTTCAGCAATGGGAATTGGTGTCACTCAATGTGTGCTCAATATCTTCAGTCGGCCATCATGTTCTTTCCGACCGAGAAGTCGCAGTTTACTAGCAATTAGGTGATCAGGAGCAGAGCGCAGACCGGAAGTCAAGACGAGCTATGTCCGTCCGTCTGCCCTGACCTGCAATACTGAAATACTGTGGGTGAAGAAGATGAGGTCGGTTTTGAGTATCCTCTTTCGGCCGCTGTGGTATTGGTCGATGAAGAGTGAATCAGGAAATTGTTTGAGGGTGTTGCTTAAAACTTTTTTTCAGAGGCTTTGGAAAGGTTGAGAGGATAAATGACCTTGTAGTAGTTGACACCAGCTTTTACATGCTCGGTTAACATTGTTGTGAGGTAGTGGGGGAGTGGTGGGAATGGAGGGAATGGAGGTGGGGAGAGAGCCAGGAGAAAAGTGGAAATGTCGAGAAGTATAAGGAGGCAATGGCGCATAGCTCCAGGGAGCCCAGATTAGACAGGCAAGAATAGATAAAATAGAAGAATGGGTGGCATAGAAATCAATACCATGGGCTATGGTAGCAGCAATGGGACAAAGGAAAGGGCGATCAGATCACAACAGTACAAGCATGATATAGACATGAATATATTCTGCATTGTTGCCCTAACTGGTGTTTGCTGATCAGTCAACATGACCCACCAATTAGTAGTGGGACTTAAATTTGAAGACTCCCAGCTAAATTGTATGGGGGGGGGGGGGGTAATTTAGCAAGAAATGGGTTTTGATGAATTTTAGATTCCCATCTAGCTCACCTCAAACCAAGGCAAAGTGAGTATGTAAACCAAGATCACAGCCCCTGGTCAGCAGTGCACAGCGTAGCACGTCAAGCTGAGGGGAGAGGCAAGCGATCTGCAGAGTCAGAAAAAGGCAGCTGGCTCTCTAAATCATAGGAAGACAGTTGAAATGCCATATTGGCTGCACATCATGCCATATAGAGATCTTATTATTGGGAATTTTTCACAGGGCATGCTAAGCTGTGTGGAAAGACAGGCGACACCGTAGAATCAGAAAATAGCGGCAAGCTCTTTAAATCCATGGCAGAGAGATGTGTGGAAGGCAAACCACACCATAGAGTCTGTAAATGGCAGTGGGCTCTTTAAATCCAAGGCAGACAGCTGTGTGGGAGGCAAGCACCACATACAGTAAAAAATAGAGGTGGGCTCTTTAAATCCAAGGCAGCCATGTCACTGGCACAGAACAGATCACTATCATTATCTTTATCTATGCTCTCCTGTGGGTATATCGGTTGGCGGGTTTCCGCTTGAGATCGGGGCTTACTCCAAATCGGGCCCCCTATATTAGCTCTTGGGACCTGCCAAAAAACATTATCGAGAACAGAGCCAGTTTCAATGTGTCCTCCTGCTATTTCACTTTACTGCCTATCACTATTATTATGTATCCCAAAAGCCCAGCTCCGGCTTCAAAGACATCAGCTCTCTTCGACCAAGAACACGTAGCTCTAAAGATGCAAGGGCCAAGCCAAGCTGATTTTCAAAAAGTGGTGTTGGAGCTTCAGGAATTTAGTGGATCAAATTGTTGTGGAGGTTCTCAGGAGGGAGCACAATGATGTTGCATGCAGCAGGCCTGGATGGGTGCAGACATGTCCCTAACGTACAGTACCTTGATACGAGGAGCCTGGTTCCGGTTAAGCCCCAGTAAGATGCAGGTGGGACTTAGCATAAATCATTGGTGGCTCGCAGATGGCTGTTGCACTGCTGTTTGCTGACAACCTGTTCCAGTCGCAGATGAAACATTTCAGTGCTTTTATCTCTATAAAGCTCTGTCACATAGCTTCTGGACTTAGCACTCTTACTACTCTATTCTTGACAGTCAGACAGAGGTTTGCCAAAGAAGCGTTCTTGTATTTTTTACACTGCAGAGACTCCACAGTCAGGGCGGAGAACTCAGCCCATAAAAAGATAGACCTGTCATATCTTCTCACATGCATATTTCTCTGCTGTGGCTGCAGAGTCTCCACAGTCGTAAACTTAGTTTTAACTTGTAGTTTGTGAATACCAAAAAAACATAAACGTACATAAAAGTGTAGGTTTACCTTTCTGAATCAGGACATTAATGTTGTAATGCTCAGCATGGAATGCTGTGCATGAAATATTCTCTTGTCATGAGTCATTCCATGGGACTGTTTAATAGAATGTGTATTATTTAAAGTAACAAAGAACTATTGAAGAGGAGAGCGAAGAAGGAACAACTTGCCAATAAGGCAGTGTCGACGTGCCTGTTTTATGTGTCTTTGTTACACGATTTGGCGATGATTGATTTGGAGACCGGTTTGTACTGCTTTGGCACAGGAGTCAACTGGTCAAAGAACATTTGGGCTGTCAGGCTGAGCTGTCAGAGCTTATTTGTAAGAAGATGCACTGGGAAATGGTGAGAAGAGGCTGCCAACCTACTGACTGTTACGCTACTAACGACTACTCCTGACTCTGCATCTTGCAGATTATTTTCTTCCTTTCCTCATCTGACTTTGGGATAAGCGTGTGAAGAGGTTGCTCAATTGACACTAAAATTCAATGCAATGATGTTGGTTATGTCAATGGTGACCCTCTTAATTTGGAACAAGTGTATAAAGGAACTGGCACACTGTGACGTGGATTATATCAGACACAGCCATCTTAGATTGGGATAAACTCATGCTTGTTGATAATAGAGTGACCTTTTATGATTATTTAATTATCGGTGATAATCACACCTACAGTTTATCTCTGCATTTTCTCTGATACATCAGTGACCTGCACACCTTGTGCTAGTGTTTCATTGGTTAGGAAACAACTTTTGAAATAACTGTGTATTTGATTGCATTAGAGATAACATAGAGAGTTATTTGAGGGTGTTTTAGCTTTACTTATTTCTCTATGCAAATTGAACTCCCTCAGAAATGTCTTCCGAGTAAGGGTGACCCTTCTATTCCATGAGTTATATGGAAAGAAGAGTTTTTGGCTTTCCCAGATCTGTTGCTTCCCTTATTCTTTCACAGATGGCTCCAAATATTAAAAAACCCTCTACCTCCACTATGGAAGCATCAACTACCAAGGTGACTTTTTTAACGACCAGTTCAAAACAAAGTGAACAAACAAGACACGTTGAGGACAAAGA
The DNA here is from genome assembly GCF_964263255.1 of Lissotriton vulgaris. Taxonomy (NCBI): domain Eukaryota; kingdom Metazoa; phylum Chordata; class Amphibia; order Caudata; family Salamandridae; genus Lissotriton; species Lissotriton vulgaris. The sequence continues at coordinate 972,490,446 of NC_141689.1, read as the reverse complement.
AGAAACAAGTGAGAAAGGATGCACATTGAAGAATCAAGCAAACATCTAATAATGAACATCTTTTCACCAAGTGTAGGAGAGTAGGATCTGCTTACTATGTTACCCCGACTTTTTGCTGGTGTTTCACTGTTTCGCGACTTTATTCTGGCTGGAGCCCTGCTAACCGGGACCCCAGCCTAGCTGCTTCCTCTCTAAAATGATTGCATGTACTTTAGATATACTCCAGTTTGGTTACTGGGGTACCCTTGTGAGTCCCTAGTATATGGTACCTTAGGTACCAAGGGCATAGGTACCCCAGAGGCCTACCAGGGGCTGCAGCATGTATTGTGCCACCCCTGGGAAGCCGTCCAAAATGGCACCTCAAGACTGCTACTGCAGACTGCGTAAGGTGGTGCATGCACCCATTACTAAGATATAGGTTGCCTATATCTACCTTTAATCACTGACACATATAAATCAGTCACTCCTATGGCAGACCTTATCGATCCTGAAGGCTGAGTGCTTTGTTTTGTGTGAGAGGGTGCCCATGCATGAGCAGGACCCCTCTGCAGCTTTCGGAATCTATTATCTGATTTTGCTCTGTGATGCAGCCAGACCCTATACTCTTAAGTGCATTATAACCGCGCAGTAAATGCTAACTTTGGAATTGCTGCATGGAAACATGTCATGTTTGCTGTCAAACACTTTGGAATCCTACCCCCCCCCCCTCCAGTCCTGGCGGTGGGTGTAGAATTCCACCCTTCTAGAGGGTGAAGTCATGTGCACACTGGTCTGCCCTGTAATAGTTTAAACAAGCCCAGGCATCTCAGAATGGATGCCACAGACACAAGTCTGCTGCTGGATGAAACTCTGGCAGGGGAGGCCTGGACAATAGGTTTCCTGTCACAGGGGGATGTAACCACCTCCCCGACAGGCTTTAGTGTATTGGGGCTGGGTGGGTGCATTCAGAGAGTGCTGAGGGCACACTTGGTGTCCCTGTGCATCCCAGTTCAAACCGGTTGCACAGGCGCTCAACCCCTGCTCCGGCGTGAAACTGGACAAAGAGAAATGGGTGTAACCACCCCTCTTCCCAGACTCTCCCATAGGTGGGTCCCCAGAGTATGTACAACCCTTTTATTTAGTATAAGTAAGGGACCCCTGGCAACAGGACTTTAGATTATACCTGGACGAAACTCTGAAGCTGAATCCTGGAACTTCAATGCACTATATCGGCTAGAGGACTGAAGAATCTCCCTTGGGGTCAAGGAGGGACTCCCCTGCTCAAGCAGGCACCAAAGAAGCATCTCGCAGGTCTATATTTCCAAAGCTCCACTCAGAGGCCAAAGTATTTGTGACTCAGGACATGGACTTCCAGACTTCTCTGAGACTGACATGAGATCCCAGCAAAGCTGAGACCCGCAGCCCTCACGAATGACGTGGAACCGTTACTCCTTGACACTGTGCACATTTGCAAGTGCATCAACGTCTCAAGCTTTCCCGAAGTTGTGCATTGGGTTAATTGTAGTCCAAGCCCAAATCACCATCTGCATCGAAGATAGTGGGTCTACACTCCACGAGAGTTCAGTGAGCCTGCTTCTAGCATTTCTGCTTGAGACCCCTTCACGATCCCTGGTCCATCGACTAGTTGGTCCCAGTTAATGAAACTCTACTTTCCTTTGGGCTTACCTGATTGCTCCAGATGTGCCCTAACTCCCCACTGAGTGGTGAGTCCCTCAGATCTTGCTGGTCTGCACCAAAGCCAATCTCTGCTTTCTGCGTGGGTTGCTGTTGTCAAGGTTTGTTAGGTCCAATCCAAAAACCGACACCGCAGAACTCGACATCCTTTGTGGGGCAGCTTGAATCCAGCACCTGGTTGTCGTCAACACCTCCTGGTCCTCGTGGCTAAAGAGTCAAGCTTCTAACAATTGAGAATACGGTAAATTAGGAACAGGTTGAATTGTGGACTTAGACTGACATTAGACAACAGTCAATGTATCTTAACCCAAATTTTTGGTACAAAAATATTTGTTCTTTATTAAATCATGTTAAGTTTTAAAAAAGATATACAGTGATCTTTGGATATATATGAAGAACTTTCTACATATATAACATACTGTAAATTCCAATTTATGGATGCTTAAAGTGCATTACAGTAATCGTTTAAAACATGGCTATAGGTTACAGTGTACTACGCGCATTTCGGCTGTGAGCCTTCATCAGGAAGCCATGACTGTTTCCAGATAACCTATATGGGGAAATATATATATAGAAAAATACAAAAATGCATATCAGTGTCAATTTATACAAATCAAAATGTCAGTCTATTGTCATACAGTTAGAGTTTATACAAGGTGAAACCTTAACAGTATCAATCTATGTACAATATTTACAAGTGTTACCTCACTATCTTATATACATTTATACAAATCTACAGCTATACATATATACATACAGAGGATGCTGTAATACAATCATACAGAAGTACATTTCCTGCAACTGTTTAAACATTTTAGATAGCCCATTTTGGAAGTGAAGGCGGGGAAGGTGCGGTAGTGTTTTCTAGGTGGGTGGATACAAATCGGCGGGCGTGGGGGAGGGGGGAGGAAAAAGGGGGAGGGGGGGTGGGAAAGCAGGGGGGGTGGGATTGGAGAATAATGAACAAAAGTACCTGAAAATGAATGGTAGGTATCTAGAGCAGCTTGAAGGGGATGGGTAGATGTAAAGTAAAAGAGACTGCAGGAGGGAAATTGAAATTAGATATTAGTGAAGCAGACCTGGAATTGTGACAGTGGGGAGGCTCTAACATGTAAAGATATGGGTACTATGATATACCTTATATGTAGATTAGGATCTGCCTTGGTCGTTCTTAAGGCTGAGATTTTAGTTAGTCCTGGAATAGGGGGACAAGAAAAGGTGGAGTGAAGATTCAAAAATTGGTTGAATGGAACAGTCCCTCTCATATATGGCTTGTGTATAGATTAAGTACCTGCCCATAGGCTGTGTCGCGTTTTCCAATAATGGTGTCTGGTAGGGTGGTAGAATTGGAAGAACAGTCTCCCAGGATGGAATGCAAAAAAGCTTCTATATTCGTTTATATCTGTGAACAGAGGAATGGTAATGGCAGAGTGTTAATCTTTTTTTGCCCCCAGAGAAACTGAGTAGTGCAATAGGTTCACCTGGATTTGCTATAAAACTGTGAGTGGTGGGAGAAGTGAGATGAAACAATCACTCTGAAGGTACCTGAAGCGCCAATCTCGGGGGTTCTATGTGGAGCGCTCGGTATGAGAATGTGGAATAGTGGCCTGGGTTCGAGGTCCGTTACAGCGAAATCTGGGGGAAGACAGGACAAAGTTGCGTTAGGTATGCAAAGAACCTTGGAACGCATAGGGTAGGGCATAGCGAGGTTGGGGACCGATAAATACCTTTGGCTAAAGAGTAAAGCTTCACCTTCTTCACCTGAAATCACCCGACATCAATGGGCATCCGCTCATCGCCTTCCTGGCCACTGGCAAGTGACCCAGACTCTGTCCCCTCTGCTTTCAGGCTCTTCTCATCCTTGATCCAGGCTTGGATCCACCCGGACACTTTCCACTTGGACGCCAGCAGCACTTTACAGCAGATCGCCATTGAAATCGACAATGAAACCCGACACGAAAAGACACCTATGCACCTGGCTTCCCTGGGTGAGGTAACTCAAGTACTCCAGTGCTCCTGTGGGTGTTGAATCTAGAACCTCCTAGTTCTAAAGGGGTTTGCTCTAAGTGTCCTTAATCTTTAAAATTCCAACTGCCACTTTCCCCGTAGAAGTTAATGGTGATTCGCGGCTGTGTTTAGACACTGCACACGTCCCCTGTGGGTTCACTGTGTCACTACCATCGCTGGTTCCTTGTGGCCCCAGTGGTTCTAAAGGCTCTAGGTCTTGTATCTATATCAGTTGTGGTTCTTATACCACTTTCCTAATATATGGTTTGGTATGCCCCTAGGGCTCAACTTATACTGTGCTAATTTACTGTGTGCTAATTAAGTTTACTGAATGTAATTTTGCCTTTAACCTCATAAAGAGACTAGGAGGATGTGTTTAGAAAAAATACATATATTTTATACATATACCTGGTGTGGTTCTCCTTTCATTTGGTAATTCACAAGATTATAGACTGGTAAAACAAGCTGCTTTACATTCCTTCAAGACTTAGCCTGAAGACTGCTCTCCACAGCTACCACTAGGATAGCTTTCTATAAAAGGTTGTATAAAACCTACTATGAATAAGGGTTGTTTGTACTGGTGCAAGGTGCCCACTAGAATAGTGGGCAGCATATGCCAGGCCAACTTCTCACATTGGTGTGCAGAGAGTGAGGCTCCAGCTTGCCATTGTTTTAGCAGATAATCTCAAGTGATTAATCATTTGGAAACCACTAAAGGTATCAGAGGTACATATAATACAAGCTTAAATACAGTAAGTTCTACTGAACTTAGAGTTTTGTGTTAAAGGGTTAGCACAAACTTTCTACAACTCAAGAGAGTTTAGTAGGTAACTACTAGAGTAGTAGTGCATACACCACACCTCACTAATAATGTCTTCAAGGCTCAGAAACCAGTGTGTCCCTGTCAGATGTCAGCACATTGCAGACTTCCAAATATGACACATTCCCTTTCTCAGAGTTAAGGGCTCTGTGTACAATGAGGAAAATGAAGACAGGCAAAGGTGCCACTACCCAACACATCAGAGAGTTATTACTGTTAGATGACCTGAGCAAGGCTTCAGAACCTGAAAGGGCAGGCAGTGGGGGTGAGAGCAGCAGAAGAGGTAGAGCCCAGGTGTCCAATCCCACAGGAATCAGACTCTGATGCTGACCCGGACGGTGACAATGACCTTGACCTGGATAGAGCAGCTCCTACTGAAGATGGAGGCCCAGTGGGTCCCTTCTGTGTCTCCCCAGGAAGAGTTGAAGATGTGCCTAGAAGGCCAAGATCTCCTTCACAGGAATCTAACCATTCTGACACATCTATATGGACTTCTGTTTCTTCTCATAGGAGGGACACCTCCCAGGAGTAGAGAGAGATACAGCTGAGGCTTGAAGAAGCTCAACTGAGAATAAGGAGACAACAAGTAGCCTTAGAAAAGGGAGTCCCTAGAGCTTGAAAAATCTGAGAAAAATATGGGACTAGAGTCCCATGGTGGCAGCAACTTCCCTAGTGGTTGGAAATGTCTTATGACCATAGAAACGTAAACAAGATTGTCCCTCCCTACCATAGTGGGGATGACATCCACAAATGGATAACTACACATGTGCGGGCCTGCAAAGTACAGAAGGTCCCCCAGGAGCAGTGGGCAGCAATGTTGTGGCTCTCCTTTGCAGACAAAGGTAGAGACAAGCTCCTCACTGTAAGAGAAGAGGATGCTGATGATTATACAGTTCTGAAGAGTGCTCTGATTGATGGGTTTGACCTAACCACTGAGCAGTATAGAATACAGTTCAGAGATACCCAAAAGACTCAGACTCAGGACTGGGTTCACTTTGTAGATTGCGCTACTAAGGCTATGGGGGGCTGGTTACTGGGCAGTAAAGTGTGATTATACAGGATTATACAACTTGATTATGAGGGAGCAGATCCTTAATAACTGTCAGAATCAGCTGTTGCATCAGCACCTGATAGACTCTGATCTGACCTCTCCCCAAGAATTGCAAAGAAGGCAGACAAATGGGTCAGAATGAGGGTGAAGCCGAAGGTACAGAACCAAGGTGGTGACCAGAAGAAGAAAGATCCTAATAAGGGTGGGGAGAAGGGTAAAGACCAGAAGTCTTCACAAGGCCCCCAAAATCTTCTAAAGATGGGGATTCCCAATCTTCCAAAAAGAAAGGCCAAAAGAAACCATGGTGAAAAGTCTGTAAAAAGAACAGCCATTGGACTAGTGATTGCACTAGAAGTAAAGACTCGACTCCAGCCACCATTGCCCCTAAGACAACTGTTCCCCCTAGTGCAGCTCCAGGTGGTAGTACTCAGCAGAACGGTGTAGTAGGGTTAACCCTGGGTTCTGAGGTAGACTCTGGCCTAGTCAATCAATCAATCAATCAATCAATCACAGACATTTATAGAGCGCACTACTTACCCAGAGGGTCTCAAGGTGCTTGGGGGTGGGGGGTGTGCTGCTACTGCTCGAATAGCCAGGTCTTGAGCTTCTTCCTGAAGGAGAGGTGGTCTTGGGTCAGGCGCAGGTCGGGAGGGAGGGAGTTCCAGGTCTTGGCGGCCAGGTAGGAGAAGGACCTTCCTCCTGTTGTCGTTCTTCGGATGCGGGGGACGGCGGCGAGGGCGTGGCTGGCTGATCAGAGATGACGTTTGGGAGCGTAGTAGTTGATGCGGTTGTTGAGGTAGCTCGGGCCTTGATCGTGTAGGGCTTTGTGTGCGTGGGTGAGGAGGCGGAAGGTGATTCTTTTGTTGACGGGGAGCCAATGCAGGTCTCTCAGATGTCCGGAGATGTGGCTGTGTCGAGTGATGTCGAGGATGAGTCTGGCTGAGGCGTTCTGGATCCGCTGGAGTCTCTTCTGGAGCTTGGCGGTGGTTCCGGCGTAGAGGGCGTTGCCGTAGTCCAGTCGGCTGGTGACGAGGGCCTGGGTGACTGTCTTCCTGGTCTCGGTGGGGATCCACCGGAAGATCTTCCGTAGCATGCGCAGGATGTTGAAGCATGACGAGGAGACGGCGTTGACTTCTCTGGTCATGGTGAGGGAGGAGTCCAAGATGAAGCCCAGGTTGCTTGCGTGGTCTGTCGGTTTGGGTGCGGTGCCCAGGGCGGGGGGCCACCAGGAGTCGTCCCAGGCGGAGGGCGAGGAGCCCAGGATGAGGACCTCCGTCTTGTCTGAGTTCAGTTTCAGGCGGCTGGTCGTCATCCACTCGGCTACGTCTTTCATCCATTCGTGAAGGTTGGCTCTGGCGGCGGCGGGGTCGTTGGTCAGGGAGAGGATCAGCTGGGTGTTGTCAGCGTAGGAGATGATGTTGAGGTTGTGTTGGCGTGCGATGGCCGGGAGGGGGCTCATGTAGACGTTGAAGAGGGTGGGGCTCAGCGAGGATCCTTGAGGGACGCCGCAGATGACTTCGGTGGCCTCTGACTTGTACGGTGTTAGGCGGACTCTCTATGTCCTTCCGTCGAGGAAGGAGATGATCCATTCCAGTGTCTTCACCTGGATTCCGACGTAGCTGAGGCGCTGCACTAGGGTGCGGTGGCAGACAGTGTCGAATGCCGCGGAGAGGTCTAGGAGGATGAGGGCCGCTGTTTCTCCGTTGTCCATCAGGGCTCGGATGTCATCGCAGAGTTCCAACCCAGGCTGTACTGGTCTGTGATGGAGGCATGGATATGATCTCCTTTGTGAGTCCCAGTAACTTAGGCAAATACAGACAGCAGCCTTTGATAAATGAAAAAGAGGCTGTGGCCTTCAGGGATACAGGGGCAAGTGTCACAATGGTGACACAATACATTGTGGACCCTGGACAGATCATACTTGCTGAACTTTACCAAGTGACCAATGCTAGCAATGTCAGGACCAACCATGCCCAAGCAGTTGTTAATTTCTCCTGGGGAGGGGTAGCTGGCCTCAAGAAAGTTGTGGTAAGTGCAGACCTCCCTGTTGAATGCTTGCTTGCCAATGATTTAGAGACTTCAGCCTGGTTTGAACTGGAGTTAAGGACCCATGCAGAAATGTTAGTAATCTCTGCACATGTTTTTGCTGTGACTAGGTCTCAGGCCAAAATGTCTAAAACTGAACAGGCCCTGGATTTTGGAATAATGGACCAGGTGCCTTCCAAGAAAAGGAGCAGTAGAGTTAAGGCAGTGCTTTCCTCCCTGACTCAGAGTGAAGATCAGTCTCTTGAGGGAGATGATTGTTCTCCTGAAGAAGGAACTGTCCTCGATGAGCTTGATCCTGATCAGGTTGAGTTCTTGGGGACAGGGGGCTCTTCCAGGGCAGATCTGTGTCAAGAGCAGCTGTGCTGCCCTTCTCTTAAACCCCTCAGACAGCAGGCTGCTGCGGAGGCTGCTGGGAATGCAAGTGGCACCCATAAGGTTTATTGGGATGATGGATTTCTGTATTCAGAGAGTAGAGACCCCAAGCCTGGCGCAGCCAGGAGGTTGGTTATACCTTTGAAATTCAGGGGCTTCCTATTGACACTAGTCCATGATATTCCTTTAGCAGGACATCTGGGCCAAAACAAGACTTGGGACAGAATTGTCCCTCACTTTCATTGGCCCCACATATCTGAAGACACAAAAGAGTTTTGTCGCTACTGTGTCACCTGTCAAACCAGTGGCAAAGCAGGTGGCACATCAAAGGCCCCCCTGATACCACTACCTGTGGTGGGGGTTCCCTTTGAGAGGGTAGGGATTGATATTGTTGGTTCCATGGATCCCAAAACAGCATCTTTGCAGACAGCCTCACTGACCAGCAGCAAAAACTGATTGCAGACAGGTGCTCAATCAGTTCAGACATATGTTTTCTCTGACTCCAAGTCAGACTAACTGGTGCCCTCATGAAGTGGACACTGGGGATAGTCTGCATGTTAAAAATAAGATTTACAGGCAACCTGATCATGTCAGGGACTGTATCCGGACTGAAGTCCAGAATATGTTGGATTTGGGAGTTATTGAACCCACAGATAGCCCTTGGGCTAGTCCAGTAGTCTTGGCACCTAAACCTCACACCCAGGGTGGTAAGAGAGAGATGAGGTTTTGTGTTGATTACAGGGTCCTCAATGCAGTCACTAGGACTGATGCCATCCAATCTCAGGAGCAGATGAGCTTATAGCTATGTTGGACTCAGCCAAATTTCTGAGCACATTTGATCTTACAGCTGGCTACTGGCAGATCAGATTAGCTGATGATGCAAAGCCAAAGTCAACATTCTCAACCACAAGTGGCACTGTCAATTTGTGGTAAAGCCCTTTGGTCAGAAGAATGCACCTGCCACTTTTTAAAGGTTGGTGAGCAAAGTCCTAACAGGCCTGGAAGACTATAGTGCAGCATATCTCGATGATATTGCTGTTTTTAGCTCCACCTGGGAGGATTACCTGGTCCACCTGAGAAATGTTTTGGAGGCCCTGCAAATGGCATGCCTAACTATCAAGGCTGCTAAGTGCCAGATAGGGCAGAGTCAGGTTGTGTACCTGGGTCACCTTGTAGGTGGAGGCCAGGTTTAACCTTTACAGAGAAAAATCCAGACCATCATGGAATGAGTTGCTCCATCTACCCACACTCAGGTCAGAGTTTTCTTGGGCCTGACTGGGTACTACAGAAGAATTGTCCAGGGGTATGGTTCCATTGTGACACCCTGAATGACTTAACTCCTAAAAGAATGCCAAAGAAAGTTCAGTGGACAGTTAGCTTTCAAAAGGCATTTGATGACCTCAAGCAGGCCATGTGCACTGCACCAATTCTGCAAATTCCTAACTACTCCAAAGAATTCATTGTCTAAACAGATGCATCTGAGTTGGGGTTAGGGGCTAGGCTGTCACAATTGAATGATGAAGGTCAGGACCAGCCAGTAGTTTTTATTAGCAGAAGGCTGACCCCTAGAGAGAAACTTTTGTCAGCTATTGAGAGGGATTCCTTTGCTGGGGTTTGGGCTCCGAAGAAGCTGAGGCCATACTTTTTTTGGCACTCACTTCACTGTTCAGACTGACCATAGCCCCTCTTATGGCTAAAACAGATGAAGATTGAAAACACCAAACTTTTGAGGTGGTCCATTTCCCTACAGGGGATGGATTATACAGTGGAAAATAGATGTGGGAGTAACCATGCCAATGCAGATAGACTCTCCAGATATTTCCACTTAGAACATGAAGACTCAACTGTTCGGGGTTAGTTTAATGTCCCAGCATTTGGGGGGGGGGGGGGGGTGGGTTGTGTAGGAGAGTAGGATATGCTTACTTTGGTTACCCAACTTTCTGCTGGTGTTTCACTGTTTCTCGACTTTAGTCTGGCTGGGGACCTGTTACCAGGAGCCCAGCCTAGCTGCTTCCTCTATAAAATGATTGCATGTACTTTAATTACACTCCAGTTTGGTTACTGGGGTACTCTTGTGAGTCCCTAGTATATGGTACCTTAGGTACTAAGGGCATAGGTACCCCAGAGGCCTACCAGGGGCTGCAGCATGTATTATGCCACCCCTGGGAAGCCTTCCAAAATTGTACCACAGGACTGCTACTGCAGCCTGGTTAAGGTGGTGCATGCCCCCCTTACTAAGATATAGGTTGCCTAAATCTACCTTTGATCACTGACACATATAAACCTATCAGTCACTCCAATGGTAGGCCTTATAAATCCTGAAGGCATAGTGCTTAGTTTTGTGTGAGAGGACCCCTCTGCGGCTTTCGGAATCTATTCTCGGAGGCTGTTCTGTGATGCAGCCAGACCATATACTCTTAAGTGCATTATAACCTTACGGTAAATGCTTACTTTGGAATGGCTGCATGGAAACATGTCGTGTTTGGTGTCAAACACTTTGGAATCCTACACCCCCGCCGGTCCTAGCGTTGGGGGTAGAATTCCACCCTTCTAGAGGGAGAAGACATGTACACATTGGTCTGACTGGTAATAGTTTAAACAAGCCCTGGCATCACAAAATGGACTTAGGCCCAGATCTCTGTACTGGGGTGAGTGTATGACATTGTTCTGCATTCTGTCCATCAACTGTTGTTTTTGCATTTGTCACCCCGAGTGGGATGGGTATGCTCAGACGTGAGTCCCATGCTCTCCACATCACTGGAGTCAAGCTATCCTGGCTGAAGACGGCTGATAGCCAGAAACCGGTCCTAGGATGCTTGATTCCGGTCCAGGAAAGACATGGCTTGGCAGTTCGGGCTGGACTGTTCCCAGGAGGCACAGGGTCAAGGTTGATTTGCATATGGCCATGTCTGAACTGGGGTTGTGTGGAGTGCAAAAAAACGATGGATTTAGGCCCAGATCTCTGTACTGGGGTGAAATTATGACATTGTTCTGCATTCTGTCCATCAACTGTTGTTTTTGCATTTATCACAAAATGGATGACACAGCTACAGACACGAGTCTGATCTCCTACTGCTGGAACGAAACTCCGGCAGTGCTGGCCTGGACAATAGGTTTCCTGTCACAGGGATGTGTAACTACCTCCCAGACAGGCTTTAGTGTATTGGGGCTGGGTGGGTGCATCCAGTGAATGCTTTTCAGGCAGTGCTAGGGGCACACTTGGTGTCCCTGTGCATACCCCAGTTCAAACCGGTTGCAGGGGCACTCAGCCCCTGCTCTGGTGCGAAACTGGACAAAGGGAAAGGGGTTTAACCACCCTTCTTCCCAGACCCTCCCAAAGGTTGGTCCCCAGAGTATGTCCAACCCCTTTCTTTAGTGTAAGTAAGGGACCCCTGGCAACAGGACTTTAGATTATACCTGGACAAAACTCTGAAGCTGAATCCTGGAATTTTGACACACTATACCGACTAGGGGACTGAAGAATGTCCCATAGGGTCAAGGAGTGACTCCCCTGCTCAAGCAGGCACCAAAGAAGCATCTTGCCGGTCTGCATTTCCCGAGCTGCCATCGGATGCCAAAGTAGTTGCGACTCAGGACATGGACTTCCAGACTTCTCAAAGGCTGACACGAGATCCCAGCAAAGCTGAGACCCATAGCCCTCACAAGTGACGTGGAACCGGAACTCCAGGACACTGTGCCCATTTGCTAGTGCATCAACTTCCCAAGCTTTCCTGAAGTTGTGCTTTGGGCTAATTGTTGTCCAAGCCCCGAGCACCATCTGCACTGAAGATAGTGGGCCTACACTCCACGAGTGATTCGTGAGCCTGCTTCTAGCATTTCAGCTTGAGGCCCCTTCTCAATCCCTGGTCCATCAGCTGGTTGGTCCCAATGAAGGTAACTCTACTTTCCTTTGGGCTTCCCTATTTGCTTTAGACATGCCCTGACTATCCACTGAGTGGTGAGTCCCTCAGACCTTGCTGGTCTGCACCTAAGCCAATCTCTGCTTTCTGTGGGGGTTGCTGTTGCCAATGCTTGTTGGATCAAATCCGGAAACTGACACCGCAGCACTTGACATACTTTGTGGAACAGCTCGAATACAGCAACTGGTTGTCGTCGACGCCTCCTGGCTGAAGAGTCAAGCTTCACCTTCTTCACCTGAACTCACCCAACATCGGTGGGCATCCACTAATCGCCTTCCTGGTCACTGGAAAGTGACCCAGACTCTGTCCCCTCTGCTTTCAGGTTCTTCTCATCCTCCACATGGACGCCAGCAGCACTTTGCAGCAGATCGCCATTGAAATCGATGACGAAAGATGACCCGAAAAGACACCTTTGCAACCGGCTTCCCTAGGTGAGGTAACTCGATGTGCTCACGTGGGTGTTGTCTCTCAAACCTCCTAGTTCTAAAGGGGTTTGTTCCAAGTCCTCTTCTAAGTGTCCTTAATCTTTAAAATTCCAACTGCGACTTTCCCCCTCAGAAGTTAATGGTGATTCACGGCCGTGTTTAGACACTGCCTGTGTCCCCCGTGGGTCCTCTGTGTCACTACCTTTGGTGGTTCCTGGTGGCCCCACTGGTTCTAAAGGCTCTAGGCCTTGTATCTATGTCAATCACGGTTCTTAAACCACTCTCTAAATATATGATTTAGTACGCCCCTAGGGCTCAACGTATATTGTGTTCATTTACTGTGTGCAAATTAAGTTTACTGAATGTACTTTTGCCTCTAGCCTCATAAGAGACTAGATGGATGTGTTTAGAATAAATACATATATTTTATATGTATACCTGGTGTGGTTCTCCTTTCATTTACTCATTCACAAGATTATAGACTGGTAAAACAAGCTGCTTTACATTCCTACAAGTCTTAGCCAGAAAATGCTCTCCACAGCTAGGATAGCTTTCTATAAAGGTTGTCTTAAACCTACCATCAATAAGGGTCGTTTGGACTGGTGCAAGGTGCCCACTAGAATAGTGGACCGCATATGCCAGGCCAACTTCTTACCCAAAGGTTATCCGAATTGGAAATATCGGTTTTAAACAAGGGTTCATCTTTTGTTCCCACATGCCATACCAATGCTGTGTAGAGTGAAATTTCATTATAAAAATGTATGCATAAACTACATTTACAGTGGTTTTTCTACAATATACCACCATCAGAAGAACCAGTTGTGGAACCTGAATACCAGGAATTTAAACCAGAGAGCACATTCATGGCTCCTTTGTCACATAAAACTCTTGATGCATTTGAGACATTAGTTAACAGGATTTACAAAGACTACATTTTTAATCCAGGTGACAAAGCAACATGACACAAGTGGAACGAGTGGTGTTGAAAAAACTGCTAAGAAACCAGGATATTGTATCCCAGTCAGCAGATGAAGGCAGGGTCTGTCTCATCATGGACAGAGCATACTATGAACAAAAGGTACAAGCTCACGTAATGGAAGAAGATATATACATAAAGTTGGAGAGTGATTCTACTTCGCCATTGGGCAAAATATTGACTACCATTTTGGATAAGGTACTAGAACAGGGTTGGATCAAGGAGAACACACAGAGATTTTTATTGATTAATTACTTAAAGAGACCACATCTATGTATGCTACCAGAAATGCATAAAAATGCACCAGATCCACCTTTCAGGCCCATAGTTGCAGGATGTGGCACAATACATGAACCTATTGGTAAATATATGTATTATTTCTTTATTCATAAATCTTAGAAACTACAGATTTCTTATACCAGCTCATGGAATTGGAGTACATAGCAGGCAAAGAATTTTGACTATGCACCATTGACGTAGTATCGCTTTATACATCGATTCCCTATGTGGAAGGGTTAGAGGCTGTGGAATGGATGTTACTGCAAAATGAAGGGATCAAAGCCACTAAGATCTTCTTTCTCAAATGTTTACATTTCAGTTTAATTCACAGTTATGATTCATGGAATAATTATTTTTTTTAACTGGGACATCCATGGTTTTTCGGGGAGCACCACCATCATATGCCAATTTCTTCATGGCAAAATATGAGCAACAGTATTTGTATGAAAACAAAGCATGGATGGATAACATATTGATATACATGAGTTATATCAATAACATTTTTTTTATTTGGAAAGGCACACAGACTCATTTGGAGCACAACATCATGGAGTTGAACCAGCAGAATCCATCCATTAATTCAGTTCACTCGCAATATGAGTCAAAAGAGCATTCATGTTTTGGACATTTTCATGGAGGTGACATCCACAGATTTAACTATCAAGTTTTTTAAAGAAGTCAACTGACTTAAATAATGCTTTACATCACCAAAGGTTTCATCAGCTTTCCTTAACACAACATTTACCATTATCTCAATGTATCCACATTAAAAGAATGACATCAGAAGAAGAAACTTCCAACTCTTCAATATGGGAGCTTTATACACAATATAAAACACAAGGGTGCCCAGCACAAATTTTGGACAACGCTTACACAAAGTTCAGTCAATGGAATGGAAGACCGTATTGCACCAATTCAAGAAATCAATTTAATCTAGTGAGGTTTTTGTAGTAAAATTTCTCACAAAGTGTGAAGAACTCAAATGTATCATGAACAAACGTTAAGGCACGACATTAAGCTGCATCATGCATCTGATTCAAATTCAGACATACTCAATTACGGTAACCCTGGGTGTAGTTTGCGTAGTAACGCTATGCGTACCTACGCGAAGTGCACTTCACACTACGTAAGCTACGTGTAGCTACGCGAACAGCGTAGTGTGGTAGGGAAAATGCTGTTCGCAATAATTGCACAGTGCCCGATGCTTGTCCGCACTGTGCAATCATTGCAAACGGCATCCTTGCAAAGCGCAAGCGGTCATTTTCTGCCGCTCAAGTAGATTTGTACTCGAGCTGCAGCTTTCTCAATGCCGACTGGTAGTTTCTAATCACGAGCAGTCGCGAGCATACGCGACCACTCGCAGTGAGAAACCTGACCTGAGGTTTATTTTCCACGTTCGCGACCGGCACCTTGATGTTGCTGATCGCGAACGAGGAAAAAGTCTCGCCGGGATGTTGATTTGGCTCACTCGCGGACGCCAACTTGACGTTGAGGACCGCGAGCAAGCAAAAAATGCCAGCTACGCTATGCATTTTTGCACTGTGCTACGTGCAATTCGGTAGTGCATAGTAGCGCAAACTACGCACGCTCCATGAGCGTAGCGTCGTCCTAGGCGAAGGGTTACTTCAAATGCCCTCGTGGCCAACTATATGTGGGCACGGCAGAGCAAAAAATTAAAGACAGAATCACTGAATATAGGAGCATGATGAGAACAAAAAACTGCAACTCAAGTTTAGTATTACACTGGCTAGACCACAATCACAATATAGCAGAAATATGTTACATGGTTTGAGAGGATCATTATTCACCCCAACACAAACATTCAAACTACATTGGCACAGAGCAGACCTTTTGGATTACATTTTTAGACAGTTTGGTCCCTAAATGGTTAAATGACAAAAGTTAAACATCATGTTTCCTTTGATCACAACTTTACAGTCATTATTTATCATACAATGCTAAAAGTAGGCCCTTTTAAATCTGAAAAACCATCCAGGAGTTTTAATTACTGAGTACAATGTAATTTGGGAACCAGGATCATGTCAAGAAACTAATCAGTGTTAGTGCGCTCAATAAATGATTTAATAACATAACATAACATCATAGATCAATTGTCAAGTAACCAAAACTCTGCAAAAACCAATAACAATGTAATGTGTAAACACACTATACCACTTGGTGATGGGTCTTGGATCATTGCACTCTTCTGTACTCTTTTTCTTTGTTTATTTTAATAGTTATAATTGATTTTCCCAGGAATTTCAATAGCAAACACAAATTGTTTCTAGAATGTGTACACAATCCTATATGAGGACCATCAAAACATGCCCAGCATGGAAGCATGTTCAGAATACATTCTTGCCAAATATTCCAGCCTAACTACTTGATCATAAAGTGCTCTACAGGTATAAATCCTGTCAAGTCAAACCTTAAGATCACGTAGACCAGAGCAATAGGATAACACACAAGCCACCGGGTGATGAACTCGCCAATGATCTATTAAATCCCACTGTCCACACCACAAACTGCCAATCTTCGCCAGCATGCCTGCGGTCAAACCACTGACAGATGAGACCAATCCAGACTTAAATCCTCAACACAGTTAAAATAGCCTCCACCACCCTCCAATAGGGGAACATAAGTGAAAGCAGGGGCAGCAAAGTGGTATGAAACTTTGATTGGTCCATATTCGATGAATACATATTTAGGAGGGTAACATCCCTGCCATCCAGACTCCCCAGAAGTAGTATATGACAACCCTCCAGATCAGTAACCACCCTATGCAAGCAGAAAGGGACCTTAGGCCTAATTCCAAATAGGAGCGCCCCACGAGAAGGCAGACTAAGAAGTAGCATAGAGCTTGCCCCACTAGCGACCCCAAATGAATAATGAAGTCCTCAGAGTCTGAGGTGGAGGAATGGCTCACTAAAGATGTGGGACGCACGGAGTCCCTGCCAGACCCTAAACTGTTCTCGACTGTTCCAGCGCGACCTGCCTCTTAGAAGGGCAAGTCTCCCCTTGCTACTGTGAAAGTCGGTGCTTGGTGTGCAAAGCCTGAGTAGGCCCAGACGACTCAGGTCTTTCTGTGCCCTCATCATAGAGTTCAATCCAGTCCCAGGCCACAGATGGGTCAGTGAAAAAATTCACTGTAATCCAGACTGGATTTGCAGGTGAACAGGGAAGAGCAGGGAGTACAGTATCCCCATCTGGTGTGGCTTCTTCATCACTACCATAAAGGAAGCCCCCTGCATTTGAACATGAAGAGTAAAGTCAGAGTACAGTGACACAACACAACATTTACCATTATCTCAATGTATCCACATTAAAAGAATGACATCAGAAGAAGAAACTTCCAACTCTTCAATATGGGAGCTTTATAGACAATATAAAACACAAGGGTGCCCAGCACAAATTTTGGACAACGCTTACACAAAGTTCAGTCAATGGAATGGAAGACCGTATTGCACCAATTCAAGAAATCAATTTAATCTAGTGAGGTTTTTGTAGTAAAATTTCTCACAAAGTGTGAAGAACTCAAATGTATCATGAACAAACGTTAAGGCACGACATTAAGCTGCATCATGCATCTGATTCAAATTCAGACATACTCAATTACGGTAACCCTGGGTGTAGTTTGCGTAGTAACGCTATGCGTACCTACGCGAAGTGCACTTCACACTACGTAAGCTACGTGTAGCTACGCGAACAGCGTAGTGTGGTAGGGAAAATGCTGTTCGCAATAATTGCACAGTGCCCGATGCTTGTCCGCACTGTGCAATCATTGCAAACGGCATCCTTGCAAAGCGCAAGCGGTCATTTTCTGCCGCTCAAGTAGATTTGTACTCGAGCTGCAGCTTTCTCAATGCCGACTGGTAGTTTCTAATCACGAGCGGTCGCGAGCATACGCGACCACTCGCAGTGAGAAACCTGACCTGAGGTTTATTTTCCACGTTCGCGACCGGCACCTTGATGTTGCTGATCGCGAACGAGGAAAAAGTCTCGCCGGGATGTTGATTTGGCTCACTCGCGGACGCCAACTTGACGTTGAGGACCGCGAGCAAGCAAAAAATGCCAGCTACGCTACGCATTTTTGCACTGTGCTACGTGCAATTCGGTAGTGCATAGTAGCGCAAACTACGCACGCTCCATGAGCGTAGCGTCGTCCTAGGCGAAGGGTTACTTCAAATGCCCTCGTGGCCAACTATATGTGGGCACGGCAGAGCAAAAAATTAAAGACAGAATCACTGAATATAGGAGCATGATGAGAACAAAAAACTGCAACTCAAGTTTAGTATTACACTGGCTAGACCACAATCACAATATAGCAGAAATATGTTACATGGTTTGAGAGGATCATTATTCACCCCAACACAAACATTCAAACTACATTGGCACAGAGCAGACCTTTTGGATTACATTTTTAGACAGTTTGGTCCCTAAATGGTTAAATGACAAAAGTTAAACATCATGTTTCCTTTGATCACAACTTTACAGTCATTATTTATCATACAATGCTAAAAGTAGGCCCTTTTAAATCTGAAAAACCATCCAGGAGTTTTAATTACTGAGTACAATGTAATTTGGGAACCAGGATCATGTCAAGAAACTAATCAGTGTTAGTGCGCTCAATAAATGATTTAATAACATAACATAACATCATAGATCAATTGTCAAGTAACCAAAACTCTGCAAAAACCAATAACAATGTAATGTGTAAACACACTATACCACTTGGGGATGGGTCTTGGATCATTGCACTCTTCTGTACTCTTTTTCTTTGTTTATTTTAATAGTTATAATTGATTTTCCCAGGAATTTCAATAGCAAACACAAATTGTTTCTAGAATGTGTACACAATCCTATATGAGGACCATCAAAACATGCCCAGCATGGAAGCATGTTCAGAATACATTCTTGCCAAATATTCCAGCCTAACTACTTGATCATAAAGTGCTCTACAGGTATAAATCCTGTCAAGTCAAACCTTAAGATCATGTAGACCAGAGCAATAGGATAACACACAAGCCACCGGGTGATGAACTCGCCAATGATCTATTAAATCCCACTGTCCACACCACAAACTGCCAATCTTCGCCAGCATGCCTGCGGTCAAACCACTGACAGATGAGACCAATCCAGACTTAAATCCTCAACACAGTTAAAATAGCCTCCACCACCCTCCAATAGGGGAACATAAGTGAAAGCAGGGGCAGCAAAGTGGTATGAAACTTTGATTGGTCCATATTCGATGAATACATATTTAGGAGGGTAACATCCCTGCCATCCAGACTCCCCAGAAGTAGTATATGACAACCCTCCAGATCAGTAACCACCCTATGCAAGCAGAAAGGGACCTTAGGCCTAATTCCAAATAGGAGCGCCCCACGAGAAGGCAGACTAAGAAGTAGCATAGAGCTTGCCCCACTAGCGACCCCAAATGAATAATGAAGTCCTCAGAGTCTGAGGTGGAGGAATGGCTCACTAAAGATGTGGGACGCACGGAGTCCCTGCCAGACCCTAAACTGTTCTCGACTGTTCCAGCGCGACCTGCCTCTTAGAAGGGCAAGTCTCCCCTTGCTACTGTGAAAGTCGGTGCTTGGTGTACAAAGCCTGAGTAGGCCCAGACGACTCAGGTCTTTCCGTGCCCTCATCATTGAGTTCAATCCAGTCCCAGGCCACAGATGGGTCAGTGAAAAAATTCACTGTAATCCAGACTGGATTTGCAGGTGAACAGGGAAGAGCAGGGAGTACAGTATCCCCATCTGGTGTGGCTTCTTCATCACTACCATAAAGGAAGCCCCCTGCATTTGAACATGAAGAGTAAAGTCAGAGTACAGTGACACTTTGTCATTTTATTTATTTATTTATTTATTTATTTAGGATATTGGAGCTCTTTTCAACATACGTATCAAGGAAGTCACATAGTAACGCAGTAGTCTTGAGGAAATCACATAGTAGCGTGGTAGTTTACATAACCGTATAATGGTTCTTTGCGCTTCGAATGGTATGGATGTGCTGTACCGCATTAAGGCAAGGAAGTCTGATAGAGTAATAGTGGTGTGCGTGTTGGCTCAAGCCAGCCCCCTTTAGGGGTGTGGGGGCGAGGTAGGTGTCCGGTGGCTTGGCTGAGTAGATGTCTTGATGTCAGAGAATCTGGCTTCTGCCTGGATCCGGCTAGTGTGCTCCATCGGCAGCTATTGATACAGGGGTGTACAATTGAGAAAGAGGTCTTTGAGCTGCATTTTAAATTTTGGAAAGGATGAGGTAGTTATGTGCATGGGCCTGCTTCAGGAGATGATCCCTTTACCTTAAATGCAGGAGGCAGGACACCACAAGTCGCAGTGGAGCCTCAGTGCCAGACTATTGCAACGGCCTCCTATGCACATGTTCTAAGGCATAGAAGGTAGAACCACAACCCTTGTTGCCCTGAAGGTGGATACTTGCTGCCACATCATCCTTAGAGTACTGAGTGTGACCCGTACGGGCACCAAGATAGGGCGGGCTACACAAAACCTCCTGTAGCAATTACTGTCCCGCAAGCCCCTGATGCTCACCTCTGGAGGCAAAAAAATAGGGGGGCTGTAAAAAAACACTGAAAAAAAACAATGAGGGGGCACCAGACCCACAAGACACGGCACCGTACACTGACCAGTTTCTCTAAATACATGGGCATTGTAAAGATGTCATGGGCGTGCATGGTTAATGGCATCAGGAAGACAAACCATTGCACCCCAGTGCATGTAGAGCAGCGAGAGGTGGCTTTACAGCACTCTGGGACGTCGTTTTTAGGAGAAGTGCTCCAATTTCTCTTTTACCCACTGCAGGGGTTTCTGCTGCTTTCCACGAGGGCCGGTGCAGCCTACATCTGGAATTATGTCCTTTTAGGGGCAAGATGGCGGCCGTGCACTCGGCCGAGTGAGCTGGCGTTCTTCTCCTCGGAGTCATAGTGGACCCATCTATGACTACTTTGTCTCCGTTCTATTGAAAAAACATTGCCTGAAAGCTTATCACCTACTCGGCAAGACTGTGGACCCGATTCTGATCTACGGTGTACATTACCCGTTTAAAATACCCTCAGATCTGCAGCCCTTGTAAACCTTCCTGTCTCTGGCAAGCCCCGTCTCGCTCCAGCAGCGCCTCACCTGGTCTGGCGTTCAGCTCGGGATTCTCTTTTCACTGCTCACTGGCTGCTCACCTGGGTTTCCTGCAGGATATCGCCTCACGTTACAGGCAACACGGGAAAGTATGCCGCCGAAGGTGCTCTCGAAAGCGGCAGCTGCTGCTCTAAAATCCTGCAGTGCAGGTCGAGGTCAACAGGAGGCGGACTCGAGGAGCACCGCAACTGCAGCCGCGACTCAGAAGACCCGCTCTGCCGGAACCGATAAATCCGCACTGGTGACTCCTGTGGTAGTTGTCACTAAAGGTCAGACACTACCAGCAATGTTCAGCAAACATGGAGTAAAGGGGAAAACCTCCACCACAGACGATGGCTCCCTCGCTGCAGTGCAAGGGGAAAACTCGAGATCTGCAGAACTTACTACAAAGGGGGGGTGAGTACCTCTGTATCTGTGCCTGTTACATTGTTTAACATCTCTACAGACTCCCCCCTCCCTCAGAACTCCCTGCACCAGCTAACAACACCATTACAACAACAACAGAATCCGTTTTGACTCCTGGTCCTGTTTTAGATCCCTCTACCTATCAGACCTCTCCAGCCCAGTGCATGCTGGATAATGGAGTCCAGTCTGTTAACAGCCACATATCCATTTCATCGGAGCTCCCTATAGAGTATTTTTTTGATACCAGGGGATCCGAAGTCAGTGAGTCTAATGAGAATTTTTACTCAGTTTCCGACCATTCCGTATCTGGGGAGGACGATGCTGAACGTCCGGAGCTTCAGTGGTCGGACTATGATAGTGATTCTGCAGATTGGTGTGCCAGTCAGTCACCGAAAGATTTGAACATTAATACAGTTCGCAAAGTCTCCGGCACTAAGGCATCATCTCTCTCTAGTCAGCAAAATCTCCAGAAGGGCTTCTCGGCTGAACAATCTGATTTAAACTCGCAGAATCCCGGGGGAGGTACTACTTCGATCATGCCAGATGTCCCTGAAGAGGTCTCATTAGTAACAATTTACCAAACTATTATTATGCATAGGGAAGCAACCAAACAAGAAAATATGCGAACACAGGGGGCTTGTCGCAAAATACAGAACTCTCTCCGACGGGTTATCAAAACATGTACTGAGACCACTACCAGGGTTGCCGAAGCTGAAGAAAGGATCTCTGCTCTTGAAGATGCTGCAGCTACCCAGAAAGAGTTAGTTATAGAGGTCAAAGAACAATGTAAGGACATTCTATGGAAGCTTACGGATCTTGAAAATCGGGCGAGAAGGAACAATCTTCGCCTTTTGGGGATAGAGGAAAATAAAGAAGATGATGATCCTCGGCGGTTTATAGAGGAGCTCTTCACTGAGGCTTTCCCGGAGGTCACCCAATGGGACTGGAATCTCGAGATTCAAAGAGCACATCGCTTTCCATTAAATAGGAAAAAACAATCCACCGCTGCGGCGAATAACCTCTACCCCCGTGCCATCTTGGTTTGTTTAAAAAAATGTCCTTGCCCATGAACGCATATTTGATCTTGCTAGACCTAACAAGAAGCGATCCCCCAAGGAATGTCAATTTTTCATTCGTCCTGATTTTTGCTCAGAGACGGTTACTCGCCGCTAGCATCTCCGGCAACAGATTCCTTTATTTCAAGCTAAGGGGGCCCAGGTTTTTTTGCTTTTTCCGGCAGAACTAAAAGTTGTTCTTAAGGGCCAGACGAGGTTTTTTATGTCGGAGATCGCCGCTAAGGAATTTTTGGACTCTATATAATCTAAGCTAGGCAATGTCTTTTTTTCCTTTTTCACTGTTTAATACACGACATTAGAGTGTCTTATTTTTCTTCCTTATTCGATGACCCCTTAGATATATATAAAACGATCTAATTTTCTTTGCTTTTCTAGAATGTGTTAGGGTCATCCGATATCTGAAAAGGGGGGACACTATTGGTGCAGCGGAGTGTGGGGTAACGCTTACTCAACCATCACAAGGACTACGGTCCTGATGCCCAGTGTGGGGGGCTAGGGGGTTTGGGGTTCCTTGGGTAGGGGGGTGGGATCTGGGCGGGTGGGTGGTTCAACTAGGGTGGGCTGTGGGGTGGTGTGGTGGTGGGGGTGGTGGTTAGAGATGACCATATTATTCATTCATAATTGGTTTCATTTTTCGAATGCATTTGATGTGACACTAACTTTTATATTTCTCATCAAAAAACAGTTGGATTGCAATTATATCTGCTATAAAAGGTTTCATGTTTGTTTAGGGCTGTCAGTCTTTGATCAAATTTCATGGCCACCTCTAGATTGAAGTTTGCAACTTGGAATATCTGTGGATTAAACGACCCTAAGAAACGCAGAGTTTTTTATGAGTTGCTGAAGGTGATGCAGGTGGATATTATCTGCCTGCATGAAACCCATATCCCCTGGGGCAACCGGGCATATCTTAGATTTCTAGGTTATGAGTTAGTGGCTTGTACCCGACAAACCTCTACAATCAGGGTAGTCGCTATTATTTTAAAGACTGGGTTAGGATGTGTTAAAAGTGTAAAACAAGACAATTTTGGTAGATGGTTAATAGCAGAATTATCGATTATGGGCCGTCTGTTTTCTATCTGCTCAATTTACGCCTCTAATCTAGATGACCCACAGGTCATAAGGAATCTAAATGTAGAGTTAGCTATGTGGCCTCATCCGTTGTTTTTTTGTGGAGACTTTAATATAAATATTCCCAGTGATTTAGATATAATAAAGCACAATATATATGTTGGAAGAAAGCCTCAAGTTTATAAGGCGCTCCGGATTCTCCTGATTGAACACGGTTTGTCGGACACATGGCATTATCATCATCCAAACCAAGAGGGTTATACTTTTTATTCAATGCCCACAACAAAATGATCCGTATAGATTACGTTTTCACCTCTCTCCAAATTGTCGGGTCTCTTAAGATTGAAATCAAACCAAGAACTATATCCGACCACAACCCTATTGTCTTTAGTTCTCCCTGGGATCGTCCCATTAACCAAATCAGATCATGGACATTCGACAGGAAACTCTTAACTGACAAACTATATCAAGAACAACTTAATTTATGGATCTCAGAGTTCTTTACAATCAATACTGGTACTGCTCCGGTCGGTATTGTCTGGGACACATTCAAAGCCGCATTGCGCGGCGAAACCAAAAGATTTGCTTCCTATCATTGGAAGACTGAGCAACAAACTGTTAAAATCAGACTTACAGCTCTCCAACAAGCTGAATTGGATTTAAGCTCTAATATCCGTATGGGAGAAGATATAGCTGCCAGCATGAAATCAGTTGCTATCGCCAAAGCTAACTTATTAGAACCTTTATACAAAGATATTGCACCTAAATACTTTCAATTCCGAACTACAATGTATGAATTGGGTGAAAATTCCGGTAAGGTTTTAACAAAACGTCTACAACAAAGGGCAGTATCCAACCAGATTATTAAGGTCAAATATCGTTCCGGCATTACTCAGGACACAACTACCAGTGTTCTAGATGTTTTTGCCGATTTCTATTCAACCTTATATACGGAAGAAACCAATATAATTTTACAGCAACAAACCGGGTTAAATCAATTTCTTCATTCTTTCGATACTCAAAAACTTACAGATGACCAGAATCAAATCCTGGCTGAACCTATCAGCTGGGAGGAAGTTCTGATCGCTATGAAATCTCTTTCTAATGGTAAAGCTGCAGGGCCGGATATCATTCATCTTGAATTTTATAAAACTTTCTCACATCTATTTAGGCAGCAAATGCTAGAAGTTTTTCGTCTCGCTCAGACTGGATCAATTCCTGATTCTTGGCGACACTCTACGATTTACTTTTCAGTACTTTTCAAAAAGAAAGGTAAGGATGAATTAAACCCAGCTTCATATAGACCGATAGCATTAATTAATACGGACAGTAAAATCTATTCAAGGATACTCGCCTCTCGTTTAAATCAAATAATTCTTCCTCTGGTTCGTCAACACAGGTTCATTCCCGGTCGGGAAACGACGGATCACATTAGGCGAGAAGTAGCTCTCCTAGACTGGGCAAGGACCACAAACTCTGCCCTCGGGGTGATCCTGTTGGACGCCGAGAAGGCGTTTGACAGGGTCTCCTGGGGGTACTTGTGGGGTGTTCTGTCCTGGAAAGGCTACACACCTAAGTTCGTTCAAGCTCTACAAGCTCTGTACATATCTCCAATGGCTAAAATCCGTATTTCAGGTAGTGAATCACATTATTTTTCTATTAGCAGGGGCAACAGGCAAGAATGCCCCTGTTCTCCTCTTCTTTTTGCGCTATTCATTGACCCGTTTTTATGTTTAATAGAAAATTCCCAAACCAATACTCCCGTTACAGTTCATGGAACCAAATATAAGTCATTGGCATATGCTGATGCTATCATGGTTTTAACTGACAACGTTGCCCAATCTTTTCCTGCATTGGAGATTCTGGCAGCTCAATTCAGCTTAATTTCGGGCTATAAATTAAATATCGCAAAAACCCAAATTCTACAATCTGCGGCTATGCCCATTTCTCTAGTCCCCATGATGTAGATCAGATTGTAGATCTGAATTACTCCTCCACTGTCGAGTCTCTTCATAACAAATTAGAGCGGCTGGATCACCTACATCTCTCGTTGTTTGGCCGGTCCAATACCCTCAAAATGTTTGTTCTCCCTAAATTTCTATATTTTTTTAGATCTATCCCTTAATCTCTTCTTTAATTTTAAAGAAAGCAGAAAGAATTTACCAACGATTTTTATGGTCATATCGTAAACCAAGACGGGCAGCTAAGTGGACCTGTCTTCCACAGGATCGCGGGGGGTGGACAGTCTTAAATTTAACACTTTATTACTGGGCAGCCATGGTTCAACATTTCGCTGCCCCTCTTCTAGGAGATGCTGTTGAGCTTCCAGTTCATCTTTCACCTTCAATATATTCAATATCATTGGGAGACTCCACAAAAGGGGTTCTTACTCGTATACTCGAACCGAGTTATTTCAAAAAAACTAAATTCAAGGTATTGTGGGCATTATTTTCAATATGGAAAAAAGTTCGACGACATTTTCACATCCCTAAGCTCACGTATTATACCCCATTAACTACTTCTGGACTACTCCCAATGATATTTCAAGAGGGGGTGGCAAACATCTGGATAGCCCTTGGTTTAAAGGAGATCGGTGACTTAGCCGATCTAGGGCAAATAGCCTCCTTCACCTTTTTAAAGGAGAAATTTCATTTGCATTCTAATCATTTTTTTAAATATCTCCAATTGAGAAGTTTTTTGGATAAAAAGCTTCCCCAAAACCCAATAATGTTTCAAAAACTTGCTATAGTTGAATCTATCAGAAGGAAAACGAAAATTGGTAGCTTATATCAATCCTTTCTTTCTCAACTTCCTGATGACCTAGATGTTCAGAACAATAAGTGGGCAACAAAATTTGGAGTACCTATTATTGATTTAAAATATCCACTTGTATTAGCTAGGTCTGTTCTGGTATCAGGCACCCTTCGATCTCAAAGCTATATGGCTATGTTCAATCTTTATTATACGCCTGCAAAAGTTGTTAGATGGGGGGTGGTCTGTGGGGGTAAAGGGTCGTTTTGTGCAAGATGTAAATTTCCTTCTGCAGATTCTGTTCATATGTTTTACAGCTGTCCGGAGTTATCTCTCTTTATTAACCAAATCGAAACTTTTCTCATGCAGATCACTCAAATTTCTGTTAAAATATCTGCTGAAATGGGTATTACTGGCTATGAATACTCTACGGCCTTGGAAAAAACACGACATTCGCAAGCCTTTCTTTTTATCGCTATGGCCATGCTTAGACTTTGTGTTACGTCACTCTGGATAAATCCTGAACCTCCTACTTTTTGTCATTGGAAAGCCAGGATGTTGGCCTGGTATAAACTAGAGACTTCAGTTCAGCCTTTCAGAGGAAAGAGAAGATGCCTAATCGCGTCTAAGAACTAGGCGCCATTTGAAAAATGGGTTGTAAATTAATTAATAAATTGTCATTATTCTTTCACTATATTTGTTATGCTTATATAATTTCTTTTTCTATGTATGTACCTTGTTTGATGTATGCTTTCATGGTCTACCTTTTCCCACCACCACGGGATAAAAGGGGAAAAAAAAATTAATAAAAAAAAAAGGAATTATGTCTTTCTGATGTGCTGGAAAGCAACCTCCAGATGCAGGGTGGGACCAACATCCTGGTTCCTGCATTCCAGGCGTAACAGGCTCCAAAGTGGAGCCACAGGGGGTGCTCCCAGTTCCCCTGGCCCCCTTGAAGAACTTGTAGGCAGGGTTGCCTACCCCATGAAGTATCACCATCGCAGGGAAAGCTGACGCGGCCTCCACAAAGTGGAGTACCATCTTGCGACATGCATTGGCACAGGAGACAGGAGAGTGCAGCAGCCTCACGCCTTGGTCCCACACTCCCAAATACCTGCAGGCATTCTCCAAGGTCCCAGAGGTCTAAGGAAGGGCCCCAGTGGATTGGAGAAGGAACGGGCGCTATGCTAGGTCAGAGAGATTGCTGGCAGTGAGGAGCGCCATCACCTGCGTCCTTAGTGCATGGTGGCTGGCTCCTACCTATGTCATATTTTAGTAGCTGTTCTCTCTTCTCTACCTTGCACACAGTGCAGAAACTTTTGTTGCTGTGCTGCTTTGCTTGAAACTATGAGGCCGATTTACAACTTCTGGCGCCTCTCTGCTAATCAGCAGGGATGCGTCAGAAGAGTTGCAACGCATGTGCCCACCCGAGCGCCACGAGTGATGCGCCGCATTTACAATGCGGCGCGCCGTGGCGCACAGATGGGTAGATGCGTGTTGCATCCCCCAGCGGAAATGCAGTGCATTGCTGGAGTTGCGTCACAAGTACGACGCAGCTCCAGCAAGGCTCGGGGGTGCCCTATGCCTAACATGCTGCGCCAATCCTTACGCCTGCTTCAAGCAGACACAGGGGAGCAGATTTACAATCACTGGCGCATCCCCAGGGATGCGCAAGTTATTGTACTCCGCAGCTCCACCACCCATGGTGCGCCGCAGCACCATGGGGCAAAAACGGCACAGATGCGTGACGCATCTGTACCGTAAAGGCGGCGCATTGCTGGAGTTGCGTCGCAGGCACAGGGTTTTGACGCAGCATTGGCCTAAAAGTGACTGAGTGAAATCTTGTACATATGAACATTTTTATAAATTTGATGCAAATATTTTTCTACAATGCACTTTTATGATTGTAAAATCAATCGAAATAAAGTTTCTTTTTGACTTTGACTTGACTGAGTGAAATCTTGTAGATTTCACTCAGCCACTTTTAGGAGGCAGGAACGCCTCCACCCCCCTGCGCCGGAACGCCTCCTTATGCGCAGGACTTTACAAAGTGACTTATCTCCCAGATGTGTCACGTTGTAAATACCCCTCACCATGGCGCATCTTTTGCGCCGTCGCTGCGTCACAAAAGTGAAGCAACGGCAGCGTAAAAGAGGCGCAAGGGGCTTGTAAATCTGCCCCAGGGTTTTGAGGCAGCATGGCCGTAAAAGTGACTCAATTAAATCTTATAGATTTCACTGCATCATTTTTACGAGGCGTACCAACGAGGGAACACCCACCCTGCGCTGTAACGCCTACATGAAACCTGGTGCAGGTTTTATGTGGCGCAGGGGTTTACAACGTGGCGCATCTCCCTAGATGCGTCACGTTGTAAATACGGCACAACATGGCGCATGATTTACGCCGCTGCTGCGTCACAGAAGTGACGCAACGGTGGCGTAAATGTGTCGCAAGGGGCTTGTAAATCTGTCCCTTATTATATATGTGTCTCTGTGCTCTTCTCTCCTGTTCTGGTGCAAAAGTCATCCTTGGTGGCAAATATAAACACTGAAAACAACTTACTGGGCAAGGGTGTCAGCTTTTATCTTCCTGTGATGGCCAGGACTGATCAATCAGGTGGTTTACATGTTTTGAATTTCATGTGGCCCCTTCAATCCTCGAGGGACATGGTCCCAGTGTGATCACCTCGTCCCTGGTCATGCAGGCCTGCCTCCCCACCTGAGATCAGTTCAGGTTGGTTCTTGTGAAGACCCAGTAATGAAGTGCATTTCGGAAGGGATTTAGGGGCATATTATCAAGGGGGTTTATCTCCGCTTTTTTGGCTTTAAAAGCCAAGAAAGCAGAGATAAAATTATCTCCCTATTACCTAGCTGCCGCTAACACCAGTTAGCGATAGCTAACAGGAGATAGCGACCATCTTGGGCCCCACTTTGCATGTCAGTGAAATTTATCACTAATGAGATGCAAAGTGGGCGTGCCAAGATGTTAGAGACTGAAAACAGTCGCTAACATCGCTATCTCCTATTACCAACTTTTGGAGATATTCGCGCTAAGCGGGAATATCTCCAAAAGCTAACACCTGCCCTGAGCAGTTCTTAGCCATGTTATCCAATGGGAGGTGGATAACATGGCTAAGAGCATTAGCTCGCTAATGCATGAATATCGCTGACTTTTCAGCGATATTCATGCTTTGCGGCGATTTTTACCGCATTTGCGTTAAACCTTGGTAATACCAAGGTTTATTTGCGGTAAAAATCGCCGCAGCGCTGCGGTAAATTTTTGTCTCTAACCAAGCAATAGCGATAATTATCGCTATTGCTTGGTAATATGCCCCTTAGATCTCAGACGTGAATAGCTGTGGACACTTCCAAATGATCTGGCTGTATACTTTCCAACACCCACCAGAGACAACTGGTTTGAGAGGAAAACAGGAGATCTATACGTGTTTATTCAACGACTGTGACAGACATTAGCAGGCCAGCACAATATACACACACACTCACATGTGCACATGGGCAAACACACACACACACGCACACAGACACACATACACACACAACTCACACCCTTCCATTTATAGCCCACAAATCACTCTCTCTAATGAGCCAGTAGGCAAGCCCAATGGGGGGAACATTTTATTTTAAAAAGTCTAGGCCCCTGGCTTGCTCATTTCACTTCCACCATTGTCAGTTTCTAATTGCCTTGGTGGAGAGAATGGTTACTAATCACCCTCATAAAAACACTTTTGGTGCCCCCTCCACATCAGAACCTATAGCTCACGTCTAAGTAAGTAAATAGGACACCTTTAGTTGGCTTACATGACGTCAACCTCACTCATAGAAAAATGAAAAGGATTGGATAGAAAATGTGGAAGTGCAGAATTGCATAGATTTACAAACCAAATAGAAGACTTCTGTCTGAATGGCAAGCTGCATGTAAAACAGAAAATTGATCATACGCAACACAGTTTGGAAAATAGAAAGATAGGTGAAATGAATTATAGAACAAACAATGTTTGGAAATTAGGTGTCAAGTGTGCAAAGGAAGAATAAAACCATCCTCAGATCATTTGAAAATGTAGCCAAAGAATACATGGGGAAATGCAAGAGTGTGTTAAGGTGGTAAAACAAGAGGGTACAGTTAAGGAATCAGTCAAAAAGGCAGTGCATTACAAGAAGAAGAAGGGGGCTTGGCCATTTCAGATAGGAAGAAAGTCCAGTGTCAGACATGAGAGAGATGGAAGAATGATACAAAAAAGGGAGTGAGGTGAGGAAACTGATAAAAGGATAGGAGTCTGAGTACAGAAATATATTTTAGAAGCAAACTAAATTTAAAGGTCAGGGTCAATAGGAATAGCAGTTTTCAAAGTTCTGAAAAACCTAAGGGTAGTTCCTGCTGCAGAACCAGCTCAGTTTTTTGAGGAAAAGTGAAACCACTTGTTAATTTCGCAGGATACGGCTCAAATGGGTCCATACTTACAACTCACAGTTTGTAAATGTATTTTTTCCAAATATGTTTTGTTGAGGAACCATTGGGAAGGGCTGCTCTCAGAAGCACTTTATAACATTAAAAAAGGAGCTATGTTGTGGTAATGGGAACATGTTGCACAGACAACCTCCTCTCTTTCACTCCTTCTCATTTCCTCTCCTTTTCCTGCATTCTCCCAAGCTGATTGTTAGTCTAATTTCACAATGGATGAAAGATTGCAAAATACCCACATAACCCATGTGAGAGCAGCAAGAGACCACTATTTAGGGATTTTTTGAATAAATAGGCCCACTCCAGAAACAATCCATACAGACGTCCTCCGATTTGCTTTTACTCGCAACACCTTTAAAGCACTGAAGAAACATACATCTGTAAACTTTAGAGAGTGGGTCTTTCATGGTGAATGCCATTAAAAAGATGCATTCTGTGTCTTGGTTTGTTCGGACAGCCAAGTTAAATAACTCTGAAAAAAATAATGTTTTGTAGTATTGCCAGTGTAAGCAGGAAATGGTGCCCTCTTCATTATCAGACTGCATATTTTTCAGTACGCCAAGGGGATCTGGTTGCAGCTGTGTCATCACAGCTTGTTTTTCCTGTGAAAGGAATGAGATATACAATTGGTTTTTATTCCAGCTATTAGAAGAACCCAAGCTAATGTTTTCTTTGTTTCTTTGATAGGAATATCAATAGAAACAGGAAGGGTTTAGAAAAGTACTTATGTGTGACCTAGATAAAGTACCCTTGTTCTGATAATATGCAGCGCAGTGCGAATTTAGTACAACATCATATGATGTAATGGTGTGCCATTTCCACATGTCTTTGTTGTGGTTATTTCTGCGTTGCGACACTAACCATCACAGTTCATAGTTTCACTTTGTAAGCTATATAGGACATAGCCAAAATACATTGCCACAAACAGCACTGACGATTAAAATGAAGAAATTAGGAACCCTAGCAATAGTTAATACATTGCTAAATAGAACTTGACTGCAAATGAGCAATACCCAATCGGTGTATGGAATCTGCGTCTATGAGCTTTGGTGCTCAATGGAATGGGGAAGTACATGGGCCCTGTCATTGTTTACACACAAGTACCTCCTATACTTTCAGTGCACTTTAGCAAACAGCATCACAAAGAAGATGGCAGTAATAACATCACAGACGAGATACTGTTGCTTTTTGGAGGTTTCAGCCCTAATCCTCCGGGCAATTGGCAAGAAATATCATTAATGATACAGATTAAGAACAGGTAGTTCTAGCCATTATGTGACTATCTCAAAATGCTCCTCTTTGCTGTTTCTTTGCTGCCAATTTCCTACCATCCCATATGCCCGCTGATTCAATCATTCACTCACTCATCAGCTCCAGTGCCTGGTGGTCCCACAGAGGCCAGTGCCCAAGGCTACTGACATACTGGTCTTCTTCCAACAGTCCCCCCCATAGACACAAGACACTTGTTACTTCATCCTCTCAGCCTTTCTCGCACTCATTTACACATTCACTTGGTTACCCATGAACAGCGCCTAGATACCCTCGCGGGTGAAATGCTGCACTATATAAATCTACAAATTTAAATTTAAATACACTCTCTTCTGCTAGTCCTAAATGAATGCTTCTATTTGTCTTGTGATCCATGTCAGTGCCGTCCATATTGCATAGGTCCCAGCACTCCCACAGGTGCAATTGTTACATTGTTTCTTTCCCAACAGTGCCTCTGCAGACACAACACACTCACTCTATTCTTTCAATGTCTGTTCCCTAGCAGATTTAGATTATGTAGGACCTGCAACCCCAGGTCCATGTTTAATGAAGTCCTAATCAGAGTACCCAAGTGAGCTCCAGCCTATAACACAAGTCCTTACCATCGCAGCCAGCTTGGCAACCTAAGTCATTCTTGAGCAATGAACACCTAATCCAAACCACTAAGGGTCATATGTATGAAGCCATTTTCCCGTTCGCAAATGGGCCGATTCTCAGAATAAGCCTGTAAGCTCGCTCCAGTTTCGACCGCTAACTCCCTGTTTGCTCCCTTCGCTTCTCTGGACGTGAAACTGCTGATCCGCAGTTCTGGGCTGCTCCCGCGGTTTTTTTCGGCTCCAGCAGCCCTCCCGCTGGTGGTGGGACTCGGGACTAGGGAGAGCGAAGAGCAGACTGCAGCCTCCAGCACAGGTGCATAGGGCGCTGAAAGCCAGTAAAGAGGCCAGATAGCTGAGCGGTGGAGCGCTGACTGCAAGCATTGGATGCAGTGGAGGCAGCGGTAGAAGCAGTGGGAGCAGTTCAGGAGACAAATTAACATTGGTGAGTCTGACCTGTCAAAGGTTCTGCACCAATTACAGCCAGCAAGCGGAAAGCTGATGATTACAGCCCTGACGATCTCCTTGTTCTCCTGCTTTACATTTACCCTGTGCTTGGAGAAGTTCCATTGGATAAAGAATTGGATGCTGCAGAAGACGAACAGAAAAAGGCATTAGTCAGAGTGTTTTGTGATGAGCCAGAATTATCGTCTTTGCTACAGAAGATTACAGTTTTTTATATTGTGAACTCAACTGTTTCTCGCCGATCTCGCGGATCGCATGCTGACATAGCCTGAAGTGGTTCAGAAACGGCATGTGAGAAGACGCCCAATTGATGAACTCTCGCCAGATTTCCCTAAACAAGCCCTCGGTCCCCGGCCCCCGGCCCCCGCTCAGGCCCCCGGTGTTGGTCCAGCAACTTGGCTTCATGCACAGGTTGACCCCCCCCCCTGCACAGAAGGGGGGTCCCGCACAGTGCCGGCAGAGCAAAGGGTAAAGGAGCAGCCGAGAGTGCTTAGGAGAAGCTGAGAGTGCTTAAGTGCAGCTGAGAAGCAGCTGAGCGCGTTGGAGTCCCAGAAAACTGTGCTGCCTTAATTTCAACTCATCTAATCCCAACTATACCAGCGGGAGCGCTTGGCAAGGGGCTTGGCAAGGCACAGGTGAGCGAGGTCGTTACTAGGCTATGGTGAGGGGCACCCCAGTGGCCCATGGAGCTAGGTGCAGTTTTGACCCACCTTGAGAGCACTGTCTCCCACCATCAGCCTCGATGCCCCACTGCTTCATTTGCGCCCTGCCTCCCTGACTCGCCTTTCGGCACACCGCCCGGGAGAGGAAAACGATTTACTGGGGGATCATTGTGCCTACGAAGGTCATGTTAAGGCCCCTTTAAAGATCCCTCTCTCCCAAAATCCTCGCAACACACCAGCATCAACAAAATGAGCATTTGCCCCCATAGCATTCGCAGGTGCGCAGAGCGGCAAGAGCTGTAAGGGATCTACTTGGAGCAAGCAGCAAGAAGAGCACCCTCAGTGTGTCACCTAGCAAATGGGCCCCAAAAGAAAAGGCCAAGCAAACACTACCCCGGAGGAAACTCTTAAAAGTCACTCCCCCAACAAAGTGATCACAAGGATCACAAGGAGTAAATCCCTCACAGACAGCCCAAAGGATACAGCGCAAGACCCCGCACAAAGGGGCTCGATAAGGCACCTTTTCAGGGAAAATGATAACCCCAACATTGACCATGGGACAATCCGTGGTGCACTATCTCACGGCCTGAGCCTGGCCTAAAACAGTAGTCCCAAAGGGCTTGGCAGATTACCCCCTGAGCACACCAGTATATGCCACCGCGAGGAGTCCAGGGAGCAGAAGGAAATGGCGGGTGCAGACCGTGGGGAACCCCACCCAACTCAGCTTAATGGTCTAGCCATATGCCAAACCCCTCATCAAATCTTAGACACAGGGCGAGACGTCACAATCAGCAAGTTTTGATCAAGGATATTCCAACTGCAGTGACGAAAATGCGAATTCATCATTTGAAATCTCATGGTTCAGACACTCAGAGCGCGGAGATCGAAGTAAAATCTAAAAACCCTTGGACCCACTCAGTTACCGAGGGACTACATTCCCCTACAGGAGGGGACCTTGCTGCTTCATTCCTCCACAATCTTGGCCAAAAGATCAAAAGAACTTTAGAATTAACCCCAAATCTGTTGCTTCCATCAACACCCCCATGGGGCACCAATTTAAAAGTAGACCACAAACTGCAAAGTCAGTACAGATACGGATTTGGAGAAGACTCCCCCGACAGAGTCAAACTGCATTACCAATAAATCTCTTTTGTAGCAATCATCCAAAATGCAAGTTCAAATAGACCTCCTACAAGCCATTGTAGCCGTCTAGTCAACATAAGCTTCTGGATGGAGGAATAAGACAACAGGTTCTCCCAGTACCTGGTCTCCAACCTGGGAGACTGCTCTTGTTGCTGCTCAATCCGCTTGGAGAAATGGGCCTCTCTCCCCGAGGTATTGAGCACAAACAACACAGAAGACAGGGCGTTGTTTAATCGCAATCGCCAGGAGGTAAGACAGCCAGTAGGACCTCGACCGGGATCGGAACCGAAGACTCCAGTCAAACAGGGCAGCTTTAAAACATCTCAAGGTACATCTAGCATAAACTATGGGTGCAGTGGGGGGAGCTATGCCCCGGCACCAGACTTGCAGGAACATACCCTGAGCACAATGGCCTCACAAGACCCTACCCTCTCAAGGCGAGCAAAAAAGAAGTTGAAGAAACAACTAAAAAAAACAAAGACAAGAGGGAGACAACAGCATCTACCCAATTTTTATGGCTAAAAACTGGGGCAAAAAGGTCTCCCCGGTTGCTCAGCCTCCGGCTGAAGAGCAAAAACAATCAATTTCACTGAGTACCCCAAATGCGAAGGACCAAAAACCTTTAACAAGGCCAGACCAGCCCATTGGCACCGTTTCAACAGCCGTAATAAGTTTGGCACCTCGTGAAGCAAGCCCCAAATCAGTGACGGCCACAATAGCGCTGCAACCAATGGATCTAGTTCCATTTCAACTAGAACCTGAACAAGATCCTGGTGTTGAGGGCACCCAAGGCCACAATAAGCGGCCACAAGCAGGACACTCTATGACCAAACAAGTAAGCCAAAGCTCAGGATCCATCTGGGCAGCGCCCGCCCAACAATGGGGCAGAGTGGCCCTAACCTCGGGCTCACCAATAGTGGTCCAAGAGGTAATCCTCACCCCAAGGTATCCCAGTATGGAACACCATGACATCTTGAATAGGAGCAATATACTCCACCTCTTGAAACCTCTGGCCACCCTAGAACAGATACAAACAGGTGACATAGAATGGGTGAAGTTCCTGAGCATGAAGGGACAGACACACAGAGACTCAAGAGTGGTGGGTTTGGCTAACATAAAAGTACAACAAGCCACAGTGAACAACTCTTCACAACTTGCCGAGTGGGGCATTGATGTCCAGACGCTGCAGAATCCAAAATATCCACATGTTCTGGCCCCGGATAACAGGGGAAAGGCCCCTTGATCGATCCTGCAAGGGACAGTCAGTTCAGGCTCTCCGGGTAAAACTCAGATAGCTCCCAGGGTCCCAATAAGCATCAGGATCTCCTGCCAAAATAACCATAGGGATATCTCGGTAGGCCCCTTTTCTTCGAACTAACTCAGAATCAAAAGTGGGGCACACCAGTATTCCTAACTGCGGAGAAACCCAGCCAGCCAGTGGAGCGGCCAGGCGAAGAGCATTCCACAAACAGCAATTAACTTTAATCCCCTGGAATGTAGCAGGGATTGGTAAAATCAGTGGAAATGAAAATTTGATGCAGTTTTGGGAAACTGGCGACATACTTTGTCTCCAAGCGACCTGGGCCTTGTCCAGCACTCCACTGGCAGGGTACTATGAACACTTTATTCCAGCTACAAAAAAGAATTTATTCGGCCGGCCGGCCGGCGGTCTATCCTTCTTTATAAAGCACAAAAGCACCCTCGAATCTACAGTAATCAATTTAAACTCACCCAGATTGCAAGCTTTACACATTAGAGGCCTGAACCTTAATTCACATCCAATGCTCCTTCTAATAATTAACTGTTACATCAATCCGGCGCAGTTCACCATGAAAGAGAAGTTGGAGGGATTGTTAAGGAAACCAGAAGACCTCTTATGCAAATATAAATCTCACCAGGTGATCCTATGTG
The DNA here is from genome assembly GCF_964263255.1 of Lissotriton vulgaris. Classification (NCBI taxonomy): domain Eukaryota; kingdom Metazoa; phylum Chordata; class Amphibia; order Caudata; family Salamandridae; genus Lissotriton; species Lissotriton vulgaris. Next base: position 972,453,897 of record NC_141689.1, on the reverse strand, counting down.
GGGACTTCAACCTGTAGAATATTGGTACAACAACCCCCCCCCCCACCCACCCCCCCACCGGGATCTGGCAGGGCAGCACCCTTCTCCAACTTCCTTAACAACCATAAACTGATCTCAACTCACGCACTGAAAAAAGCCCACTCAAACTCATGGGATCCTCTCCCTACCTTCAGAGACATCTCAAGAATCGATTACATCATGGCAAGAGAAGCGATGGCGGCCAGATTGGATCACTTTGAAGTTGAAGACAGGACGGAAAGTGATCACAGGTCATTGAGAGCAGTCTTTCAGATGACAGTTCCATCAGGTATCTGTCACCAAACCATCAGTGTGTCAAGAGGGGATGAAAAACATTGTGTCTTGAGGAGGATCAAATGGTCAGACAAGCTAGGCAATACGCTCCAAACGTGGCTGGATGAGAAACTGGAAGGAAGTCTGTCTTTGTCGCTCTCCCCCATAAAGGACTGGGAAGATACAGTGGATGACCTCCCAGCCACAACCACCCAGGTCCAAAGGGTAACCAAGAAGTGGCAGTACAGGGCCAGACAAAGACATAGAAGATTGCAAACTGCTCCTGCGTAGGGCCCTCGCAAAAAAGAAAAGAGGGGGTGCATTATCGGAGGGATCGTCGGTTGCTATATTGAGGACTAAGGAAGAAAATATAGGAACGTAAAAATGCCACCATGGAAAGGGAATGGATCAAAGACTTCTCCCTGATCAAGCAGAAAACCCCAGCGCAACTGTGGAGACAGATAAACCAGCTAAGTAGCAAAGGAATCTCAAGAGAAAACTGAGTAGCAGAAAAAGACTGGCTGACCCATGTCAATCAGCTCTATGAAATTGCCCCCATACAAAGATAGCACAGAAGGGGCCAGTGGTAGGGTGGGCTGAGACGGCAATCAAACACCAAGCCAGGAGATACAATCGCTAGCCCAGGCAATCTGTCTGTGGGTAACAGAACTCCGGCAGAAACATACTGTACACCACCAGCCCAGATAATCCCCCAATTGGTCATTAAGACCTTCAAGAACATGAAGAGGGGTCCCTGGGCCTATTGGGATTCCAGCACCAGTCTTCAAAAAGGCCCCAGACTTCTGGGCAGCCATGCTAACTTCATTATACAACTACACTTTTCTGACAGCCATAACTCCTGAGTCTTGGAGGGGCTCCATCTTGGTCCCTATTTTTACAAAAAAGAAGGTCGTTCAAAGCCATCAAATTACAGGCTCATCACCCCACTTGATCTTGAAGCCAAGGCCTATGCACACCTACTTCTAAAGGACTTGGAGATGTGGGTGGAGGAGGTATACAACGTTTACCACGCATTTTTTACCACGCACTACACTTACAACGCAGGCATTACCACGCATACCATTACAACGCATTGCGCTGGGGGGCGCTCTAGGATAGGGAATAAGTTTAATTTTATATCCAACACCTTCCCTAGTATCCACGGGGACTGGAGTTGGAATATAAAATTATACTTACCACTATCCAGCACCTCAAAGCGCTATGCGTTGTAATGGTATGCGTTATAAATACCGCGTTGTAATGGTATGCGTGGTAATAGTATGCATGGTAACGTCATAAATCCATGGAGGAGAACATCATCATACCTTTTTAACAGATTAGCATCAAGTCACAGGCATCGACAATGGACAATGTACTGGCGCTAGTGCACTTGTCAGCCCAAGAAACTCTGAAGAAGCACCCTCCACTTTTTTGCTGCTTCGTGGATTATAGCACAGCCTTCAATAAAGTTGTTCTTAGACAACGATGGTGGAAGTTAGAAAACTGGTGCATTCCACCAAACCTATCGAAGGCAATCAGATTACTATATGAGGATACTTGGCTACGGGTTAAAACCAGTGCCGGTACTGTGTCCCCTAAAATAACCACGGAGAATGGGCTGCAGCAAGGATGTGTGCTGGCTCCCATCCTTTTTAACCTATACACGGTGGATCTAGGGGATGCCCTAAAAGGAGCCTGCCTAGTGGCACCAAGACTAGGAAACAACAGGCTGCTTGTGCTCCAATGCGCCAACGATACAGCAATAATGGACCATATGAAGAAGGGCCTACAAAGAGCCCTGAAATCACTAACTCGCTTCAATACCATCAATATCTTGACAGTAAATCAAGAAAAGACCAAGGTCGTTATTTTTGGGACTTACCATCAAAAAAAGAAAGCACAATGACAAATGGGTAATTTGCAAATTAAGTAGGCAGTGTCATACAATTTAGAGGTTTGGCTGACGGAACGGGCTAAGGCGAAAGCCCATTTGAAACATTAGAGCATCAAGGCTATTAAGGTCACACACCTACTAAAGCAATTAAGCCTCCACCTGATCAGCCCAACTGCCGGTCCAATATTGAAAGTTTTAAAAGCGAAACTTCTACCAGCAATAAGTTATGGCCACCTGGCCTTCCTCGGGTCACAGCATGCCTTCCCCAACTCAGCCCAAACTAAAGCATGCAAAACAATGCTTCATATTAAAAGGTCAGCAACACACTAAAACACCAATTGAGATCTATTTTTGAAGAGCCATTTACGACCTGGCACACACCCTCGTAAAAGCGATTGAAACATTGAAGATTGCGGAAGAGAGCATACCGTGGCCGAAAATCCCCCTGAATGCTTGGAAAAGAGCCATAAACAAACAAGTGCGTGAAACCCCATTTGATCTCAACTGCAAATCTCTCTGTTCAAGTACACACTTAGACCCACTGAACAGCTCTAATACGGAAGGCAAACCTCTGCCTTACCTAAGCGAGGGTCTCATTCTATTGGCCCGAAGTAAAATTCTGTCTATGAGATGAATCACTCTAGGAATTACGGATTTCATCCCTGCATGGGCCCGAAGGGGGGAAGCCACAAACTGTAAATTGTGTCCCTACAAGAGGGAATAGTGGCTGCACCTCCTATGCTGTTGCCCCAATCTCATCGACGAACGTCGACGACTACTGCACCCAATTTGTACCACCAACGGAATAAAATCTTGCAGTGAAGCGTCAGCCATGGGTTTTTCTACTTCTAGCATGATGACCCTAGCAAGACTGGGGAAATGTACCCACTACATCAGGACTGCCTTAAAAGTTGCTAACAAACACAATAAAACTCAGGAGACGAGCACTGTAAATACAGTGGAAGATAACAGAGGGAGCCTTTATTGAGCACAGATGCCTTTTCGCATTTCTAGTACCCCCTCTAGGATAGCGCTTTATAGGATAACAGACTAGAGGTCAAGGGGAACGAGACACAGCTTTGTAATACTACCCGTTTTTATAGAACAATGTGGGATTCTGGATTGTGAAGAAAGCTGCACCTCCATGATCACAAACCCTGGGGAAGGCTGATCGTGGTGGAACTGGGGAGGGGTGGCAAATCCCATTTATCCATTTTTTGTTACAAATTGACTTTGATTAGACTACTTAAGCACAGCCTCACTTTTGTTTTTTCGAGATATACCAGTTAGGCACTTTTTACTCCGCGAACATCACAGTTCTGTTTTTTCCTCCATTTAGTCTCTACTCACCCTGTGTTTAGCATGTACTTTTTACTCTGCGCACTTTACGGTTCTGTTTTCTCCTTCATTGAGTCTCTACTCACCCTGTGTTTAGCATGCATCTTCCAGCACACAGTGTTTTTTATATACACCGGCATAGACTTGATTCACCGCATGCAACCTTTTTTAACCTTCTGCACACCCAGGCACTTCTTAGCACTGTTTTATGTCTGTTTTTCTCCTTGATGTACTTAAACTTTGGAGACGTTTCCTCTCCCTGAACCTCCGCACTTTTCCTTTTAGATTGTGAACCGTCCCCTGATGAAGGGCCTCTGTCCTGAAATGCATAGGGACTATATCAACGTAATTGGATATTTCTGAATTTGAAATTGACTACGTTTTGTCTATGAAGTTACTATGATTATAATACGTGACTTCTTAAATAAATATATCAGAAACTGATTTACTGACGAACATTGTATCCCCATTTACTACTTTGGTTACATTCATAAAATTGTTCTTAGAAGATTTTCTCCTCCACCAGGAGTGCCTTTGGAAGTAGTGCAGGTGGCTCCTGCACTCCCCCAGTTCTTTTGTTGAAATTTGGAGCCCCCACCGGCCAGGAGGGACTCTTTCCTTGGCACCCAAAGACACGATTACAATCGTATTCAAGTAGATCCCTGTTGAACTTTTACAGAGGGCGTGCCGCCATCCAATTTATTGTGTTTAGTAATATTTAAAGCACCCTATCACCTTTGTGGTTTAGGCGTGATATGTAAATGAATAAAAAATACAAAAAAATAGAGACCTGCGTTTTGGATATGCAGTTGGTTCTCTGAGTGTGAAGGAGTATCAAAGCTGATACCAAGGTGGCACCTGGTTCTCACAGAGTGTAACGGGGAGCATGCACTTTTGTTGCTGGGACTGTACCTACTCTATATGCAGAATGAGTGATCCTAGGGTTGGCATCTGGAGGATGTCCACCCTCGGGCAGCTTCAGGAGGTTGGTAGATTCCTGCCCTCTTATGTTGCAGGTAGTGGTTGGGGGGGTGGGGTTTAGGTGCAGGTTAGGGTTTCTGTTTTTATGTGCGTCATTCTGATGCTGTGGTCCTGAGGTAGGGGGTAGACATTTAAGCTTATTTCTACTTTTGGGCCTAGTTAAGGGTAGAAGGGTTAGTTATGGCAGATAAAGCAGCTGCAGTGAGGGAAGCGGTAAAAGTTTCAAGTGAAGACATAATTCAACACAGCGTTGTTTCACAAGCCTGGGTTGGTATGGAGCAGCCGAAACACACTGCTGCCAGCGTAGTCGCACTACAATAGTGAAAGGGATCGCGGTAGCAACTCTTGTGTTGAATCAAAAATAGAATAAAGTAGCATTCACTGCTCATACTCTTCTTTAGATGCATACATTCATTTTATTCATGGATTTTACTGTGGATTCCATTTTTTAATCAAAGCATTAGTTATTGGCAACACAGTTGCTCCAGCAAATAACAGTGCAGTACGTATTTACAGTGCTCTTGGTGTAGAAAGAAAAGGAAGGGTTGGGAATTGGTGATGAGCGTGTGAGTGAGGGACAAGGAAAAGGCCTTTGTGACATATATACATCAGTTGCTTTTAGTGTAGACCCTCTCCGGGCTAACATAGGTCAGTTGTTCCTAGATATATACATAGCACTGAATAAACATTCACTGTTAGACTAATCTGTAATCAGTGCTAGAGAAGGAGGTGTATGTTGTCAAAGTTTCGACCCCTAGAAAGGAGGGTTGGTTCAGTCCTCACGGTGGGGTCCTTGTCATGACAGGACTAGGAAGAGCACCTGGGAATAATCGGAAACGTGTGTGAGAAAGTGCAGGCATATATATAGTGAATGCTAAAAAATGGATTAGGTAACGAAAACCTACTTAGGCCAACAGCAGGATTAATCCGCTGTCCAGCCAAAACAGGTAGGTGGGGCTTGTGATGGCTCCTGAAGTGAAAAGGAAACAAAATGTCAGATGATTATTATCTGCAATAGACGAGAGCCTCAATGGAAGGCCTATATGCTCATAACACCTACTGGTTCAACACTTAATGAAAGCGTACTGCTGAGGTAGAGTTAATCCCTCGCAGTGGGAACTGATCCAAAGTTTCTGCAGGAAACGAAAAAAAGAAGAAAGAAACTGGGTCCACTCCACAAGTCGTGCCCTTGTTAAAAAACATGTTTAGCAGTGAGCTGTGGCCCTGTGTTGGGCTCTTACTTTGAACCCGATCTGATCGGTTCAAAGAATATCAGTGGGAGGCCACTAGACAGGCCGTTTGCCTCTCTGGGAAAAGATTAAGTAAGCACACTGGGCTGTGCAGTGGCTGGAAGGGACGTGAAAACACTCTTTCTCGCATCTCGAGTCTAACTTGAAAGTTACCCTTGCGGTTAGTAAATAGGGATGTATGACGTTACAACGCATACATTCACAACGCATACCATTACAAAGAAACTTTTACAATGCAGGATCCATCACAACGCATGCCATTAAAACACATGCTATTACAACGCAGCTGCTATTACAAAGCATGCCATTACAACGTAAGTATGGGTAAGTATTTTTTTTTAATTAATGGGAATGTAATAGTAGTGTAAGTGTTGGATAGTGTAGGGGTTAAAATTACTATTCTAACTCCAGGGGGGGTGTAATAGGTGGGTAAGTGTTGGATAGTGTAGGGGTTAAAATTACTATTCTAACTCCAGGGGGGTGTAATAGTAGGGTAAGTGTTGGATAGTGTATGGGGTTAAAATTTGCATTCTAACTGCAGGGGGTGCGTAATAGTAGGGTAAGTGTTTGATGGTGTAGGGGTTAAAATTTAATTAAATACTTACCCATACTTACGTTGTATAGGCATGCGTTGTAATAGCAGCTGTGTTGTAATGGCATGCGTTGTAATGACATACGTTGTAATGGATCCTGCGTTGTAAAAGTTTTGTTGTAATGGTAGTGCATTGTTTTAGTTGTAATGTAATGGCTTTTCCCGTAAATAGGGGCACATTCCATTGGCATGACAAATGCTGGCCCAATTACAGTGATGGCGGTGTAAAGGGAGCATCTCCAGTATAACTAGCAAATTGTCCTTGCGGTTTGTTACGAAACATTGCACATGCATGTCAATTTACACATATGCTGACGCATTTGCAGTGACGGCGGTATTGCGGGAGGAAGGGGGCTCGGAGTGTCACTAGCCTGAGGGTGGTACACGTGCGCAGCGACGGCTCGTGGAGGGAGTTACGGTGGGGCAGGAGGGTGGGGAGGGGGAGGGGCAGGGCGGAGGTTGCTAAAAACCGGCATATGGATAATTGCAGGTAAGTAAACAATGTAATTAATAAAACGAATTTCGTAGCTCGCACTGCATTGCATTTTGCGATGCAAGGCGCACTACGAAATTCGTTTTATTAATTAAATTGTTTACTTACCTGCAATTATCCATATGCCGGTTTTTAGCAACCTCCGCCCTGCCCCTCCCCCTCCCCACCCTCCTGCCCCACCGTAACTCCCTCCACGAGCCGTCGCTGCACGTGCGTGGTAAATAAACTTGGCAAAAATGGCTGCGAGTTCCCATTCCTGATTCCTGGCCATCCGGCTCATGTGTGAGCGCGGGGCTGGCTGCAGACTCTTTAAAAATGTACCGGCGAGGCGCGCGTACAGCCGGCCGTACACGTTCAGCCGCTGGATACCGATGTAAAAGATGCTCGTCTGGTTCCAATCAGAAAAGAGGTTGCATCATCTAGGCATGTATGCGGAACGAACGTTCCGACAATGGGGGCCTGATCGGTATTGGACTAATCCTGATGTCAACTAGCTATTTCGACTAAGCTTGACATGCACGATATCTTGTTGGAACATACCCTGGCTGTCTGGAAAGAAATTCGTAATAAGGACACAGGGCCTCAATACATTCTAATAGTACGTTATATCAGGTTGGATACATGGAATCTCCATTTAGGCGTTCTCTGTACATAATTCATGTATAACTAACAACAGATTACAGAGGTAATATTCCCAGATTTTGAGTGTCATTTACAAACTACATCATCTCAATTCAGGCAGTCTGTACAGAATGCATGTATTACTAACAACATATCACAGAGGTAGTATTCCCAGATTTTGAGTGTCACTTACAAACTACGGGTCATGTACAAAGAATTTACATTGGCCCGTTGCATGTGTTCTCAATATCATTAGTTAACATGACTGAATTGAGTGTGTAGTGTTCCTGCGCTCAATACATGTGATAAAACAACTTAAAACAGATGTCGACAATGCCTTCTTTTGAAGTTATAGTCTGCCGTTTACATGTGGTATATTAATATACATATGCAAAACTGTAGGAGGCCATATGCTCCTGATTATGACAATCCTGCACCATAGTCGAAGTTGTAAATGAAAATGCTCATGGTGCATTGATCACGCACGCTGGCATACGTGATTAGGCATTACATGGGATGGTACTTTGCTTGAGTGATGTACATGTATCTCTCATTGAGGAATATAGTGATATCAGGTTTGGATAGAGCCTCTAGTAAATCTTAGTCATTCAGTGGTCAAACCAGCTAATTGTGCATTAGTGCCATCAAGTTTGTTTAGCCCATTGTTCACAGTGTCCAAAAAGTACATCCACTTACAGTCCCTTAGGTTGAAAATGGGACCCAGATCCCCTTCCCGTGCTCCCAAGGACACCTTCATGAGGACCAACCATTTCATTGACTCTGGTGTGTGTGAGTGGGCTTTAAAGTGTGCGAGTAAAGGAGCACCAGTAGTGTTACAATGGATTCTGCTACAGTGTTGTAGGATTCGTGATTTCAGCTTTTGTCGTGTTTGCCCGATGTATAGTTGGTTACATGGACATACAATCGTGCAAATGACATCACACGAATTGCAGTTGGTGTGGGCCTTAAGTTCAATAGTATGTTGTTTGTAGGCAAATGAGTTAGTTTCAATGGTCATCTTGCATGCCCTGCATTTAGTACATCTAAAATGGGCGATCACTTCAGGGAGATTCCACATGCTTTGGATTGTCTTTTTAGGTGGCATGTTCAAAAGGGATCGTACAACGTTATCTTTGATGTTGTTGGCTTTTCTGAAAGCGTGCAGTGGTGGTTCCTGAACATCGAGGTCGTCTGAAATAAGTCTCCAGTGTCCATTAATTTTCTTTTTGATTTCATTGCTCCTGGTGCAGTCGGTAGTGACACAGATCATTCTGTTATTTTCCGTTTGACGTTGCCTGGGCCTTAGTAGTGCCTCTCTGTTGTAGTACCAGGCTCCTTTTGAGTGCTCTTTTAACCAGTCTTTTGGGATATCCCCACTCAAAGAGGCGGTTTATAAGCTCATCTGATTCATGCGAGAAATCCTCCTTCAGTGAGCAATTTCTGCAAATACAGAGAATTGACCCAATGGCAGGTTGTCCCGGAGGCCTCTGGTACGGTGGCTTGTGTACCTTTGCAGGGTATTGCGTTCCGCTGGTTTTCTATAAAGGGTGGTATACAGATGATCCTCTAATGTCTTGATGGTGATATCTAAGAAATCTATGGTATATCTATCCCAGTGCCTTGTGAAATTGATGTCTTGGGAGCAAGTGTTCAAACAGTCAAAGAAGCTCTTCAATTCCATTTCATTTCCTGACCAGATTAGTAGCATATCGTCTATGTATCTTCGCCATTGTGTGACATGCATTCTGTATGGGTTGGTATTGGCGAAGATGTAGTTGTCCTCAAAGTTATTCATAAAGAGGATTACTAGGTCTGGGGCAAAGGCCGCCCCCATCACTACTCCTTTGGTTTGAATAAAGAATTCATTTTGGAAGACAAAAAAATTCTTAATCATTGCCACCTCCAGGAGTTCCACTATGAAGTGCGTCGGGACGCTGGCTGGTTGGGGTCTTTTGTCAAGAGCTTGGGTCATTACCTCCAATGCTGGTTGTTGTGGGATACTCGTATAGAGTGATACAATATCTAGTGTTACTAGAATGTGCTTGTCTGTGTCATACTTTATTTTGTCAATAGAGTTGATCACCTCCATCGTATCTCGAAGGTAAGTTCTCGTGCTTACTGCCAGCGGCTTTAAGAAGAAATCGATGTGTTTGCATACTGGGTCTAGGAGTGAACCGCATCCTGAGATGATGGGTCTGCCAGGGGGTTTGTCCAGATTTTTATGCACATTTGGTAATGTGTATATGGTTGGCAGACGTGGTTCGTTGTTGTTCAAGTACTCAAATTTTTGGTCTGACAGAAACCCGGCTTCCTTCCCTCTTTCCGTGATAAGCCTAATTTGTCCTCTGACTTCCTTGGTTGGATCTGCACTGCGTGCAGTGTAGCTCATGCCATCACGAAGTTGGGAATATATTTCTGCTTTGTAGTCTGGGGTGTTCTGCACCACAATAGCCTCATCTTATCTGCCAGCTTGATTACTATTGTCTTGTTGTTCTTCGAAGTATTCAGTGCTTCACGCTCCCCTTTAGTGATGTTGTGCTTCACGTTTGTCTTGGTTGTGCATGCTTTCATGACATCGCAAAGAACCAGACTTTCAAAAGTCAAGATTTTGTGCAACATAATGTGCGTTGGGGGCATGAAAGTGGATGGCGTTCACTTTCCAGTAGTCGGTGTCGAGGATATTGGCAGAGAGTGTCTGAAAAAATGTCTCAAACGGACATTCCGGAAAAAGCAGTGCAATTCTGCTTTAACGTTGAACCGATTGGCATGCGATTTTTGACTGGACAGCGGATTAATCCTGCTGTTGGCCTGAGTAGGTTTTCGTTACCTAATCCATTTTTTAGCATTCACTATATACATGCCTGCACTTTCTTACACACGTTTCCGATTATTCCCAGGTGCTTTTCTCAGCCCTGTCCTTACAAAGACCCCCACCATGAGGATTGAATGAACCCTCCTTTCTAGGGGTCGAAACGTTGACAACATACACCTCCTTCTCAAGCTCTGATTACAGATTAGTCTAACAGTGAATGTTTATTCAGAGCTATGTATATATCTAGTAACAACTGACCAATGTTAGGCCAGAGACGGTCTACACTAAATGCAACTGATGTATGTATGTCACAAAAACCTTTTCGTGTCCCTCACCCACACGTTCATCACCAATTCCCAATCCTTCCTTTTCTTTCTACACCAAGAGCACTGTAAATACGTACTGCACTGTTATTTTCTGGAGCAATTGTGTTGCCAATAACTAATGCTTTGATTAATAAATTGCATTCAGTGTTTAAAATCCATGAATAAAATTAATGTATGCATCTAAAGAATAGTATGAGTGGTGAATGCTATTTTATTCTATTTTTGTTTCACTACTAGAGTTGCCACCACAACCACTTTTTCAATTGTACTGCAATACTTACCCAGGTCGGGTAGTTTTTTTTGGGTTACCCCTTTGATACTTAACACTCCAGCGTAGTCGCAGCGGCAGTACGGGCGTGTTTATTGCCACAGAATACTGCAAAATTACTGAATGCTTGTTATCAAGGGAATGAGAAGGAGCCAGTCAATAGGACCAGAGGGGAGGTTTAGCTTACCTCACGGCATCAGGAACCAACCTCATCTGGTAAGTGTGGGAGAGGCCATACGTACACATGTTTGCCTTTTACAAAACCACCAGCTAGTGAGAGGCGGGCCCTGGGGGTTTCAGCTGTTAAAGGAGAGTATGTGGTGCAGTGTGTGGTGTCAGCACCACGCATTAGCCATGAAGAAGCTGTTTTTTATCATCAAGGGAAAAATAATACGTTAAAAGTGCCTTTCAGTGGGAGCACTCCTTTTAAAGTGCCCATTTTCAGAAATAGCTTGAAGGAGGTGCCACATGAAGGGGTGTTGCCATGTGTGAAAAGGACTCTACCTACAATAAAATGCTTTATGTTGGGTGATATTTTAGTGAATACAGTCCAGTCACCTGGGATGGAAACTTTTCAAGGACTGGGGGAAAAGATAACATAGCTAGGAAGAAGAGGTTTTGTAAGGCTGTAGGGAGTCAGGTAGGGAGTGTTAAGGCACTTTTACGAGACACAATCAATCAATCAATCATGACATTTTTAAAGAGCACTACCTACCCGTGAGGGTCTCAAGGTACGGGGGGCTGCTGCTAGTGATCGAAGAGCCAGGTCTGGAGGAGTCTTGTGAAGGTCAGTAGGTCTTGGATCTGCTGTAGGTTGGTGGGGAGTGAAGGACTGGGCTAATTTAAGGCCCAGCGGTGCCAGGGGACAACACCTGAAACCTTCGTGGGGATACCTGTTCCGGCGTACAAATTACAGAGACATGGGACACTTCCTTCGGCGTCAAAGATCAGCGTTTATTTACTGCAGGGACACAGAAATCGCTAGAAGTACAACAGAGTGTATGTTCAGAGAGTCTGCTTCAAATTGCAAAAGTGGATCGCTCCTTTTATACACATTTTCGCCATTGCACAACATAACAAACAAAAGGTTACAACTCAGTTCCCACAGTAAACTTCAAAAGGATCGCATTCATGTTTTCAGAAGCCCGGAACATAATTACAGTAACATGTCGGTTCCCAACTGTAAAAGCACACTATCCCACCATTAGGCACATTCCATTCTAGTTGTAAACGACCTAAGAGAAGGGACAGAAACAGGTGCAGGAAAAACAAAGACAGACAACAAATTGAAAAGAGTGTGGGGGCAATATCGGAAGCGTGATCACAGGATCAAAGGATTCGAGCCTAACGTATGCAAGGCTGAAACAATAGACCGGCACGGCAAGTTGAGCCTCGAGCGGAGCCATCTGCTTCTACCGTGTCATTCCCCCTGTCATAAAGGCACACTCAAAGGAATATGCATCTTCGGCAAGAGCTTGGGAATCCCAGGCTCATCAAGCGGACATTGTCCGTTCGCCGGCTACGTGAGGGCAAGAAACAAAATGGATGCCATATCTAAAATGGAACCCGAAGGTTCAGATGAAAAACCCGTAAATAAGACGAACCCTTCCAAGTAGTGCAGCGAAAACGCGTACATCTACTAATCTCATCATTTACGGTTTGTAGATACCAAACTCATCCATATCCGAACAAACCCAAAACGTCGTTCCGATTCTCACCGAACCTCAGACGCTCCTTTTGCCCTCATGTAGGCAAGCACTAGTCGATATCAGAATCAATATCGATATTCATCAGATCGTTTAGATGTTGCTGGAACATTATTCTATCCATCAATGTATCTCTGGTAACAGATGGCCTTCTTATACACGTTGTAGCACAAAGGCTACATAAGGTAGGACCACACTGTACACAAAGACAACACATGAACAGAAACGTCACAACAACCCCTACAATCATCAGAATCTTCCAACCCCAAGTCGACATCAGACCCCAAAACCATCCTAGAAGCGTCCAATCACCTTCGTCCACGTGAATGGACTCGGAGATTTTATGCAACTTCGAGATGGCTTGATAAACAGTTGGAGCATTATCAGGTATGAAAATACAGCAGCTTGAATGGATCACCTTGCACACACCACCTCTATCTGCGAGTACAACATCTAGAACCATCCGGTTCTGTAACGTCATCAGTCTATCCGCTTGAAGCTCTGCTGTCAAGTTACCAAGAGCACTTGCAGTTATATTAGCAGTTGATTCTACCACACGAGTCAACTGTCACAGGTTCCTACTATTGACCATAGGTCCCCAAAATGGTAGGAAACCCTTAAAGAAGTCTCCTGCTTCTTGACCGGCAGTGTCCTCTTTGCTAATAACGCCTCTCACAACTCTTGTCTTGTGATAGTCTGAGGCAACTATGAAAGTCGGTGGCAAGATATTCGCGATATAACAGGTGCCCGAGAAGTCACGGGGCAACCACGTATAACCGCAATCATAGCACATAAAATAGGTACCCTTGGCAGTCATAAATACAGGGGAAGAGAGCATCGGTAAAACGTATGTCTCAGTATAAGCACTCTTCCCAAGCTGAGCTCTCGGATTACGACCAAGACCTTGCGAACAGAAATGACCAAGGTGGGGTACAATCCAGATTGGAGACGAGCTCTTAAGCTGTCTATCACCTACTGAAATACTGTACTCAGCCTCACTCAGATCCTTGTAAGCTCGCACCTCTTCCTCTGGAATAAGCGATGCATCAAAAATATCTCTATCCAGATCAGCAATCGCTATCGCCAAAGACTTGTGGTACGGGCCAGAACCAGGGTCTGTGGAACGTGGCTCTCGACGGGGGTAGGAATCTAGTGCACTACGGAACATGGTTTGGAACGCCCGAGCTGACCCCTGGGAGCTGTAGAGAAGAACTAAATACGGAATACCCTTATCCATGGTATGTGGCATTAACCCACACACCCAACAGTTGGTAGTGTTCATCACCAACTGATGCCGATGCAAAAGTTGGACAAAGGAATTGTTCATGAATTCCGCACGTCTGACCTGTTCATGTTGGGGCAGAGGATGAAAAGAATGTGGAGAGACAGTGGGAACGAGAACGGAATTCAGATCATGAGAAGGAGGAGTAGATGAAGTGGAAGGCAACAGTGACTGAATCCCAAAATACACTCCACCCACCAATAACATAGACACAGTTAGGAACAACATAAAAATCTGAAACAGAAAACACTTTGTTCGTAAAATCTTACGCAACTTAGATCTTTGCGCCAACATCATCTCTCTTTCTGACAGCTTAGAGAACTCCATCCTCTAAAGACCGTCCATAACGTTCTTGACGCACCTGATTCTGAGTAGCAATTGTCAATTCCCAGGAGTTCCCAGAAACAGACAAAAGTAACCGACCTAGTGTCAGAAACCTGCCAAACAGAAGTAGGTACCCGTACAGCCCTACGGCCAACCCAGATGGTAGGTTTAATCAATGAAGCATTCAATTTCATATAAGTCTCCTAGATGCACAGAAAAAGAATACACGTGATATGTCAAACAAAATGAAAGAACTCAAGATCAGGAAAAATGCAAATATTTACAATGTTCATAGCAACAGAAAGGGGGTAATGTAAGTTCAAAAAAATAAAAGGGAATTTTTTATTTGTCCTTAATCACGCGATCGAAGGAAATATCGACATTTTGCAGGTCGAGTTTGTTCTTCAAACAATGGTTCAGGTGGCAAGACAAAGTTCGATTGTTCAGGTGACTGTTCAGAACTTGAATTCTCCAATGCTGAGGACAAAGGTATAGTTCCAGATGATTCAACAGACGTATCTGGCTCAGCTGGATCGATCTCTACAGGTTGAGCATCACTAAATGGCACATATTTTGGGATGACATCAGTTTCAGTCGGGGCAAACCCTTTCCTTATCCAATTATTTGCTGGCAATGGAAGCGGCACTCTCTTCGTATGGGTGGCGTGCACCCAATGTTTCCTGCCGTCCAACCGAACTGCAGTCCTCGTTGCCAACAAGACTTGGTAGGGTCCCACGAACCTTGGCTCAAGATTTCGTTTTCTCCCAAAATTGCGGCCTAGTACCCACTCTCCAGGTTGGAGCCGATGTCCAGGCCCTTCTGTTTGTGCCGGTAGAGCTTCAAAAACCTGTTGATGAATCAAACTCAATTTAGCAGTCAGATCGTAAAGATAGTCAATCAACATTGAATATTCAATTCTGCTAAATTCCTTAGGCCTTGGAACTCCCCAAATGTTCGCAGGACGGCCGAACACAATCTCATATGGGCTAATCCCTACTCGAGAGTGCACAGTCGCCCTGGTCGACAGGAGAGCTAGAGGCAATGCATCAGGCCATGATAACCCAGTCGTTGCTTGGATTTTGGCAAGTTTCAGTTTCAGAGTACCATTGTACCCTTCCACCAAACCCGCATGAAATTTTTGGCGAATACCCAAACCCGCACACACACTCTTCATCACACTTCCCACGAACTCACTACCATTATCCGACCATACGATCCGTGGCATTCCATATCTTGGGAAATATTCTTTGAGTAGAACTTTTGCTGTGGACAGGGCAGTATTATCCTTAAGAGGGTAGGCCTCAATCCATGTGGAGAACGCGCAAACCACAACCAATACATATTTTAAATTATTGCATCTCTCCATATGGATGAAGTCCAATTATATAACTTCAAAGGGGCATGTAGGAGGAGCAAAATGACCAGGTGGAGTGGGAGTGCCCTTGCCAGGATTATGCATCAAACATACCATACAGTTCTTGACCACTCTCTCAGCACACTTAGCAATCCCATCATTCTTCCATACGGGAGACAACAATTTACATATACCTTTCGCGCTAATATGTGACATGCCATGGGCCATAGTAACAACGGCAAGCACATACACATCCGGTAACATCCATCTCTGATACTCTGACAAATTAACCCAACATCCATTCATGTCTAACTTCCCCGTGCTTTCTTTCCACTTAGCCTTTTCAGTTTCGGTGGCCTCATTCTGAATCGCTTTCACACTCTCAACTGTGTCCTCACACATACCAGTTTCCGCCAGCCATCTCACTGAACTCGTAACATACATTCGATTTGTCAGGTTCTTGGCCGTTTCCTTAGCAATCTCATCTGCAAACGCGTTACCACGACCAACATCATCTGTAACCTTTCGATGTGCGCTGCATTTAATGATTGCCACTTGCTTAGGCAATGTAAGTGCATCTAGAAGATCGTTCACGAGCTGTCCGTGTTGAATCTTTGTGCCATGAGACGTCATGAATCCTCTCTCTCTCCACAATCGACCAAAACTATGCGCTACACCAAACGCATACTGACTGTCAGTAAACAAATTCACTCGCATTCCTTTAGACAAAACACACGCTCTCGTTAAAGCAATCAACTCTGCCGCTTGCGCCGAATTCTGACTCAATCTCGCAGTTTCCACAACCGTACTCAACGTCACTACAGCATACGCAGTCATCACATCACCATTCGGCAACTTGAAGCATGAACCATCAACATACAAAGTACCATCAGGATCTACCAATGGAGTGTTTTTCAGGTCAATACGACCCTTCGTCTCTTCTTCAGTTCTTAAGTAACAGTCATGTGGTGCTACATCACCTGATTCCATATGAATCGGCAACAATGTCGCTGGATTCAACACATTACAACTTTTTATCTGTATATGACTTACCAAAAGTGTCAACTCATAGCCGGACAACCTTGCACTAGTCAAGTGTTGAGTCTTCGTTCGATTCAAGAGAGTGTCAACTGCATGCGGAACCATCACTGTAAGCATATTATCCATGACCAGACCTGCGGACTGTTGAATGGACACCGCATCTGCCACTGTCGCCCTTAGACAACTCGGCAATGCTCTAGCTACAGGGTCTAAAGTCGAAGAAAAATATGCACATGGACGCTGTTTGCTGCCAAATTGTTGCGTCAAAACACTTAACGCATAACCTTCTCTCTCGTGAACGTATAGTGTAAACGGCTTACTGTAATCAGGAGTACCTAACACAGGAGCCGAACACAACGCATCACGCAATTCAGAAAAACTTTTCTGACAATCTTCAGTCCATGGCAAAGGAGTCGGAACATCCTTGCACGTGAGAGCTAACAATGGCTTCGCTAACAATGAAAAGTTTGGAATCCATTGCCTGCAGTATGACGTGATACCTAGAAAGGCACGTACGTCTCTTTGAGTTGTTGGCACAGTCATTCGAGCGATCGCTGCAATTCTTTCTGGGGTCAACCTTCTTCCCTCCTTTGACAATAAGTGACCTAAATAGGTTACTTCTTGACAGCAATACTGTAGCTTAGAAGGCGACACCTTGTGATGTAAGTCACATAAATGCTTTAACAACGATACCGTAGCAGTTTTACAAATTTGCTCAGTGTCGGCAGCCACTAACAGATCATCGACATACTGAATCAAGGCCGCACCAGCAGGTAACACAAACGCATCAAGTTGACTCTTAAGGGCCTGACTGTAGATCGATGGACTCTCACAGTAGCTCTGTGGTGCGCGTTTAAACCTAAAACTGCGACCACCTAATGAGAAGCCGAATAGATCTCTGCTTTCCTCAGCAATCGGAATACTAAAGAAAGCATTCTTTAGATCTATCACCGAAAACCAGGAGGCAGAGGCTGGAATCAGGGTCAGTAAAGCTGTAATGTCAGGAACCACTGGAAACTGTGGAATCACGATTTTATTCACTTCTCTCAAATCAATCACAAAACGGTACACAGGAGGCTTGGATGGGTCAGTTCGTTTCAAAATAGGTAACAC
Organism: Lissotriton vulgaris; assembly: GCF_964263255.1. NCBI lineage: Eukaryota > Metazoa > Chordata > Amphibia > Caudata > Salamandridae > Lissotriton > Lissotriton vulgaris. The sequence goes on along the minus strand of NC_141689.1, from coordinate 972,436,211 downwards.
CGGAATATTACACACATTTCCCCGAGTTTCTACAATAACATCCTTTTCGATCAAGTCATAAGTGATCGCTAATAGCGCTCGCTCGCCATCAAGAGAGATACAATACTGGGGGATACGCGGTAATCTCACATGTGATTTCAAGTGGACTACATAAGGTGGTATGTCCAGTAGGCCCAAATCATTGGGACCAGTTGCCCATAAAGACTCAGGAAGGGAACTCAATTCCGGTGGGAGCTTATCAGTTGACAAGACCATAGGAGAGATCACTCTTTGACCTAATGTAAGCTCCACTCCCGTAGGAGAGCAATACAGAGTCGCATATAACCGCTTTAACAAATCCAGACCCAAGAGATTCTCACCACAACCAGTAGTTAGAATCAAAGGAGCCTCTAGCTCACGTGTCCCGATCGTAAGGGACAAAGGGCTAGAAACTGGATTGCTAACTGGGGCGCCAGAGAATCCAACAGAAACATTCGTTAAGCCAGACAAAGGTGCGCCAGGGAGTTTCGAATGCATGATGGAACTTTTTGCTGCACCAGTGTCCAACAGAAAAGGCTCAACTACGCCCGATTTGGCAACTGCGACTTAAGGCCCTCTCTGATCAACCGGAACTGATACTACTCCCTCTCTTTGTCTATGGCTGTCCTAATAATCATTGTCTGCACCAATCTCATGCTCAACATAATAGTCATCCACATGATACTGTGCAGATCTACCAGACGATGTATTTCGCTGATCAAAACAATTGTTCGTGTCCGATGGAGGAGCAGAATGCTCATTTTGATTTTGAGAGGTGCCACGACCTCTACCCCGAGAGATTTTCTGATGACCACCACGACCTCCTTGAACCGAGACACCATTCGTTCGGTCACGTAAAACAGGGCAATTAAACTTATAATGGCCCTCACCCTTACAATATGCACACTGATTATTCCCAATCATAGATCTGGATGTAGAGTATTCAGAGTGCGACTGCATCCTAGAAGACTGTGCCTGTGGTCGATACTGCACATGCTGCTGTTGCGAATCATTGCTGCAACAAGACCTTAGGTTTTAGCTCCTTCGTTTTCTTTTCTGCACGATCAGTCTCCTCTTTTTCCCTATTCTCATAATATTGAGCCGTTGCTAATATTTGAGCTGTTGTTGAAACAGCCCAAGCACTTTCAGAATTTTTCAATTTATTGCATAGTTCAGGCAACAGATTGAACACAAACTTATCAACAAACAATCGCTGACCTCCCTCAGTGCTCATGTCCTGAACACTATGATCGATAAATGCCTCCTCAAACCTAGTAAAGAAATCGGAGACACTCTCGTCTTTCTTTTGTTTGCAAGCAGACAATTTATCCCAGTTCAACCTCATTGCTGGCATGAGTGTTTTCATGAGCGTAATGATTCTTTGGGGCAGATCCGTAATTAACTGTTCAGGCTTGGCCCACCAACTTGCTGTCCATCGGCTGCTACAATCGCAGCCCAATCACCACCTAACTCAGCTGCATGATTCTCGTGACGAATCTTCGCCCAGATTGGTTGCGGTACTACATTACCAAACAACATGTCGATATCAGCAAGGTTCATAATAGAAGCACCCACAAATTGGGATAACTCCTTGTAATAACCTGCCGGATTGTTCCGTGGGTCAGGCAAGGATTGTTTCACCTGCAAGACTTCTGATCGCTTCCATGGGAGGTGTATCCAAACTCTCTGGAAGTGTGGCAAAATTGGAGGAATGACAGCAGCATCACCTGGCCTCCACACTGGGGGGACCTCTCGCATGGGATACTGACCGGATTTCATTTTCGGATCATCGAAGTCGTCGTCAAACGACACTCGTGAAGGCACTGTCGACCTAAAAGCTAACAATCGCTCTAATGCACGCCGTACATCACCACCTACAATCATACCGTTCGAAAACTGACTCTGAAGTTCAGTCATATCGGGCGGTACGATATCTAGCTCATCATTATCCCACTCCTCTCTCAATGATTTGCACATCTCTTCGAACACGAATCTCTGTGTGGGCTCATTAAACTGAGAGAACGGATCGAAAACTATGCGTGAAGTGTACTTAGCAGGGTGTCTAATCCACCTACGCGCCATAGTTACTAACGTCTCACTCTCCCTTACACCAGGCATTTGACTTCGTCTCTGAGAGATTTCAGAGACATCAGATTCAAATAACGATCCGAAAAGTGGAGAATAGAGAGTAGCAACAGAATTAGGTATACGTTTACGAACAGAAGGAGAAGAGGAGAGAAGAACAGGAGCAACAATATTAGGACTAAACGTAGGAGCAGTGGGAGTAGCCAAGATAACAGGAGTAGTAGTAATAATAGACTGAGAAGTTACGGGCAGAGGAGCAGTAGGAAGAAGAGGTGGTAAAGGAGCAGGGCCCACTTGAGGAACAAGGGGATTTGGAGGAACAGGACCAACTACAGGCTGACCAGCAGCCGCCGGAACGACAGGCGGAAGAACAGGAGGAACTATAGGGGCTATAGTACCCTGTACATTAGGGGGTGGTGACTTTAGTAAATAAGATAACAAAGGATCCTCTTTCGATTCTTCTTCCTTCTTTTCAGAACTCGACGGTAAAACCGGATAACATCTATCCACCGCCATGCTATGCTGTCTGATAGAAACTTCCTTTTCCTTCTCTGCCTTGTCTCGCTGATGCTGTTCTGCACCTTGCATTATCGAAAGGACACCCTCTTTCTTATTTTTCTTAGTCAGCTTGATTTCTTTCTGTCTGGCCTCTTTGCGCCATAACCGAAAGGAATCAAACATTGCTGGCCTGGCTTTCTTTTTAAACAATTTTGCTTCGAGATTATCTAAAATCTCAGTTTCAAAGCTACCATGGGGTGGCCAACTAAGGACACCATCTTTTCTCGTATAACGGATCCAAAATTCATTATATATAATGGGGCCCACTCCATGTCGGCTATAGAGCTCATAAATCGGAGTTCCAACCGGAGGTATCGGACACGAGTCCTCCAACCGGGAATCCGTGTTGCAACATCTAAGAAAACCAAACAAAATACTACGGCCAGGCATCATGCACACTAACCGAGTTTCAAACTTCAAGGGTTATCGAATTACGATATCCTCGCAAAAAAAAAATATGAGACCCTCGGTTTTTGGCAATTGCAATTGTCAAAGAAAAACCCAACAACTAAGAATCAAAAAATGCAATGGAACCATGCAATCAACCAAGTTTCAACAACAACAACCAAGTTTCAAAGTACTAAGCAAATGTCAAGCAAATGCAAAGTTTTCAAATTTGAAACAAATTTTCCTAAAAAGGAACCAAAGAGCTAACTGGGAGCGACCCACAAATACTTAACTGAACGAACAATGGCGTCACCAGGAAGGCCCGTCTATCGTCTCGCCGTACAAAGGACTATGCCAGGCGCCAAAACAGGTCGACAGTCAGGGCATCAGTCCGTCGCAGCCGTCGGGAAGCGGGAATCTTCGCGGGAAAAATCTTCGGACCACTTATTTCGACAACAGGATCGATGAAGCGGGGTGCACCTTCCCTCGGAGATTTCACACGAAGTTCCTCACGATCGTCAGGCTTTAGACCGGTACCGCATGATGTCGCCCAACGTTGGGCGCCAACTGAAGCACTGGGCTAATTTAAGGCCCAGCGGTGCCAGGGGACAACACCTGAAACCTTCGTGGGGATACCTGTTCCGGCGTACAAATTACAGAGACACGGGACACTTCCTTCGGCGTCAAAGATCAGCGTTTATTTACTGCAGGGACACAGAAATCGCTAGAAGTACAACAGAGTGTATGTTCAGAGAGTCTGCTTCAAATTGCAAAAGTGGATCGCTCCTTTTATACACATTTTCGCCATTGCACAACATAACAAACGAAAGCTTACAACTCAGTTCCCACAGTAAACTTCAAAAGGATCGCATTCATGTTTTCAGAAGCCCGGAACATAATTACAGTAACATGTCGGTTCCCAACTGTAAAAGCACACTATCCCACCATTAGGCACATTCCATTCTAGTTGTAAACGACCTAAGAGAAGGGACAGAAACAGGTGCAGGAAAAACAAAGACAGACAACAAATTGAAAAGAGTGTGGCGGCAATATCGGAAGCATTATCACAGGATCAAAGGATTCGGGCCTAACGTATGCAAGGCTGAAACAATAGACCGGCACGGCAAGATGAGCCTCGAGCGGAGCCATCTGCTTCTACCGTGTCATTCCCCTAGTCATAAAGGCACACTCAAAGGAATATGCATCTTCGGCAAGGGCTTGGGAATCCCAGGGTCATCAAGCGGACATTGTCCGTTCGCCGGCTACGTGAGGGCAAGAAACAAAATGGATGCCATATCTAAAATGGAACCCGAAGGTTCAGATGAAAAACCCGTAAATAAGACGAACCCTTCCAAGTAGTGCAGCGAAAAAGCGTACATCTAGTAATCTCAACATTTACGGTTCGTAGATACCAAACTCATCCATATCCGAACAAACCCAAAACGTCGTTCCGATTCTCACCGAACCTCAGGAGGGTGTTCCAGGTCTTGGTGGCGCGGTGGGAGAAGGATCTGCTGCCGCCGGTCGTTCTTTGAATGTGGGGGACTGTGGCGAGGGCGAGGCTGGTGGAGCGGAGCTGGCGGGTGGGGTGTAGAAGTTGAGTCATCTGTTGAGGTATGCTTGGCCGGTCTTGTGGAGAGCTTTGTGTGCGTGGGTGAGGAGTTTGAAGGTTATCCTCTTGTTGACGGGGAGCCAGCGCAGGGGGATTTCGAGGATCAGACATGCTGAGGTGTTCTGGATGCGTTGCAATCGTCTCGAGAGCTTGGCCAACGTTCCTGCGTAGAGGGCATTTATGTAGTCCAGCCTGCTGGTGACGATGGCCTGGGTGACTGTTCTTCTCGTCTCTGTGGGGATCCACTTTAAGATCCTGTGGAGCATTCGGAGGGTGTTGAAGCAGGATGAGGAGACGGCATTGACCTGTTTAGTCATAGAGAGGGTGGAATCGAGGATGAACCCTAGGGTGCGTGTGTGGTCGGTGGGTGTCGGGGTTGTTCCTAGTGTTGTCGGCCACCAGGAGTTGTCCCAGGCTGAAGGGTGAGGACCTCTATCTTGTCCGAGTTCAGCTTCAGTCGGCTGTCCCTCATCCATTCGGCGACTGTCTTCATTCCTTTATGGAGGTTGGTTTTGGCAGTGTGGGGGGTCCCTGGTGAGGGAGATGATCAGCTGAGTGCCGTCGGCATAGGAGATAATGTTGAGGTCGTGCTGTTGGGCGACGTTGACGTTTGGTGCCATGTAGATGTTGAACAGAGTCGGGCTGAGGGAAGAGCCCTGGGGTACGCCGCAGATGATTTTAGTGGCGGTGGAGAGGAAGGGGGGGAGGCAGACGCTCTGAGTCCTGCCAGAGAGAAAGGATGTTGTCCAGTCCAGGACCTTCTCTTGGATCCCGGCATCGTATAGGCGTGTTCATAGTGTGTGGTGGCAGACTGTGTCGAAGGCGGCTGACAGGTCCAGGAGGATGAGGGCTGCTGTTTCTCTGTTGTCAAGCAGGGTCCTGATGTCATCAGTGGCGGCGATGAGGGCAGTTTCGGTGCTGTGGTTGCTGCGGAACCCGGACTTGGTTGGGTCCAGGATGCTGTTCTCCTTGAGGAAGCTGGTCAGTTGTCTGTTGACGATTTTCTCTGTGACCTTCAATGGGAACGGGAGCAGGGAGATGGGTCAGAAGTTCTTGAGGTCCTTGGGGTCCGCCTTGGGTTTCTTGAGTAAGGCGTTGATCTCGGCGCGCTTCCAGCTTTCCGGGAAGATTTCAGTCTTGAAGGAGATGTTGATTACTTTCCGGAGATGGGGTGCGATGGCTGTCCTGGCTTTGTTGAAGATGTGAGGGCATGGGTCTAACGGTGATCCGGAGTGGATGGTGTTCATGATCTTGCTGGTGTACTCGTCATTGATTCTGGTCCAGGAGAGCAGGCGGTTGATGCAGGTGGTGGTCGTGAGGGCGGGGGTTGTCGGGGTGGTGGTGGCGTTGAAGCTGTTGTGGATGTCGGTGATCTTGCGGTGGAAGAAAGTGGTCAGCAAGACGCACAGGTCTTGCGAAGGCGGGAAGTCTTTGGTGTTGGATTTGGGGTTGGAGAGTTCCTTCACAAGAAAGCTTTGCTGGGTGAAAAATGGATTTGGTTACCTGGAGAGGCTAATATAGAACAAGAAGAGCACAGGACCACAGTCTCTGCAGGTTCCGGCGGCTCACAGAGCATCGGAGGGAGAATACTGCATGGAAATGCCAGATTCAGTGTTTATTTGCCGGCCGGGTCTAGAGCGTCCTGGGTGGACTGGCCCAAAGACTGGGAGAGGTTGATGCAACCATCCTGACAACATGGGAAAAGAAGATTGTTCTGCCAAATTCCAAAACAGTGGATTGGAAGTATTTCGATGAGGGTGTGGGGGATGGTGAATGCCCAGGTGTGGAGAATAAATGGGAATGTGAGTTGGATTATGATGAAGAAGTTGACAAATTGGCAGAAGGGGAGATACCTTGTTGAAATAAATATACAGATTGTTAAAAAAGCTGAAAGGGCAGAATGGGGGGAGTTCTAATATGTTTACCAAGAGTCATTTGTTACAGGAAGGGGAGGCCGGGGTGGATTCACTGAACAGACATCGGGGCACGAAAAGAGCACAAGAAAGAGGCAGTAGAAAGTGGGTTCACCAGAGCCATCCAGCACATTAATAACAGGTGAGAGTCAGCGGTGGAATAATTGGGGGGCTAATAAAGTAAATTGCTAAAAAGTCTTGTATAAAAGTGTAGGTACAGAATCAATCAATGAGCAGTCAGTGTCCACAGGTAAGAAAGATCAAGGGAATAATGCAAAAGACGATGCCAAAGAAAAGGGGTTATTGATGGGATTTCCCTGTTTGTTTTGAATAAAGATGAAAAATCTAAAGAGGAGGGGGTAAAGAGTAAACCATTTGGCTTGAAACTTTTCCTTACATAGGGTTATGCAAGCCATTGGGGGCTCATCTGAGCAATGCAACTAAAGAAAACATTGGGAGGGGTGAATTTGATGATGTGTACAAGCCACTGCATAGAGAAATACAATCTAAAGAATGGTCTAGAGAAGACGCCTGGTGTTGGACTTGGCACTTTTTGGCTAAAGTTCCCTAAACTTTTTACCTTCCCCCTAGACCTTTTTTCTGACATGATGTTGCCAATTTAGATGCTTTGGGCACTTTGCCACTGCTGATCAGTGTCAAAGTGCAAGTGTTCCCTATATAAAGCGTAATGGTAATTGGTTGTCCATAATTGGTATATTTGTTTTACTAGTAAAGTCCCTAGTAAAGTGCACTATGTGAGAAGGGCTGGTAACACAAATGCTACTCGTGGGCCTGCAGCACTAATTGTGCCACCCGCACCAGTAGCCTTAAAGAGAGAACTAAGGCCTGCCAATGCAGGGCCTGGACGCAGTTTGTTAAACTGCCTTGTTGTCCTGACAAGTGCACCCACTTGCCAGGCCTTACCCTTCCCTTTTTTTGCACATCAGACACCCCTATGGTAGGTCCAGGGTACCCCCCTGGCTAGGGTGCATTGTATATGAAAGGTAGGAAATGTACTGAGGTGTGTACCATGTCCTGACAGTGAAATACTCGCCATTTCGTTTTCAGTGTTGAAAGGCCATCTTGCCCATTGACAGAATGGGGAGGCTGTGTAATATGTTTCCAGAGAATGTCTGACATAATATCGACGTCGAAAATATCTACGTCTAAAATATCGGAGGCGGAATATCGATGTCAAGAATATTGAAGTCCTATCTACATTAAGGTAAGTACAAAAATATCTAGAAAAAAATAATATTGTACAAAATAAAAATGTAGGTTTGTTTTCATGTTTAAATGATATAAAATTAAATAAATAATACATATAATTAAAATAAACAGTTAAACATATGTTTAAAATTATAAATTATACATATATTGTAAAAAAATAAACATATACATATAAAATATATGATATATACTTAATATTATTTACAATTAATTACTCTAATAACTTATAAATTGTTTAAAAACATTTTATAAATTATAAATACATACATACACATACAACAATAATATAAATACAAATATCAAAACTATATATAACAAATTATAAAAACAATTTTAAATAAATTATACACTACATTAACTAAAACAGTAAATATTGGATAGCGTAAGGGTAAAAGTTACTGTTCCAACTCCACAGAGTGCAACAGTAGGGAAAGTGTTGGATAGCGTAGGGGTTGAAATTACTTTTCCAACTCCAGAGAGTGCAACAGCAGGGAAAGTGTTGGATAGCGTAGAGGTTAAAATTACTGTTCCAACTCCACAGGGTGTAACAGTAGGGAAAGTGTTGAATAGCGTAGGGGTAAAAATTACTATTCCAACTCCAGAGGGTGCAACAGTAGGGAAAGTGTTGGATTGCGTAGGGGTTCAAATTACTATTCCAACTCCAGAGGGTGCAACAGCAGAGAAAGTGTTAGATAGAGTAGGTCAAAATAACTTACTAATAATTAAAATAATTTTGTTGTAGAAAATATTAATTAAATAACAATCCCAAAAAAATAATAATTTAAAAATACTTACCAATTAATAATTAGTTAACAATTAAAATAAATACATATTTTAAAACTAGTACAATAATTAACAAAAATTATAAAAACATACATATAAAATACATAATAAAATACATAACACTAATAATAATAATATCGATATTAGTAACATTGATATTTTTGCTATCGATATTACTAACTTCGATATTAACAAAAATGATATTTCCTAACTTCTGGTTGATATTCTGGTCGTCGATATTCTTGATTTTGATATTCTGTCCCTCCGATATTTCCAACTCGATATTCTTGTAGGTTGAAAAAAACATTTGGTATTTAGACTGTTTACCGTTTCCACCCTATCTTCCCATAGGCTTAAGATGAAGAGGTGAAGTTTAGTATGCCTGAACTCACAATTTAATAACACATATTTTTGTGAAGGGGGGTTTTGCATTGTGTGTTTAGAAACCACACTTTTAGAAGTGGCTGTTTTTTTGTGCTCTAGCATTTCTATGTGCCTCTACCTGGTTGTGCGTTGACTGTCAGTATTTGAATGTGATAGGATCTGGTGAATGTCTTGACCCAGGGGAGGAGGCGAGACAGCAATAGGCTGACCTGCATCTCGAGTGTAGTGGGGAGGAGTAGCCCCTGGAGGTGAAGAGGCCTGGGCTGCCGCCATAAAACAATAACTCCATCTCCTGCTGAGTGATTGAGGATCCAGACCCCCACTATCAAAGGAAGAAGGTGTCACTGGCAGGGAGAAACCCAGAACTGGTTTAGACAGGAGTCAGTGCCCCCCTGAACACAAAGCCTTCAAAGACATTTAGGGGTATAACTGTGAAAGCTGAAACCCCTGGACTTTGGACAGATCAAGACTGAAAAGATTGAAACTACTTTATGGTCAAGAGGAACCTCTGCCAAGGAAGAAACAGCTGAAGAGACTGAAGGAAAGGACTGACCCTTGCTGTTTGTTCTGGGGCTGGCCTAAAGTTTGCTGATTTAACCAAGGAGAGGCTATGGGACTTTGCCGTGTGCTCTGTCTCCCTGCTTGAAAGGACTTTGCTGTGTGCTGTGTCCTGAAGTAACTTGTCCCCAAGAGCTCGAGGAGAGCTGGCTCCCTGTTGTGGAAAGTCAGGGACATAAAAGTTTCCAGAGGTGTCTCAGTGACGCTGTGTGCCTGTGTTTTTCAGCCTGAGACCTTTGTAAGGACTACCCCATGATTGTGTGCACCCGGAGTCCAGGTGAGTCTCAGCGATGCTGTGTGTGTGTGCTTCGGGTAGCCTGAGACCTTCATGAGGATTGCCTTGTGATCGTGTGCACCTGGAGTCCAAGTGAGTCTTAGTGACACTGTGTGCATGTGCTTTGTGCAGCCTGAGACCTTCGTGAGGACTGCTCAGTGATCGTGGGCACCTGGATTCCAAGTGAGTCTCAGTGATGCTGTGTGCTTTGTGCAGCCTGAGACCTTCGTGAGTATTGCCCTGTGATCATGTACACCCAAAGCTCAAGTGAGTCTCAGTGACGCTGTGTGCATGTGCTTTGTGCAGCCTGAAATTTTTTTGAGGATTGTCCTGTGATCGTGGGCACTCGGAGCTTAAGTGAGTCTCAGCGACACTGTGTGCGTGTGCCCTGTTGCAGCCTGAGACCTTCTTCATTACCATCGGCCCAGACCGGCATCTCCAGAGGAGCTGTGCTGCCGGTCCGTGCCTGTCTTTGCCAAGGAGGGACCTCGAACCATCCCCTTCAAGGTGGGAGTCCTTTTTCCACTGCCCAAGATCAATGAAGTCGCATCGGAGGCCCAAATCGCGAGGAGAGGAGAGTGTTATCGCACCCATCAGGTAACGCTCAGCGAGCGTGTGTCTGTTGTGCGTGGGGTGCGGGCTACGAGAAACACGCTCTCAGCCTTTCCTCATTTAACAGCGCGAGGCTCCGCTGAAGTCCGTATTGTGTCCGGTACTTGCCGAGGAGTGGCAGTACCAGGGCTACACTTTGTTTTACACCATACCTATTTTGGGGGCATATTTTGGCAGTAGCTGACCGCAAGTCAGCAGGAGTGGCCTACAGACCGTCCAGAGCACCGTGATCGGAGCCAGAGTACATTATTTTGGCATTACCAACTGCCTGATTGCTGCATTACGCATTACATCATTTTGGTATTACGAACTGCCTGATTTTTGCATTACGCATTGCATTATTTCTGCATAACGGACTGCCTGATTGTTGCATTACGCATTGCATTATTTTTGCATAACGAACTACCTGATTGTTGCATTAAGCATTGCATTATTTTTGCATAACGACCTGCCTGACTGTTGCATTACAGATTGCATCATTTTGGCATTATGAACTGCCTAATTGTTGCATAACTAACTGCATTATTATTACATTGTGAAGTGACTAATTCTTGCATTACGAACTGCATAGCAACTGCATAGAATTGAATTAGGACTGCATTGGATCAACTAGAATTGCTCATTAAGACTGCAAGAACCCACAAGTGTTTGCTGGTCTAATAACAAGCCAGGTGAAATATTACAAATATACGCATATGTTGGATTTTTATTGTATGGTCTCATCGTATATCTTTTTATATAAACATAAGCTTGTTTTTTATTAAACTCATGTGTAGTCCATTTGTGGTGTCATCATTGGGTTACTGAGAGCGAGGTTGCACATACTTTACACATTTGCCTTGGAGATAAGCCTGGCTGCTCGTGTGAAGCTACCGAGGGGGTGAACACGGGCTATCTGAGAAGGTGTCCTTCCTTTCCCTGACTTACAAGCAATGGTCCCTATTTGGCCTACGGTACCTACCTCAGCCAACTAGAGACCCTCAGTTCTAACACCTGGGTAATTGGCAAAAAGACAGAAGGTTCCCACAACAATTGACACATGGACATCAGCATTTTTAATATTTGCTAGTGTTTATTGTGAGAAGTTCCCCGAACTAGCAGTGTCGATTTTCAAGTATATTAATACCATTCGTAAGGCCCACATTGAATGTGGGGTTTTACATGGTTACATTGTGACAAAGAGTGTTGGGCTTGGATGGTTAACATTTCTGATAAACCTGGGGGGAAGTGGACAATAAATTATGGGTGCAATGAATGTATCCACAAATAACTCCCCCCCCCCACCATGCATACAGCAAGTGGCTTAGCAGTTCCTCATGGCCCTTTCTTGGCAGACCAAACTCGAGGGGGCGGCGGACAAGGAATAGAGACCAAAATCCCAATTATATTGCCTGGTGGAGTTTTAACAGTGGCTATTGTGTATGAAACCCCTGCAAGTACAAGCAAAAATGTTCAAAATGTGGGGGAAAATATGCAATCCTTCAATGTTTTGGGGTCTAGACAAGCTTTGAAAGTAGTGGTCAAGGCAGATGTTGAGGTGGATCCTTTCAGCCTGGCTACAAGAGCTTTTACGTCAATTAATTTGAAAGATTTGAGTTATAGGCTGAATTTGACCCTAACATGGAGGAGGCAACAAGGTTGGAATGGGGTTTTAAAAAAGGCTTTAGACTTGGTTATCAAGGTCCTAGGGCACGTAGGTTTGCTGACAATTTACAGTCAACCGAAGAGAATCCTCATACTGTGAGGTAGAAACTGGACAAAGAAGTTACAGAGGGAATGATGACAGGTCCTTTTACTTACTGGACTTTACCTGAACTGATGATTTCCCCCCTAGGGATACTACCTAAAAAAGCAGTGGGAGACGTTCACAAGATGCATCATCTTTCATGCCCTCACGGCTTGTCAGTGAATGACTTTATAACAAGGGATGATACTGCAGTGCAGTTTGCATCAGTGGATGTAGCCATTGCATTGATCAGTTGGCTAAATGTGATATTAAGTCAGCCTTTCAATTGCTAACAGTTCATCCTTTGGACTTTTCTCTACTGGGTATTCAGGCTGACAATCACTTTTACGTACATGAAGTGCTGCATACGGGCTGTGCCATTTCCTGCAAGTTGTTCGAGGTCATGAATCGGTCACTCATTATTTGGATGATTTTTTGTTTGTAGGTGCAGCAGGTACCCAATTTTGTGAGCGAGCACTACATCAGTTTGAGATTATGGCATGAGTTAGGCATACCTTTTGCTCCTGAAAATACAGAAGGACCTAACACATCTGGTTTTTCTGGAAATTAAATTGGATACGGTCAAGATGGAAGTAAGAGTGCCTGATGTGAAAGTTCAAGAAATTGTTAAATTGCTTGAAGAGGCAAAGTAGTCTCCCAAATTACGATTGAAAGAAATTCAGTGCCAGCTTGTGAATTTGAACTTCGCTTATCGTGTGGTAAGGGCAGGAAGGACTTTCTGTAGATGGCTAGGTTTTGCTATGTCTGGAGCCACTGTGCCACATCACAGGATCGGAGCTTCAGTAGCACTAAGCGTAGATTTTGAGATATGGTTTATGTTTTTGAAAGCTTTTAATGGTGTTACCATGAGGTCTTTGGATTTTGTTTCGGTGGTGCAGATTTTCATAGATGCATTGGGCTCTAATGGTTTTGGTTTATTCTGGGAAGGCAGATGGTGCGCTGAACAATGACCTGTAGAATGGGTCAGTGAATGGAGAAGCATTGCCTTTTTGAATTTTTCACGCTGTTAGTGTCCTTGTCAGTTTGGGGTTTAAAATTGGCCAACAAAATTATCACCTTTAACATTGACAATAAGACTGTTGTAGATTTGGTTAATGGACAAAAAGCCAACGATAAACATCTTTTAAAGTTATTGCAGAGATTTATGTTGGGGTTGCTTGATGTACAACATTGTTTTCAGAGCCAAACATGTCCCAGGTGTCAATAATAACACTGCAGATGCATTATCACATTCGCACTGGCAGAGATTCTGTGGTTTGCCACCGGGAGCAGATGTGATGAAAACACAGGTGCCACAAGAGGTATGGAAACTAGCAGATTCAGAATGCTTGAGTTGGTGCAGAAATCTCTAGCAGTGAGTACCAGGACAGCTTATAGAAGAGCTTGGGAAAAATGTCTGGGGATGGGTGCATCCCGTATGTCTCAAAATGAACAAGAAAAATGGCTTTGCAGAGAGGACTTGCTCCTTTTCATTATGTATAATATTGAGAAGAATGTTTCAGCGGCCACAATTGCTGTAAAGTAAGATGGTTTGATTTTTTCTGGTAAGTTTTTCTGGGGCTATGAGCCTTCAGCTGGCGAGATGGGGAGGCGTATGTTACAAGTTTGGATCAAAGAAAAGAATAGAGGTCAGTATATTAGGGATCCGGTTTCATTGAAAATCTTTCTTCGTATGATTAGGAGCCTTCCTGTCATATGTTTTTCTCTTTTTGAGTGGTTGCTATTTAGGTTATGCATGTGTTAGTTACTTTTTGGAGCATTTAGGATATATCTTTATTGTTAGGTAGGGGCCATTTAGGCAGGCTGAAAGTTGAAGATGTATCTGCCTCAGGTGAAACAATTTAAATATTTTTGGAACGCTCTATGATGGATCAGACAGGTAAAGGCACAAAAGTAACACTTTAGTGGCACACTATTATTATCCAATCTTTATTCAGTAGTAACTCCGCCATAAAAGAAATGATACAATAAAATCGAAATCATTAAAGCATTTTCCTCATAAAATAATTATACAAGAGTCATTATCATTCTCCTGGGGATCTTGAAAATCTTGATCTTTAAAACAACTCTTCATAGTACATCGAATCAACATTTAATAGTTACATAAATGTCCGATGGCATAAATAAAAATCATAACATTTTTAAAATCTTCCCTGTACATTTAATTCTACTATCAAGCAAGCATGAATCCATAATATCCCTCCCAATCTTACTCATATCTGGATCACCTTGATCTTAACATTGCACTTAAAAAATGCGTACCAACACACAATGTACAATCAGTTTGCAAAAGTTGCAAATGTAAAAGGGCAACCCATGCTTGAAACCCATTTCTTTTAATTAAGGTTTAAGAAATTGTTGTCTAGGGTGCGTAAAATATTTACATAAAAAGACAAAATATAAAATATCCTGTGGAGACGTATTGTCACAGCCACAGGGCCCTTTATCCGTGTTACGTACTACAAAACCAGGAGGAGAGGCAACTAAGTGGTGAATCTAAAACGAGTGATTAAAAAACGCTATTGGTTAACATTGAACGGTAAGGTTCCATACCCAGAGTTGATTTAACTAGAGCGTGGGCTCTTACCATAAGCCTATTAAGTTCCTTACCTTCACACTCAGCGCTGATTGTTTTAAAGAATAGGTCTTTGATTAACTTTTTATCCCCCCTCTTCACTGTCTCATAATTCGTAAATATATCTGATCTTCCAAGGTCAATAAATAAATCTTTAATGTATCTTAACCAGGGAATTTTCAATGCATGATCCAAGGAAAGACAATATAAGATTACTGCGTGGTTAAAAGTAGCCTCTTTGTTGGACCATACTATCACCCAGCATACCAGGGGCTTGACTGCAACTAAGTTTGTGATATATTTAACCCCTAGTTCCTTATGTACAGCATATGCGGCACTTTTAAAATCCGTCTTAAGAATTTATTTTGGCTGATTTGTAATTTATCAACTGGCTTACATCCCCAAATCTCACTCCTGTGCGTGATTTCGGAAATACAAAATGAATTATATAATGTTAAAATCACCCCATGTACCTAATCTGTAATTTTCGATAGCTCTAAGGGCTTTATTCATGTCCTTTGCCTTTTCCTCATTCAGGGTATTCTCATTTGATTTAACATCAAATAAAACACCCAAATATGTAAAAGTCGGGACTTTGGCTAGATTTGCAGTGCCTACCTGTTGGACTTGGCCCTTTTGGCAGGTTCACCCCTGAACGTTTTACCTTGAACTCTGACATGATGTTGGTTGATTTCTGGTTTCTGCGCACTATAGCACTGTGGCCCAGTGTAAAGCGCGTGCGCTCTCTGAGTGCGTGTGGTGAGATTGGCCTGCCCTCCCATACGAATGCATGGGGAATATGTGTGTCCATGGTAGTTCCTGATGTGTGGGGAGTGCAGGGTCGAGTTTGGTATGTGCGAACTCGTGAGATTAAATGCTGCGCGATGATGTGCACAGATTTATTGTGTGTAGTGGAGAAGTGCCCCTTTTAGAAGTTGGCATGTCTGTGCAGTAAATGTGAATTGACTGTCTGGCTTGTGATTGGCTGGAGCTGGCTGGTGTGCTTGGCTCCAGGAGTCAGGATGAATCTGCCCGGTGGTGAATAGGGAGATCTGCATGTTGATGGGAGGGAGGAGTTGCACCTGGGACGTGAAGAGGTCTAGGCCTTCCCTCCACAATGCTGGCTCCCCCCCCTGTGGTGTGTCTGATGTCCCTGGCCTGTCCTGTGAATAGAGAGAGGGGCTGAGCAAAATAAACTCCACAACCACTTGCCTGTACCTTTAGAGACAAAGGAAATGTCTGTATAAAAAGGGGCTATGACCCCATGAAAAAATTTCTTGTCCTTTACTTGAATCTACCAGGGGCGTGCTGCTGCTGGGGCCCGGGGGAAGGTTTGCCTCCCTGGGCCCTGTCATGCCCCCAGTATGCCTGGAGGACTTCTTAGGTGCCCTTCTACTTTTGAATCCTAACAGGAGGGGGCTTGCTGCTGGTGGAGCCCAGGAGGGACCGCCAAGGGGGCTGTGTCCTTTCTGGAGTGCCCTGTGTGCTGGCCTCTGGCCCTACATATCCCCTCCTGATGCCCAGTACTTCCTGGACCTTTCTCCCTTTATTTCTGCTGCCTTTGCCATAAAGGAATCCCCGGTGTAGGGATTCCCCCGAGTTTGCCGCAATTACGGAAGCCACCCCGCTTGTTTGGTCGTGCGCAGGTGCCCACCCTGCATCTTCGTTTTTGTGTTATGGTGATGGCGGGTGCCCACCCTTGCTTATTGGAGTCCTGGCAGGTGCCCACCCCGCATGCTAGCTTTGATTTTAGTCTCGAAGGAGCCTACCCCTCGTTTTTGCCCCTGAAAGTTCACCGTCGCGACCCGGGGCGAAAACTGGAAGTCACGCACCGCAGTGCCTGACGGCGGGCGGGACTTCTGGTTTCAAAAGGAAGTCCCGCGCCCGCCCCTGGAAGGGAAGCAGGAACCAGCGCGAGTGTTGTGGAGTTCCACTGAGCTGGGGGGAGCCCCCGAAAAAGAGAAGCCGCCCAGAGCCCTGTGGCCTCTATTTCTAAGTCCTGGTCCCGAGATGATGGACCGGGTGAGGAGACATCATGGTGTGGGGCTCCCATGTGCTGGAGGGGGCCAGAGATGTCCAATACGGAAGAACAAGTGCCCACCCCGCCTCCTGGAGCATTTCTGCATAGTCCCGGGTCCCAAGAGGGGGCCCGGGTGAAGAGGAAGGTGGGGCTCTTGTACGGCGAGAGAGCCCTGCATGCACTGCCACCCGAAGGAGCCCCAGCCAAAGGAAAAGCAGCCCGGTGAGTGACCCGTGCTCGGGGTCTCTATAGGGGCTAATATTGGTGCCAGAGAAAGGCACAGTGGCAGGGGTGCATTTAGGGCGGCCCCAGATGGCAGTGGGCCGCCCCAAGGTTTTATTTGTTATTTCCCGAGCCCGATGGCTCAAACGATGGCCCCATTTATCTAAAGGGCCCCAGTGGGGATCCCGAGGCGAGAAGGGGCATGTGTATTTTAGGAGCCCTGTGTGGCTCCAATGTTTTATGGGGCAGAGTGATTCCTGGAGCCCGAGTGGCTCCCACATGTTTTTGACCCCAGTACTTCTAGAGCCTAGAGGGCTCCAACGCTGTGTCCATGATTTCCAGAGCCAGAGGGCTCCAGCATTTGGTGCAGTCTGTCCTAATGGCCGCGAGAGCCAATGCAGCAGTTTTCCTTTTACAGCTGCCCAGCAAGTAATAGGCATTGGCCTACTGTTGATTTACCTAATCTGAAGCCGTATTGAGTGTCCGAAATATTCTGGTTACTATCTGCCCATTCTGATAACCTATTTAACACCTTGACTGCTAGCGGTTTTCCCGCTGTGTGCTGGGATTTCGAAAATCCAGAGTAACATGACAAGCTCATCTTGTCATCAGCATTCGAGCGCCATAGCTGATGACGAGCTGAGCTCGTCATTAGCATCGAAGGGGTTAAAAGAACCCTACCCATAACCTTAACAGTGGTATCTATTCGGGATATGAGCTGGTAGCACTGTGGGTTGTCCCTGTCACCCTTCTTATAGATGAGAACGATGATAGCGAAGGACCACAACGGAGGCATTGATGTCCCTATTGCTGCATTTAAAACCCTGGTAAAAATCGGGGCCCAGACATCTATGTTGTTCCGTAACAGATCAGGGGGATCCCATCCGGGCCTGGGGCCTTATTACACGAGTCCCTCAATGGCAGTTTTAACCTCATCCAAAAGGAAGTTAATCTGGACATCACATGGAAGGGACACCCTACCAATAATATCTTGTTCTCCTTCACCATGATTATAGACCACCTGTACCTTCCATTGATCCGGGGTTATGTGATGTACCATACTCAGTTTATCTGGTTCAGAGAAACAAGGACTATTGATGACCTTCCAGAAAAGGGTGCTGTTCTTTAGTTCACTAGCTAGTACCAGCTCCTCCCAGGCCTGTTTCTGTAGTGATGACCTCCGCTTTTTTAGCGCACTTTTATAATTTTTACGGCAAATCGCTACCCTATACCTTAGCGCCTTAGAGCACCCTCTGTCAAACCATCTTCGGTTGTCCAAACAGGGAGGGACAGCCAGCACAGTTAACAAACCCGCCACTGACTGAGCAATAACAACAAAGCAACTATTTACATCCTCGTCTGAGGGAGATGTTCCGAGGCACTTCATGAACTCTTTTTGTCTTAGTTTGAAGAGCGAACTGTTAAGAACAATAGTGTCCACCTACAGCCACCGCAATTGCCTCCCCTGATCAGTTGGCGTTATTGCCCCGCCCTCATATTATCCTGAGTTGCCAACAGGCTCTGTGCTCCCAACCCCAGAATAACAGGGTAATGATCACTAAAGGGACTGTACAAAATCCTAGAGAATTGTACAATATGGCCCATGGAGGACGAAACAAAAATAAGATCGATCATTTTGGCATTGCCCACACTATGTCCAGTGAGTTCTTGGCAGGATTTTCAGGTAGCAGGGGAAGCAAATTCAGGACTTGTTTTCAAACACCAATAAGGTGCACAGCTCCTAGCCTTATTGGTGTTTGGGGTGATGAGTGAAGTTCTTTGTCACATTGGGGAAGATCCTTTCCATTTTGGTACCCATTCTTTCAGATTTGGTGTTGCGTCTGAAGCAACGGGATTGGGTTTTTCCCTCATTAATATTAAAATATTAGGGCGGTGGTCCTCTGATTGTTGCTTGCGATACATTACGGACACCGCGGATGCTTAGCCTTTATGTGCATGTTAATTCTTGTTTCTCTTTTAGGTTGTGTAGTGGGTCTTGCTGCAGGTTTCTTTTCTATTTGGATAGTCAGACAATCTTTTATTAAATGGGCAGCGAAGCAAGTGGAAAAGGGGCCTTTTGGAAGAAATGTTGGATTCTGCAGTGACAAAATCAAGATTGATTGGTGGAGGATGGAGGGTATGAAATGGGGACTGCCATTACCATGGTAATCTAATTATTTTTCAGCTAGAATGTGCCCAGATGTTTTGGTTTTTCATTTGGATGAACATTACTTAGTTAGTTATCAGGTTTGGGTTTGATTAAGTATATGAAGAGGGATTTAGAAATTGTGGTTAAATCCTGGACTGGAACGAAGATGATATTGACTGCTTTGGTTCCAAGGAGAGTCTGGCGTGGTGCTGAAAGTGAAATGCATTGTTTCTGCAGCATTAATAGTATAGGTTGGTTAGAACACACTGACATAAAGAAAGAAGATTTTCAGTATTTTAGACAGGATGGAGTTCACCTTTCATTCGTAGGTAATGAGCTGTATTTACTCAACATTAGGGAAAGTTAGCCTTAACCTTGGTTATTCAAAAGTGGTGTTAAAAAATGTTTAGGCTGTTCTGGCGTCAGCCTGGTTTTCTTTTCTGGCACCAGTTGACTGTGGAGCTAGCTGTTTTGCCCACTGATCTAATGTATCTCCCCTCCCACACACCCTTTTTTTTCTCGCCTGATCTTTTGGGGTGGGGGGGTCAGGAAAAACTCCTTTGCTGGGTTTTTTCCGGGTGGCAGAAACTGAGGAGCTCGAGACAGGACAGAAGGGTTGGTGGATTTGCAAAGTAGGTTTGTGCAGAGGGAACACAGGGGAGCGATGGCTGAGGCAGGTGTGAAGGTCAGTGGATGAATAAAAGGGCCTCCCAACTCATTGGTTATAATTCGTTTGGCTTTTTAATACTGAAAAGGTGCACACAAGGCTATACTAATGTGCAGCATGGCACCAGGATGCACACGGGCAGCTTCCTTCATGCAAGGAACAGTAACATGACGGGCACGCAGTAGTATATGCTTCCTCACACACAAGATGTGTGTGCAATTCATGGGATATGCGTCGTAGTGTTCCACCCCATGTGGCATGTCTCATGGGGGTTCTAAGGAAGAATGTTGGTGAGGGAGATAAATTACAGTTTAGGAACTGGCTGGCAGTTCCCTTCAAATGGTCATGCTTACTTGTAATTGCAATAAAATAATGCCCTCACCGTATTCCTGTAAGTACATCGTCTCTGTGGCCATCGGGTCAAGTGTTTACGCTGCTATAGCCGATAACTGAGGTTACACTGGCATTATCCCAGCCCTTCTCCCAACTCTAAATGGAGTGAGGAAACTACAAGTCTGACAGGCCAACTGCATCCAGATTGTATTTTCACGGGTAAAAGGAAAAAACATCACTGTAATGCATGTTATATGGTATGTTATGTTGACCTGTATAGCTCACTAATCACGAATGAGGGTTATCCAGGTGTTTGTTTTATTTCATCTTCCAAGTTATGTACACGTTAAACGTGGTCACATTTTTTATAAACACAGGGGCATATTATCAAGGACAGGCGATACAATATCGCCGCTTTTATCGGCAGGAAACTGCCGATAAAAGCGGCGATAATGTATCGCCTGTCCTTGATAATATGCCCCACAGTTTTTATAAGCCATGCTGTCTGTGTATGACGAGCAGCTATTGCCCTCTTTCCTTATTATAGTCTAATCAAATGGGCAGGTGCTGAGCGTGGTTGTACGCCCTGTGGGTGATCATTAGGTAACACCTTTCGAATTTGCAAGAATTACCGCTCAAGGGACATGAGCTGTGCCAGCAACTGTAAGTGCACAAATATTTTAGTAATTGTATGTGACTCAAGAAGATAAAAAAAGGTGAACAGGACAAGTGTTTTAGGGTGAAATAAAGGGTTTATTTCTGTATTAGAAAGACATGATTGTAAAAGAAATCCATACAGTTTTAGGCCCTTAAACGCAAGCAGCAGACATTCGCTGGTCTCGATACTCCTCTTGCAGAGTGTCTGTTTGCTGATGCTAAAGTGAATTTGACATAATGGTAAGTAGTTCAAACAATCTATATTGCTGGAAGCTTTCTCTCACAGGCTATTGATTTTCCTGCCCCTTCTGCAGCGTGCTTGAGAACACTTCCCATTCTGTTTACCGCTGTGTGCCGCTGGAATGCATGGCTTCACACTGTCTAATGGAATTAGGTAAACCTTGTAAGGCTTTTCTCTGAGGAAGGTGAGGCCTTATTTGCACTTCGAGCAATGACTAAGGCCAGTGCTTTAAATGGAAAAAATAAGTGTATGTACTCACCAAAAGGTGCAGTGGACGGGGGGTGGAGTTTCGGACAGGCATAAGGGTGATGTTAAAGGTGGAACAAGGAGCAGGACTGGGTTTTTGACCTTGCCAAGCTTTCATGCAGAATATCTGCATGCATTGGTAGAATGTCGGATGAATCTGCCAATTAGTTATTACGCTCATAACCATTTATAGATTACTTACTAATAAGTGTTTATTACTAGTAAAAGTAACCCTTTTTTACAAACGTCATCATAATAAAAGATAGAGGAAATAACGGTGAGGTTCTAAATATATGCCTTGCTGTTTGCATGCAGGTCAAAACTTACTACGTTATATTACAAGGATGTCAACTTGTGACCTGCTGGAATGGTGTGGCTAGCTGTAGAAGACGAAGTCAGCTACATTGCTGATCTATCATCATATAGGAGAATACTGAGGCATCCTGCTAACCTGATGCTTCCCACATAACCCCCAACGGTGGCGGCACCGAGCTATCTATTGTGCTCTCCCTGGCATGGGGCTTAGCTGCATAGTAGTCCGGCCTCCGGAGACGGACCCGACATAGTGGAGAATGACATTGGGGTGAACAGGGCACCTTTATAGGAGACCCGGGTTGGCTGCCGCCCCTCGGCTTATGACGTGCACCAGAGGGGACCTGTGGCCTGGGCCACGGACAGGACCCTTGAACGTCAGCCCGGGTGAAGTTAGGCGAGGCGTGTGGCCGATGGGCACCCTCAACAGTGTTGGCCGGGCAGCCTGTGGTTTGGACCGGGGCCAGCTTCCAGAATTTGAGGGTCTGGGTCATGCTGCCAAGACATATCTGGGGCGGTGACCACTGCAGGCTTGGGGAAGTCCTGCCCCAGTGCAAGGTGAGCAAATACGATGTCATGGGCCTAGCCCACATCGATGCCCCCCGCCCAATTCACTGTTGGGATGCACCCCACCATTGGCCGAGTACCTGGGTGTCTTCTGGATTGCTCCTAGCTGCAGGGTAGGGTGAGACTTGTGCAGCATCTGCAGTCTGCCTGGGCCTTCCCCGGCCGCTTCACCTGTGCATCCGGGGCACCTGCTGACTGAGATATCAGCTGGTTGTGTTGACTCTCCCTGGCTGTCCTCCTGGGATCATAGCCCTGAATGCTTCCTTCCTTCTGCCTTCCTGATAAACACCCCCAACTTAATACCTACCTGAATTCTAGACCTGACCTGGGCCTCCTTAACTACTACACCTTTATGGGCATGGGTTGACCCACCTCAGCATTTAGCTCTATCAACTTCAAGATGTGTCATCTTTGCCACATACAGAATTGGCCACAATAAAGCCAAGCCAGCCAAGCCAGCCAAGCCAGCCAAGCCCGCAGTGCACCCGCATGTTACTTCTCCCTAATCTGAGGAATCATCACTGATAACACCTGATGATTGTGTCCCACCTACTTTAGCGATCCACCCTGTGGACAAAGTAGATATCATCCTCCAAGAAATCCAGGATTCAAAACTGACCATCAAACAACGTATTGGTGCAGTTACCTCAGACTTCACCCTCCTCAAAAACGACCACAACAAGTTGACATCAGAAGGGAGGGTGGGGTATAGTATAACTTTAACTAAGGAATGACCAAACTTGAAAGGTGATACAAGTAAGAGTTCCAATCTACTTGAGGGTTGTTAGGTTGAAGTAAAGGTGCACCATGGGTAATGTAGTTAGGAATGTTAACCACCGTGCTAATCGAAAGGTTGTGATAGGTTCAGATTTAATAGGCGGGGTAACTGACCAGGTGATATAGTAGTTCAAAACTCGGCGCGCAGTCAACCGCCGATCGAGAGAGTAACATGCTGTAGTGAGGAGGAACATGATGTCTTGTTGCGAAGGTACGAGGTTTCACACATTACTTCGGGGGCAAGTAAAGCTGAACATATGAAGGGGGAGGTAGGAGAGAACTGGAGGGTAAGCACAGTGACGTTACTGGAAGCAAGGAAAGGTTAAAGACATACGACTTGGTGGGGCGCTAGAGCATTCCTTAAGTTTTACCTCGGAGGCAGCTGTCTCTGGGTTTAGAGGGAAAGTGCTATAACTAGAAACGCAGTACATAAGTTGTTCGAATGTTCACATAAATCGTCACAAGATTTGAAGCTAGATTTTAATATCCACGTTTTTTAATTTTGCAGAGAACCCCTGACGAAGGACGTAAACAAGTCCGTAATGCATTGGGTAATTTGTGAATTTGCAACCAAGGATGTTTTGTTAAACGTGCATGGAAAAAGGCCTGGATGGGCATATCCGATGCATGAGAAGCTGTAAAACAGACGCATATCACGTGCAATAAGATCTATGAAAATAAAATGGTTTGAAGATAAAAACTTTGGATTACATGGAGTAATTGTGATGAAAGTGAAAGAGTTATTGAAAAGGATTTGAAACTACCATAATAGCTGTGCACCTGGATCGGAGTGCAGTACCGCTCCTTTCACAATGTTGAATTACCGACGTGATAGAGGGCAGTTCACGTAATCCAGGCGGCACGCATACAGCCTACAATTTGGAAATATTTGGTTTAAACAAGAGACAACAGGAGTGCTCTGCAACCCCTAACAGTGACACACAAAATAGAGGCATGCATGAATATTCTTATTAATCTGCCCCTCATTTACTTCACACATGACTATGCACAACCTTCCCAACCCTCTATCACACGCTGGATATTCTTAGGAAAAACCCTCTCCATTTATAATCACATGGGGATGTGTACCTGCTCCTATCTCCAAATGGGGTCTCCAGTCACAGTTATCGGAAGATGCACTTTTTCGTGACACTTTAGCTACAATACATACTTCTCAGAAAATACTTGCTCTACTTCGTCCAGCTTTACAAAATGGGAAGCTTTTCAAGTGGTAATACATGGACTTCCATAGGCGCAGTGGTTGGGTCCCATAAAATGGTCTTAAGAAAGCTTGCCAGAGTAGAGGAGAGTCTGGGCCAACTAGAGAGGGCAGCTGCGGATAAAGAGGAACATGCAGCCAAACTGCAAGAAGCTAGGATCAAATATGCGGAATTATTAGGACGCTTGCTCTTAGTGGACTACAGGGCATACATAAAATGAACTAACAATGAGGCCGACAAATCTGGGGCCTTCTTAGCTCATCTGATTAAACCACCGTCCCGGATCACCCTGATCCTCACAATCACTACTCCACACAACACCAAGCCACTTCCCATCTGGAAATGAACACAGCATTCCTCAACTTCTGTTTGACCTTATACACTGCCACTTCATCAGTGGGTTCAGAGCCAATTCAGGATTTCCTAAATGCCCAGTCCCATTCCAAGATGACGGCTATAGAGAGAAATGAACTAGGAGCCCCTCTTACTGCCACTGAGATCCTGGGTGCAATAAGAGAGCTAGCCAGAATAAGATCCCTGGCTCTGACGGCCTCCACACTGCATTCTATGCCACATTTATCTCCTCGCTTGGTTGCACAATTGAAGCATCTCTATAGCACCTCTTTGGAAGCCAGTACATTGCCTCCTACCACAGCACAAGCACTGGTCATCTATCTATTAAAACCTAACAAACATCCCTCAGTCATTTCCTTTTAAAGACCTCTCTCTGAATACAAAATCCTGTGTAAAGTCTTGGCATCCTGCTTGCGTCCCTTACTTCCCAAACTCCTACACAGTGATCAATGAGGATTTATCCCCAATCGCAATGCCTCCCTTAATATTGACTGGCTACATCACATTATAGATGCTGTTCATGGGTGAATTTGCTGGGTAGGTTGTATTTCATTAGACATAAGACAATCGTTTGGCATACCAAGCTGGGAAGTTATGCTTGCCACCCTCAAAAAATAAGGTATACATGCAGCATATATTAGCTGAGTAAAATTACTCTATACTGGTCCTTCTGCATGAGCCAGCACGTCAACATATTTTGGCTTCCTAATTTATACAGCGAGGCACGCATCAGGGCTGCCCCCCCATCACTACTTCTATTTGTCCTAGCAATGGAACCCTTCGCATTACAACTACGCCAAGATTCCCTTACATGGAGCAACCCCATTGAGTCCACAACCCATGCTATCTCATTATATGCAGATGATACTGTACATTAAAGATCTCCACCTGAACCCAAGGGCACTGGCTGGACACTTGAACATTTGCGCCCCTATCTGGCCTGCGTATTAATGAGAATAAATCCTACGCCTTTTACTCTGAAGGAACAACCTCCATCCAGGGAAATGTCTCTTCAAGTGACACGCTAAATGTTGCTGCAACCCCCCGACCAAGGAGGAATGGGTGCTCCTGATTTCAAATCTTACTACATTGTAGGACAACTATAGAGGCTCTCCTACTGGCTAGCTGGCTGTAACCTGCCAAAATTGATTACACCGTGGTCATGCTTATGCAAGGTGTGCCACACAGTATGCAGTGCCTTGTCACTGTTTTTCCTGCGAAGGGCCCAATACTGCTCCTTGTTGACCTCTTCTATTGGAAGATGGCTTTGTGCTACACCTCCCAACAGGTACCCTTTGCTGCGAATATACCACAGACCGGTCTACAAACAGCCTCTGGGACTCTTACAGCACATAGACTGCTGCCTTGGACACAGGGAGGAGTAGAAACAATTAGCTACCTTTTTGTAGAGGCTACCCTATTAAATCATGCAGACCTCATGCATATGCATGGCCTGGCTTTTGTTTCTACCCCAAGACAGCAACACAAGCCACATACAGCGCCACTGGGTACCTGAGGAAACTGAACCCACTACACATTAACTACTCTAGGAAATACACATGATGGGACATAGGCGTCACCTAGTTTGGTGGCTGTACAGGGACATTTGAACTCCCCTGCCGCTCCCTCTGAACATCCTGCGGGTTAAATGGAAAGGAGACCTAGCATGTAATCTGCAAGACAAAGAATGGGAATTCCTGATAGAGTACCCCCACAAAGATTTCTCAAAACTCCAGATTCAAAGTTATAAAACATTTCATTTTACAGAGAGCATATCTCAGCCCACACAGATTGCATGCCATGTTTCCAGCGGTCCGCTTGGCCTGTCTGGACTATCGAACACTAGAAGCCAATTTGTTACACATGTTACAGGCCTGTCCCTTATTGACCCCCTATTGGGCACAAATCACGTCTATTTTCACAGAACCGAACCATTGGCACACACTTGAATGCTGTATATTTGGCCTATTTCCCAGACCCAAAAACGCTAAAGTGACATCGCGTTTTATTGACTTAGCATTACTGTTGGCTAGATGTCTTCTAATGAAACATTGGAAATCTCATTTCGCCCCCATAGTTTCCCAGTGGCAAGAAGAGGTCGAGAAATGGGGTCTGGCTGCTTGTTTGAGGAAAAGTGCTGGTACTCCAATAAAAAATGCTGGTACCCAGTAATAGTGAGTACCGGCCCATTTAAAGCACAAGGCGTAATGTCCCTCAGACTGTGACATAATTGAGGAGGCTGCTACCACCCCCCAAAAGATTAAACTCCAAGAAATAGCTGAAAAATTACCGAAAGCACAAAAAGGATTCAACGACCACAATATTCAGATATATTTAATTTATTTAATCCTAATAGCTATTCCTATGCATGAAAATAATGGTATCGTTTTCACTCAGGGATGTAGCAAGAGTGGCGACTGCACTATAGTTGGGGTGCAAAAGGCCCATTACACTTCTGGGTCCTGGAGCCACTGCAGTATCTGCACAATTAGCAGCTATTCCCTAGTTTTGTTGCCATTGTTTTAATAAAGTTGTGATTTGGAATGTACTGTGATGTTTCAGGAGGGCCAAGATGATTTTCCTGGCAATCAGGTCTGGTTTCATTGGAATATTTCTCCTTTATACTTTGAATGTATCCCAAACAATTGTTGCTAGAAATCATATGTGCAAGTCTCGCCTCAATTTTGCCTAATTTCTTTAAGAAGATAATTTGTCCCCTTGACTCCTTGACTGATATACTCTTGCAGAATTCCATTTATTACAATTCCATGTAATGAAGTTCAACCTGTCAAAATTTGGTAAGAGGAATGTGTAGTATTCTTTGAGTTTTCCCTCTTTCTTTTGTAACTCGTGTTACGTACAAGGTCAACCGCTTCAACAGACTTGTTTTCAAGTTCCTTTACTGAAACCTGAGATCCTTCTATGCTTTAAGCAATGTGGATGGATTCCTCCAGAGAGGGGTTCTCGAGTGAGAGGAGCTTTTGTCTAATTGTTTTGTCAGAACATTGGCCTATGAACTGATCACGAACCAACTGCTCACTAAAAAAGGGCAGTGATGTATGTGTCTACATCTTCATCATTCTTTTGCACATGTTTGAAGAATGTGTGCCTTAAAACAACAACACTAGGCTATACATTGCATCTAGAGGCTCATTTTCTAATGGTACTTTGATACTCATCCAGTTCTTCATTTTCTTCACCCACAACGTCTGGTAAATGCTTGAGAGTGAAAACTACTAAGAAGGGGGACCCCTGAAAGGCAAGAGGGCAGGTAGGCAGGGGAACAACAAGAATGCCTACAACAAAAACTACCCACCCCAGTCAATTAAACAAAGCCCCAGAAGGGGGTCCTTACATAAGCCCACTGTTACCAGAGCAAAGTAGATGCAGGGGAGATCAGTCACTCCAAATAGTACGAAAATATAAAGTTTATTTGGTTTTAACACATATTTCAAAAAGACATCCTATTTAGCAAAATATATATAAAAGCATCAAAAACAGAGAATGTCAAAATGTATCATCATACACTCCTCTTTCATACTGCACATTCGTTTCCACATAATTACCACCAATCAACACACAATGCAATATCTCAATCACGCAATTAATCACATTCACATAAGCACAAGAGATGAATCAACGCCACAAGATGGTCCTGAGACCGAATAATACAGCTCATCATGGCAAAAGGGACAGGGGTAGATATCATCCAGTTTCCCCTTCACAGAAAACGCCTACGTGCTTTTCGGTGTGTGGCCCCAGCCGGGGCTACACCTTCTTCAGGGCAAGAAACAAAACAACGAATAAAGAGGGAGTGGGAAAACAGGAATCCTGTAAAGATGAAACAGAACATAAGAACACACTTTCAAAATAGTGTCTGATCTTTCTTTTAGAGGAAATCTTAAGAGGCTTCATAATAACAATGCAATCTTATTAAGCTCACGGGGATCACTGACATAATATCGACTACAAAAATATAGGCATATAAAATATCGACTCCAAAATATCGACTACTAAAATATCGAAGTCCTATCTACAAACAGGTAAGTACAAAAATATCGAATCAAAAATATAGTTTAGAAATATGTACTTTGTAAAAATATCGAATTTATTAAAATTAATGTAAAATTTAAAGAAAATTAAAAATAAATAACTAAAATATACTTAGGGATACTTAAATAACCGTAAAATTATTAAATAATTAATTTAAGTTATAAAAAAAATACAATTTTATTTGTTAAAACATATATATATATATATATATATATTAACATAATAATATTAATAAATATACAATATTATTACCATAGCATAGCAAGAGTGTTAGAATTACTATTCCCCCTCCAATGAGTGCAACAGTAGGGAAAGGGTAGGATAGCATAGGGGTAAAACTTACTATTCCCACTCCAAAGAGTGCAACAGTAGGGAAAGCGTTGGATAGCATAGGGGTAAAAATTACTATTCCCACTCCAGTGAATGCAACAGTAGGGAAAGTGTTGGATAGCGTAGGGGTAAAAATTACTATTCCCACTCCAGAGAGTGCAACAGTAGGCGAGGGAAAATACTTCATATATTATTTAAAAAAATATAAACTATTATCTATAAAAAGTAATTAAAAGTAATTACCAATTTAATATAATATAATAATTAATCAATTACAATTACAAATTAAAAATAAATATTACAATTAGTTACCTATTAATACAAATTAATTACAAATTAACAATTCATTAATTAACAAATTAAAATTAATTAACAATTATTTCAAATTAAATACAATTAAATAAATTGATTTATTTAATAATGATAAATAAATTACTTCCCACCCTATTTCCCTATAAACCTACAACCCGCTAATGAAAATAAATTAGTAAAATTACCATAATTAGCAATTAATCAATTAAATAAAATTAATTGCCAATTAAAATTTAATTTATTACCCATAAAAATTATTTAACAATTCTACATAAATACCAATAAATAATTTTACATATTTAATTAATTATAAATATATTACTTCCCACCCAATTCCCCTATAAACCCACAACCCGCTACAGAAAATAAATTAGTAAAATTTACATAATTAGCAATTAATCAATTCATTAAAATTAATTGCCAATTACAATTTAAATAATTACCAAATATAAATTAATTAACTAATAATTAAAAATGAATACCAATAAAAAAATTACATATTTAATTAATTATAACTAAATTACTTCCCACCCTATTCCCCTATAAACCCTCAACCCGCTACAGAATTAAATTGCGCAAAAATTAAAAAAACTAAATTCATTAATTAAAATTAATTATAACATAAATACACACTTTTCACACATATAATAACATAAAAAACATTTAAAAAAATTCGATATTATTAAAAATTCGATCATTTTAATAACCTATATTATATACTTCGATATTTTTCACAACAATTTTATTGATAAAGATGAGCATATGAATTAAAGTGGCATCCCACAATCAGGACGATACCACCAGGCATTGTAGTTACAATCACAATATAAATCTGAGCGTTGAAGCAATGAACCAGCAGAATCAAGGGTACACGAAAATATTAACCCCACCTTCATCTTTTCAAGAATCTACCCTCCCAACTCCCCGAGCCCTCCCTCAACCCTCCCTAACCCCATGCATGTGTGTGGGAACCGTATGGACGGAAACTCTTGGCGCATCAAGTGTGTGTGTGGGAGTGGGTTTCGCAGGAGCACACAGGGCTATAGGTCCTCCTCTGGTTCCGCCGGGGGGTCCAGTGTCAAACCTCTGTAGTCCGCCCACCTCTTCCATATTTTGAAATGTTTACGAGGGCATCCTCGTGCCTCAAAGATTGGCCTCTCCAGACCCATACAAAAGTCTAAGCCTGCCTTCCATGCAGTCAGGGGGGGGGGGCCTCACCTCCTTCCATGCTCGGGCCATGTCTCTTTTGGCTACTATCAGCCCCAGGAGGAGCAGGTGTCGCTTATAGATATTACCCCCAACCCCTTCCAGGATGTGTAATAGACCCAGGCGGTGGGTACGGGGAAGGGTCCAGCCCAGCACCTCCGACAGACAGCCCCATACACCCCTCCAAAAGCCAACTAGTTTGGAGCACGACCACACTGTGTGGAGCAACGTACCCACCTCCGCCCCACATCTCAGACACTCCGGGGACTCAATCAGGCCCGCCCTCCACAGACGCTCTCGAGTATAATAAGCCCTGTGTAAAATCTTGAACTGTATGAGGCAAAACCGTATTGCTATAGCCGCCCCCCTCGGGGATTCTAATGCCTCCCGCCAATCATCTTCATCTAGCGGTCCTATATCGGCCTCCCAGTTCGCCTTCAGCCGAAGAAGGGTGGAAGAGCAATGCGTGACCATGGTCTGGTAAATGCGCGATACTTTCTTGTCCCCAAGGTCGCCCATGAAGACCTTCGCCTCGATCGGGCTGAACTCTGGGAGTGAGTCAAGGTTAGTTATACTGGGCGTCAATGCATGTCGAAATTGCAAATACCGATAAAATTGAGATTGGTGCATATCAAATTCAGCACTAAGAGCCTGAAAGGACTTGAGAGTCGTCCCGGACATCACATCGCCGAGCTGCGAAATGCCTATTGAGTCCCAGCCATCAAAGCCTGATAACTTAGAAAGTTCTGGTAGTAAACCGTTGCGCCATAACGGCGTTTCCGCGGTCAGTCTACCCCACCAGCCCATGCGACGCAGGGCCTGCCGCCATATCGCAAATACAAGTTTAGTGACTCTCGGCAGTGGCCGACGTAGCCGGGGTGAGTATAGGATGGTGTGGAGCGAGTTATCCCCCATTAACGCACGTTCCAGGGCGTAGGCCGGATCTCCACCGTCACCATACCACCATTCATTTAGAACAAGGAGATGAGCGGCTTGGAAGTACGACTGTATATCCGAGGTGGCTAGACCCCCACAGTACGTGGACAGAAAGCAAGTGCGCAGCGCTACCCTGGCAGCACCGCCAGCCCAAAGGAAGCGGCCCAGCACCGAGTCAACTTGCCGAAACCATTGGGGTGGGATAGGATATGGATGGTTCTGTAGTTGGTAGAGTAGGCGCGGCAGTGCAACCATCTTAAAGATAGCCGACCTGCCAAAGATTGATAGGGGCATTCGGGACCAAGTTTTGATATCTTTCTGGACCTGCTCCCAGACGGGCAGTAGATTACGTTCCCAGGCCGTGTCCACCGAGCGTGAGAGAAACACCCCGAGGTATTTCAGACCAACTGTGGCCACTTGCAGTTCCGAAGCCCAGGGATCCGTCACCGTGTCCCCATGTAGTACCCATAGGGTGGATTTACGTAAGTTTAGGTATAGACCTGACACTTCCCCAAATAGTTGCATGACCTCCAGGACACGTGGGCCGGAGCGCTGTAAATCAGTGAGGAAGAAGAGGACATCGTCCGCGTATAATGCAATTTTATCCGACAGTGTGGCATTCCATTCAAAGCCCCGTATCAACGCATCTCTGCGAACTCTGGCAGCTAGGGGTTCCATTGCTAAGGCAAAAAGATAGGGGGAAAGAGGGCACCCCTGCCTAGTCCCCCGGCCAATGCAGAACGTCTTCGACACCGCCCCGGCGACTCGCACTGATGCTGTGATGTCCGTATAAAGTAATTTGATATAGAACCGGAAAAACGGGCCCAGGTTGAGCCACAATAGCAGTGTAAATATGTACGACCAGCTGACCGAGTCAAAAGCCTTGTTGATATCGGCCAATAGCATTGCCGCCTGGTCCCCAAAGGCTCCAACAGCGTCTAGTGCCGCCTGTGCCCGTCGAATATTGTGTTGTGTTGCCCTGTGGGGCATGAAGCCTGCCTGATCCGAGTGGACTAGATCTGTAATATATGGAGCCAGGCGATTCGCTAGGGCCTTGGCCAATATTTTAGCCTCGATATTGATGAGGGAAATAGGTCTGTACGAGTCATGGCTGCCCGGGGGTCTACCAGGCTTCTGAAATACTACTATTTCGGCATGGCGCCAATCGGGGGGCAACGCGCCCCGCTCCCTCGCCACCTCAAGAACTCGGCGATAGTGTGGCCCTAGCTGTACGTGAAATTTCTTAAAAAATTCACACGGGTAACCATTAGGGCCAGGAGCCTTACCCGCATTGAGCTGCCCCAGAGCGTCTCCCAGCTCTTCCGCTGTGAGGGGTGCGTCCAAGATCTCCTTGGCCTCGTCTGATACCCGTATGGGCGGTAGGTTCGCGAAAAACCGGTCTAAGTCGCCCTCCGGCAATCGGTCACATGAGGCGTATTGGGCTTCGAAGTATGTGGCGAAGCTCGCTGCCAACTCGTTAGGGTCAGTCAGGACCTCCCCATTATCGTCTATAATGCCCGGCAGCACGAGGGGTTGAAAGTTGTGCTGGCACAATCGATGGAGCATGGAGCACGACTTGTCCCCCCATTGATACACCCTACTTCTTGTGGCCAGCCATGCCTGTCTGGCTTCATCCATCAAGAGGGATGCGTACGATTGCTGTGCTTGTAAAAGCAGCCTTAGCCCGATCTCATCTCCACCCTCGCAGCGTTCCTGTTCTAGGGTTGCCACTCGCTCAGCCGCCACCGCAGTTTGTTCCCGGCGCCGCCTACGGGCTCCCGAGCACCACGCGATATCCACTCCACGTACGGTAGGTTTCATCGCCTCCCATACCTCCTCCACGTCTGCCCCCTCTATCAGGTTCTCCCGCCAGTAGTGATCTATGGTTTCTCGCAAATGTTTAGTATAGGCTGGCTGTAGCAGATGCCACGAGGACATCCTCCACCTGAATGGTTGCCGTTTTCGCAGGAGGTCCACGTTAACTGAAACTGGGGAATGGTCGGATAGGCCTCTCGGCAAGATGTCCGCGCTCTTCACCCTACTCAGGCATTCACGAGGTACAAACACATAATCTATGCGCGAGAATGATCCATGTACTGCCGATAGATAGGTATATTCACGGGTCGCGGGGTGCATATGTCGCGAAGCATCCACCCAGCCCAGCCCCTCACTCATTGCATGCAGTCTAGTGGGTGGAAGGGAGAGGGAAGGAGTTTCAGTCGTCTCCAGGCGCCTCCGGCGATCCATACACACATCCATTACGTCATTCCAATCTCCCCCAATTACCGCCACTGACTCGGATATATCGTCCCATACAGAGAACAGCCTCTCAGCCAGGGCCCATTGCAGGGGGGGGGGGGCGTACACACTCCCAAACACTATAGGTTCCGTGCCCACCTTGCCTTTCACAAAAAAGTAGCGACCCTGTGGATCTATCCATTGTTTCTCATGGACATATGCTATTCTACGGTGTATCAATATGGCCACTCCCCTGGATCCCCTAGCAAACCCGGCATGGAAAACTTGTTGATAACCAAACCTCTGCAGGCCCAGTGCCTTTGTGCCCATCATATGAGTTTCTTGGAGCAATAACACATCTGCCGCTGCTCTCTTGCCCCATCGCAAAACTGCCCCACGCTTGATTTTGTCTAGTAACCCCCTGACATTCCACGCAACCACTCGCATAGAGTCTTCTGGAGTCCGATGAGTCGAATCAGCCATAGTCCTTCGGAGTCCACCACACGAGCCCCCCACTCCAGCGCCACCCACCACACGCCACACGAATCATTATTACGACACACACATGCACTGCACTATCTACCCCAGAGAACATCACCAACCCTCTAGCCCCACAGTCCCCAACAGTCCCAAACCCCAACTCAGCAGCCACAACCCTGACCGCCCGTCTCCCGCCTCCCCCCACCCTATACCTCAATGAACTATGAAGTATCTGTCGCGGTATGAGTAGTCCCGAGACCGAAACAGCGGGCTCAGGCCCACCCATACCAATGGATCCCAACATCCCAAAGAGGAACAGTGAACTCACCCCCCCCCCCCCCCTCAGTGTCTCTCTCACAACGGGAGAGTGGCAGCCACCATTATGCAGTCCCCGAACCCCCCCCCCACAGCCTCATCTACACTCAGTAGACATTAGCAGTACTGTTACAAGGCCGCGATACAGCCAGCAATCCAGCGGGTCTCAGGCGACCAGGTGTGTCCATCTGGGATTTGCAGCAGTAGTAGCAGAATAGGGAGCCGAGGCCCCGGAGACTTCAATGACCTGTGCTAGATTGTTCGGAGTCTTCGGTTCTAGCAGTGTGTTGCGTGCCATCGGCCGAGGCCGCTCGCTTGCGTGATTTGGAGCGTTTGGTTCGTCCATGTCTAGATGCCTGGTCTTGCTGTGGCCGAGGCGAGCCCTCAGGGGAGCCCGGATTGAGCCCTGGTTGAGAATTCGGTCTGACCTGTACCGTTTCATCGGTCCATCTGAACAGGTCTTCCGGCGTATCAAAGAATAGTGTCCGTGATTGGAAGATCACTCTCAGGCGCGCCGGATACAGCAGGGAATACTGTAGCTTAAGGCCTCTCAACTTTGCCTTGGCTGCCATGAAGGAGTGGCGTTGCTGTTGGACGAGTTTGGTGTAGTCAGGGAAGATCAAGATCTTTTGATTTTCACATAAGAGGGTTTCTTTATTTCTAGCTTCCCTCAATATGGCGTCCCTGTCGTGGTAGTTCAACAGCCGTGCGATCACCGCCCTAGGTCGCTCGCCCTCAGGTGGTTTCTGCGTCAGGGCACGGTGTGCTCTTTCAATAATGAAGCATGCAGACAGCGTCCCCGGGGGCATCCATGATTCTATCCACTTTGTAAGGAACTGTTCCATGCCACCCTTCCCATAGCTCTCCGGAAATCCAAGGAAGCGGAGGTTGTTGCGGCGCGCCCGCCCTTCTGCATCCTCCACACGGAGCGCCGTAATCCGCTGCGCAGTTTCCATCGCCGCTATCCTCTTTTTAAGGTTACTCACGTCGTCCTCCACCACTGACACCCTGGATTCAGCTTCCGTGATCTGCGCCACGGCGTTCCTCAGGTCCTGGCGCAATAAGGTCACATCTGCGCCAACGGCCCCTATCTTGGCGTCCAGCATGTCCCGTGACTGGGTTATGGCCGCCATAAGGGTCGCGTTATCCGGCCCCCCTCCAGGCGGGCCACCCCCTGACGGCCCGGGGCCCCCACTAGGCCCGGTGAATTTATCGATGGTTACTTGCTTAGTGGAGCTGTTACCCCCCCTGGTCATGATGGCAGAGGTATCAGGGCCACTTGACTGCTGCTGGCCCTTGGGAACCTTAGACAAGGCACTTCGGGTCGGCTTACTGCTGGGTACAGTGCCGTGTGGACCTCAGTCACTGCCCCCACACCAGCCGCCGATGGTCCTGGCTCTCCGTGACCGGTATTGCTCTTCTAGTCGGAGCGTGGACCCACTGCGTCACGCGCCACAGCGAGGATGTCCCTTCTGGTCCGTGGGCCCCTTGGAAGGATGATTGCCAGCAGTCTCTCCGCTCCAGGGCAAGCGGGGCGCCGCTGCCGCCTCCCGGCCGCAACCCACTCCTCGGCTGCTCCAAAATCGAGGCCCCGGCTGCTCCGCAGTCCACCAGGCCGCACCTCGCACCTTGCCGCCCAGCTCCGCTCGGGAGCGCAGGATCGCACCGGATGGTCACTAGCACCTCCGGTAGCCCGAGCCCCGTTTTGGCTGCGGGTCAGGGGGTCGGGGACCAGGATAAATCGTCGGATCAATGGCGGGCCGGCGGGAGCTCTATCAGGCTGCAACCGCCATCGCCGCTTGCGTCATACTTCGATATTTTAACTTTCTATATTTTTAACATTCGATATTACATTACTTACCTTAAAAACAATATTTTTTATGTCTATAGTCTGTCCATTCGATATTTTGTCCATTCTATATTTTAAACTCGAATTATGTCCATACGATATTTTTTACTCGATCTTTTGACTGTTTACCGCTCAAAGACAGCCAATATATAATACATAGCATAAAAGGTCAACTAAGAAAACTGGAATCATGCAGATAACATGGTTCACAGACAATCAAAATAATAAGAAATCATCTCACAATCACACATTCATCAAAAGATTTTGGTGCATCTGCATTTACACTTAACACAGTCACAAAATCAAGTCAGACACCCATAGGAGAAAGAACAGGAAAGGGATACTTAGTCCAAGATGGGAAATTAGGCACTGCGATTTAGATGTGCCAGATGGTATTAGAGAGTGATAAGACCATAATGAAAAACAAAACCAAAGCACATTCTGTCCCGTCACCAAACTTGTGGGTGAAGCCGTAGGTGGAAGAAAGAGGGACGCTGGGTGTGATATAGTCTCAGAACAAAGCCTACCAGGAGGCAGAGAAGTTATAGTCCACCAGCCTGTAAGATGCAACATGAGAGGCACGGGGCAGATAGCCTCACTAGACACCAGAAACTGACGCACAGTTCTGGGAAACTAGGTGGGATTGAAGAAAAGAAATTTATAAGGGGGGCTCAAAGGGAATAGGGAAAAAAAAACAGGACAGTGAGGAAATAGAACAAAGACCGGAAGACGGAATGGGGATGGGGGGAAAAGGTGGGAGGGGAAAATGAAAATGGGGGGAGGGGGTAAAAAGAAGGGGAGAGGAAAGGGATGAAAAGGAAAACACGAGGAAAGATGGGATAAAGGGAGGGGTGTTATTTGAGCAATTATTGTCGCCCGTTATGGAGTAATATTGGAACTGTACCTGCCGAGTATCTATCCAGAGAATTTTCGAAGGTGCACCATCCAGGGATAACGAATCCTATTTGCAAAGCCGGCAGCTTGGGGACTTTCAATCAGGAGCCGGGGGCTTCCCTGAGCAATGGTTTTAAGCACTCACTGATCCATAGATTCTGTAATGCATTAGAGGTAAACTTCAGATATCGACCCTATAAAAAGAGGGGTTCCCTAAATCGCATAAGGGCCAGACTCTCTTTAAAGAACCTGTATAACCACATAAAAAAGTTGTACAATTTTAGTGCTAGCTACTGCTGACAGTCTGGGGGGCATAAAGGTCAACAAAGCTTGCTGCGTTCTACTAAGGAGGAGGGGCGCGAGGGGGTCAATATTAACTGGAAGTAAAAGCAATTAAAAGTCCCCCACAGCCGTAACAGTAAACACTCAAGGGATCCTCACCTAGG
This sequence comes from Lissotriton vulgaris, assembly GCF_964263255.1. Taxonomy (NCBI): domain Eukaryota; kingdom Metazoa; phylum Chordata; class Amphibia; order Caudata; family Salamandridae; genus Lissotriton; species Lissotriton vulgaris. The sequence continues at coordinate 972,398,651 of NC_141689.1, read as the reverse complement.
TCCAAATAGGCGACCCATAAGCCTGAAATGGTGAGGGATCGCTCATTAAGATGGGGCAGTAATCCAAGGACAGGGGTCCCTGGATACCTAAATGCATAACACGCAGTAAACGGACTCACCGGGAGTTCTCGGCAAAGGCCGACTCAGCAATGTGGCACAGGTAGTCGGGCTTCTCACTTCCAGTTCGGTGGAGACGGCGTAAAGAAGCTGGCGGAGTAACGTCCATTTAAATCCTGGACGGGTCCGCCCTCAGCGTGATGGTGTGGAGGAAGGCAGAAATAGGACGGAGCGCCAAGATGGAGGGGGGATATCGCCGTATCCATCATAGAGAGAGAACAACGAATGTCTACGGGAGGGAGGCAACAGGAGCCTAACAAAACATTTACACCATGTTAGAGCACTAGCAAACACTGAGAAAATTATATATATAGGGAAGATATATAAAAGAGAAGAGATAAGATAAAGGATCACATTACATAAAGACCACAATTACTATAGACTAGCAAAATCAGGACAATACATAGGACCCTGAAATAAATAAAAGAAAAATCATAATAAGAGCGTAGACCATGGGTAAAAAGATACACACTCTCAATAAATTAACTTCTGGGTTATCAGCAAAAGGTCAAACTATAAATGACAACAAGACACCGAATAATAATAAGAGCGTCGAAGAGCAAGACGCCAAAAAGGGAATGTAAAAAAATCAGAAAATCAGATATCAATCCTCCTAGCATTCTACAGGAGGGAAGGGTGAAAGGCTAAGCAGCTCGCCCTGTCAATGGAAAAGATCAAGGCAGATTTAGATGATGGCGTTCTCCCAGGGCAGCTCTCATTAAGGCCCTTACAAGATGCCTTGAGAAGAAAGATCCAGAAAACTTCTCTCTTTTTCCTTAGGCTCTGGGGGTCTTGGCCCGGGTGAACCAGTATCCTTTCCAGGATCGACCATTTAAGGTCACCTTCCGTGTGTTTTTTATCATGCCAATGATTAACCAGGGGGGCTGATATTTTCCCGATCCGAATATTAGATTTATGCTCCCCCATCCTGATACGGATCTCCGGACCGGTTTCTCCAACACACAGGAGTTTACACGGGCAGAGGATGATGTACACAACATTAGATGTATGACAGTTGGTCTTTTGATGAAAGTGTGATTGTGAGATGATTTCTTATTATTTTGACTGTCTGTGAACCATGTTATCTGCCTTTTAGGCTATGTATTATATTTTGGCTGTCCTTGAGCTTAATAAGAGTGCATCGTTATTATGAATCTATTTAAGATTTCCTCTAAAAGAAAGATCAGGCACTATTTTGAAAGTGTGTTCTTATATTCTGTTTCTTTCATCTTTACAGGATTCCTGTTTTCCCACTCCCTCTTTATTCGTTGTTTTGTTTCTTGCCCTGAAGAAGGTGTAGCCCCGGCTGGGGCCACACACCGAAACACGCGTAGGCGTTTTCTGTGAAGGGGAAACTGGATGATATTTACCCCTGTCCCCTTTGCCATGATGAGCCATATTATTTGGTCTCAGGACCATCCTGTGGCGTTGATTCATCTCTTGTGCTTGTGTGAATGTGATTAATTGCATGATTGAGATATTGAATTGTGTGTTGATTGGTGGTAATTATGTGGAAACGAATGTGCAGTATGAAAGAGGAGTGTGGGATGATACATTTTGACATTCTCTGTTTTTGACACTTTTATATGTATTTTGCTAAATATGATATCTTTTTGAAAAAGTGTTAAAAACCAAATAAACTTTATATTTTTGTACTATTTGGAGTGACTGATCTTCCCTGCATCTACTTTGGTCTGGTGACAGTGGGCTTATGTAAGGACCCCCTTCTGGGGCTTTGTTTAATTGACTGGGGCGGGTAGTTTTTGTTGTAGAAATGCTTGAGAGTGGCCCTGCCTTCAAATCCTAGTGAGTGTAGTAATAAGTACTTTTTCCTTTCAGGTCTAAATCTGTGTGCTCCTATACCGCCCAAGTAGGTCTCAAAAGCATCAAGCCAGTGTCACCATTTATTTGGCTGTTCACCAGGTGCATCTAAAGATGGTGGCGGCGGTTGAACATCTTGAATGGTGATGAGGGGGGTATACCACCACTAGAATATGTCTGGGAATGCACCAAAAGTGCTATAAAATGACACAAAACCTTAAACTATAGTACTTTTTGTGTGTGGGAACCCCCTGCAAAGATATCACAAAATACTACAAGTATGCAGAATTATTGTTCAAAACACACCGCGGGAGACACAGTTAGATGTAGAAAGGTGTAGAACTGAGGGTCACGAGGACACAAGTGCATGCTCAATGTCATATGGTTAAGCTTCAAAGCTGTGCGTGTCACCGTGATGAGGCAAAATGTGAATGTAGATGACAAAATAATTCCTGGGTGTACGAGTCACTGCATAGTTGTGCTCACACCATATAGCCAAATATATGTCAAATAGGTAAGGTGTGCGAGTCACCATAAGGAGATGCACACGCTGAAGATCTGGAGGAGTAGTTTAAAAAAATCATGCATAGTAACTGAAGGTGAGGCGTCTATATGGAGAATTGAGATCAGCAAAAATGCGAAAAACAGCAGAGGCAGTGTGAAGTCGGCTATTCAAATTGGTAAGAAGAGCAGAGACTGCAAACCATGAGCCAAATTCTGTAAATTAAGATGAGACGATTCTCTGACTAAAGTTACCTCACGATGTCAGCAAGAGAATGTATTGAAGGCTGCTGGGTGTAAGCTGTGGTCGCTCACGTGTTGCGCAACCCACCTACGAGCGTTAATTCTGTCGTCAGGTGTGCAGAGCATATGCTGTTTGAGGTACTCCATGCTGTAGATCTGCCAAGCGGCAGAACAGGAAGGCTTTTGAAACAAAACATTTAAAGAGTCAAATCAGGGTACTTCCGCGACTCTCCCGCTGTTAATTTTTCGAGATACCAGAATTCGTCTTTAACATTGGTGTGAGTTCTGCGTGAAATCTTCGTTCTCCTCGCCCTTCGCCATGAAGAATGTATTGACGACAGAAGACATCCAAAGAGGTAAGAAGATTTATTGACAATCCAGTAATAAGATCCCAAAGACAGCGCCGGGCGTGCATGCAAGCACAGCGCTGGCTTCGTTCAACTGTCAATTTCAACTGTCACCAGACTGGCGACCAACTGTCAACCTGGGCTTGGCTCGCGCTCCAATGGGCAACGCGAGGCAGCTAGAAACAGAGTGTCCACGTGCCAGAGGTGCACGTGGACAGAACACTACAGAATGTTTTTGCTAAGTACCAAACACCTGTATTGAATTGCACTACGATCTTTCTTGGATAATGGGGAATGGAGAAGTGCTAATTGGAACCACGCAGCCTCAGATTCTGCCTAATTAAGTTTATATTTACACCAAGGGGTGGTGAGGGACAGAGTCTCTGAATTAAGCAGAAAGCTCTCACCCAGTCAAGAGATCAGGGCTAGATCCAACACCGTTTTTTAGCTCACTGCACCATCCCAGTTTCAGAACCTGGCTGTATGCAAATTAGTCTGTTCCTGTCCCAGTGCATGATGGGAACAGGGCAAACCAAACTACAAAAGCCAATTCTTACACTGGGAAGGAAACAAGCTCCCGGGGACCGGTTTCTGGCATTACAGCCGTCTTCGGCCCGGTTTGCTTGAATCCTGATGGTGCAATGAGCAAGGGTCTCACATCTGAGAATACCCTTCCACACTTAGGGTGGACAAAAATATTTACAACAAGGGGTGGTGAGGGACAGAGTCTCTGAATTAAGCAGAAAGCTCTCACCCAGTCAAGAGATCAGGGCTAGATCCAAAACCGTTTTTTAGCTCACTGCACCATCCCAGTTTCAGAACCTGGCTGTATGCAAATTAGTCTGTTCCTGTCCCAGTGCATGATGGGAACAGGGCAAACCAAACTACAAAAGTCAATTCTTACACTGGGAAGGAAACAAGCTCCCGGGGACAGACTGATTTGCATATAGCCAGGTTCTGAGCTGGGATGGGGCAGTGAGATAAATAACGGTGATGGATCAAGCCCTGATCTTTGGACTGGGTAAGAGTGGTCTGTTTAACTCAGACACTCTGTTCATCTCCACCCCCTTTTCTAAATCGTTTTTGGCCCCTATAGGTGTGGCAGGGTATACTCAGACATGAGTCCCTTTCTCACTGCTCCATCAGGATTCAAGCAAGCCGGGCCGAAGAAGGCTGAAATGCCAGAAACCGGTCCCCGGTAGCTTGTCTCCTTTCTGGTGAAGAATTGGCTTGGTAGTTTAGTCTGCCCTGTTCCCATGATGCACTGGGCCAGGGACAGACTGATTTGCATATAGCCAGGTTCTGAGCTGGGATGGGGCAGTGAGATAAATAACGGTGATGGATCAAGCCCTGATCTTTGGACTGGGTAAGAGTGGTCTGTTTAACTCAGACACTCTGTTCATCACCACCCCCTTTTCTAGATCGTTTTTGGCCACTCTAGGTGTGGCAGGGTATACTCAGACATGAGTCCCTTTCTCACTGCTCCATCAGGATTCAAGCAAGCCGGGCCGAAGAAGGCTGAAATGCCGGAAACCGGTCCCCGGTAGCTTGTCTCCTTTCTGGTGAAGAATTGGCTTGGTAGTTTAGTCTGCCCTGTTCCCATGATGCACTGGGCCGGGAACAGACTGATTTGCATATAGCCAGGTTCTGAGCTGGGATGGGGCAGTGAGATAAATAACGGTGATGGATCAAGCCCTGATCTTTGGACTGGGTAAGAGTGGTCTGTTTAACTCAGACACTCTGTTCATCACCACCCCCTTTTCTAAATCGTTTTTGGCCACTATAGGTGTGGCAGGGTATACTCAGACATGAGTCCCTTTCTCACTGCTCCATCAGGATTCAAGCAAGCCGGGCCGAAGAAGGCTGAAATGCCAGAAACCGGTCCCCGGTAGCTTGTCTCCTTTCTGGTGAAGAATTGGCTTGGTAGTTTAGTCTGCCCTGTTCCCATGATGCACTGGGCCAGGGACAGACTGATTTGCATATAGCCAGGTTCTGAGCTGGGATGGGGCAGTGAGATAAATAACGGTGATGGATCAAGCCCTGATCTTTGGACTGGGTAAGAGTGGTCTGTTTAACTCAGACACTCTGTTCATCACCACCCCCTTTTCTAATTCGTTTTTGGCCACTATAGGTGTGGCAGGGTATACTCAGACATGAGTCCCTTTCTCACTGCTCCATCAGGATTCAAGCAAGCCGGGCCAAAGAAGGCTGAAATGCCAGAAACCGGTCCCCGGTAGCTTGTCTCCTTTCTGGTGAAGAATTGGCTTGGTAGTTTAGTCTGCCCTGTTCCCATGATGCACTGGGCCAGGGACAGACTGATTTGCATATAGCCAGGTTCTGAGCTGGGATGGGGCAGTGAGATAAATAACGGTGATGGATCAAGCCCTGATCTTTGGACTGGGTAAGAGTGGTATGTTTAACTCAGACACTCTGTTCATCACCACCCCCTTTTCTAAATCGTTTTTGGCCACTATAGGTGTGGCAGGGTATACTCAGACATGAGTCCCTTTCTCACTGCTCCATCAGGATTCAAGCAAGCCGGGCCGAAGAAGGCTGAAATGCCAGAAACCGGTCCCCGGTAGCTTGTCTCCTTTCTGGTGAAGAATTGGCTTGGTAGTTTAGTCTGCCCTGTTCCCATGATGCACTGGGCCAGGGACAGACTGATTTGCATATAGCCAGATTCTGAGCTGGGATGGGGCAGTGAGATAAATAACGGTGATGGATCAAGCCCTGATCTTTGCACTGGGTAAGAGTGGTCTGTTTAACTCAGACACTCTGTTCATCACCACCCCCTTTTCTAAATCATTTTTGGCCACTATAGGTGTGGCAGGGTATACTCAGACATGATTCCCTTTCTCACTGCTCCATCAGGATTCAAGCAAGCCGGGCCGAAGAAGGCTGAAATGCCAGAAACCGGTCGCCGGTAGCTTGTCTCCTTTCTGGTGAAGAATTGGCTTGGTAGTTTAGTCTGCCCTGTTCCCATGATGCACTGGGCCAGGGACAGACTGATTTGCATATAGCCAGGTTCTGAACTGGGATGGGGCAGTGAGATAAATAACGGTGATGGATCAAGCCCTGATCTTTGGACTGGGTAAGAGTGGTCTGTTTAACTCAGACACTCTGTTCATCACCACCCCCTTTTCTAAATCGTTTTTGGCCACTATAGGTGTGGCAGGGTATACTCAGACATGAGTCCCTTTCTCACTGCTCCATCAGGATTCAAGCAAGCCGGGCCGAAGAAGGCTGAAATGCCAGAAACCGGTCCCCGGTAGCTTGTCTCCTTTCTGGTGAAGAATTGGCTTGGTAGTTTAGTCTGCCCTGTTCCCATGATGCACTGGGCCAGGGACAGACTGATTTGCATATAGCCAGGTTCTGAGCTGGGATGGGGCAGTGAGATAAATAACGGTGATGGATCAAGCCCTGATCTTTGGACTGGGTAAGAGTGGTCTGTTTAACTCAGACACTCTGTTCATCACCACCCCCTTTTCTAAATAGTTTTTGGCCACTATAGGTGTGGCAGGGTATACTCAGACATGAGTCCCTTTCTCACTGCTCCATCAGGATTCAAGCAAGCCGGTCCGAAGAAGGCTGAAATGCCAGAAACCGGTCCCCGGTAGCTTGTCTCCTTTCTGGTGAAGAATTGGCTTGGTAGTTTAGTCTGCCCTGTTCCCATGATGCACTGGGCCAGGGACAGACTGATTTGCATAAAGCCAGGTTCTGAGCTGGGATGGGGCAGTGAGATAAATAACGGTGATGGATCAAGCCCTGATCTTTGGACTGGGTAAGAGTGGTCTGTTTAACTCAGACACTCTGTTCATCACCACCCCCTTTTCTAAATCGTTTTTGGCCACTATAGGTGTGGCAGGGTATACTCAGACATGAGTCCCTTTCTCACTGCTCCATCAGGATTCAAGCAAGCCGGGCCGAAGAAGGCTGAAATGCCAGAAACCGGTCCCCGGTAGCTTGTCTCCTTTCTGGTGAAGAATTGGCTTGGTAGTTTAGTCTGCCCTGTTCCCATGATGCACTGGGCCAGGAACAGACTGATTTGCATATAGCCAGGTCCTGAGCTGGGATGGGGCAGTGAGATAAATAACGGTGATGGATCAAGCCCTGATCTTTGGACTGGGTAAGAGTGGTCTGTTTAACTCAGACACTCTGTTCATCACCACCCCCTGTTCTAGATCGTTTTTGGCCACTATAGGTGTGGCAGGGTATACTCAGACATGAGTCCCTTTCTCACTGCTCCATCAGGATTCAAGCAAGCCAGGCCGAAGAAGGCTGAAATGCCAGAAACCGGTCCCCGGTAGCTTGTCTCCTTTCTGGTGAAGAATTGGCTTGGTAGTTTAGTATGCCCTGTTCCCATGATGCACTGGGCCAGGGACAGACTGATTTGCATATAGCCAGGTTCTGAGCTGGGATGGGGCAGTGAGATAAATAACGGTGATGGATCAAGCCCTGATCTTTGGACTGGGTAAGAGTGGTCTGTTTAACTCAGACACTCTGTTCATCACCACCCCCTTTTCTAGATCGTTTTTGGCCACTATAGGTGTGGCAGGGTATACTCAGACATGAGTCCCTTTCTCACTGCTCCATCAGGATTCAAGCAAGCCGGGCCGAAGAAGGCTGAAATGCCAGAAACCGGTCCCCGGTAGCTTGTCTCCTTTCTGGTGAAGAATTGGCTTGGTAGTTTAGTCTGCCCTGTTCCCATGATGCACTGGGCCAGGGACAGACTGATTTGCATATAGCCAGGTTCTGAGCTGGGATGAGGCAGTGAGATAAATAACGGTGATGGATCAAGCCCTGATCTTTGGACTGGGTAAGTGTGGTCTGTTTAACTCAGACACTCTGTTCATCACCACCCCCTTTTCTAAATCGTTTTTGGCCACTATAGGTGTGGCAGGGTATACTCAGACATGAGTCCCTTCTCACTGCTCCATCAGGATTCAAGCAAGCCGGGCCGAAGAAGGCTGAAATGCCAGAAACCGGTCCCCGGTAGCTTGTCTCCTTTCTGGTGAAGAATTGGCTTGGTAGTTTAGTCTGCCCTGTTCCCATGATGCACTGGGCCAGGGACAGACTGATTTGCATATAGCCAGGTTCTGAGCTGGGATGGGGCAGTGAGATAAATAACGGTGATGGATCAAGCCCTGATCTTTGGACTGGGTAAGAGTGGTCTGTTTAACTCAGACACTCTGTTCATCACCACCCCCTTTTCTAAATCGTTTTTGGCCACTATAGGTGTGGCAGGGTATACTCAGACATGAGTCCCTTTCTCACTGCTCCATCAGGATTCAAGCAAGCCGGGCCGAAGAAGGCTGAAATGCCAGAAACCGGTCCCCGGTAGCTTGTCTCCTTTCTGGTGAAGAATTGGCTTGGTAGTTTAGTCTGCCCTGTTCCCATGATGCACTGGGCAAGGGACAGACTGATTTGCATATAGCCAGGTTCTGAGCTGGGATGGGGCAGTGAGATAAATAACGGTGATGGATCAAGCCCTGATCTTTGGACTGGGTAAGAGTGGTCTGTTTAACTCAGACACTCTGTTCATCACCACCCCCTTTTCTAAATCGTTTTTGGCCACTATAGGTGTGGCAGGGTATACTCAGACATGAGTCCCTTTCTCACTGCTCCATCAGGATTCAAGCAAGCCGGGCCGAAGAAGGCTGAAATGCCAGAAACCGGTCCCCGGTAGCTTGTCTCCTTTCTGGTGAAGAATTGGCTTGGTAGTTTAGTCTGCCCTGTTCCCATGATGCACTGGGCCATGGACAGACTGATTTGCATATAGCCAGATTCTGAGCTGGGATGGGGCAGTGAGATAAATAACGGTGATGGATCAAGCCCTGATCTTTGGACTGGGTAAGAGTGGTCTGTTTAACTCAGACACTCTGTTCATCCCCACCCCCTTTTCTAAATCGTTTTTGGCCACTATAGGTGTGGCAGGGTATACTCAGACATGAGTCCCTTTCTCACTGCTCCATCAGGATTCAAGCAAGCCGGGCCGAAGAAGGCTGAAATGCCAGAAACCGGTCCCCGGTAGCTTGTCTCCTTTCTGGTGAAGAATTGGCTTGGTAGTTTAGTCTGCCCTGTTCCCATGATGCACTGGGCCAGGGACAGACTGATTTGCATATAGCCAGGTTCTGAGCTGGGATGGGGCAGTGAGATAAATACCGGTGATGGATCAAGCCCTGATCTTTGGACTGGGTAAGAGTGGTCTGTTTAACTCAGACACTCTGTTCATCACCACCCCCTTTTCTAAATCGTTTTTGGCCACTATAGGTGTGGCAGGGTATACTCAGACATGAGTCCCTTTCTCACTGCTCCATCAGGATTCAAGCAAGCCGGGCCGAAGAAGGCTGAAATGCCAGAAACCGGTCCCCGGTAGCTTGTCTCCTTTCTGGTGAAGAATTGGCTTGGTAGTTTAGTCTGCCCTGTTCCCATGATGCACTGGGCCAGGGACAAACTGATTTGCATATAGCCAGGTTCTGAGCTGGGATGGGGCAGTGAGATAAATAACGGTGATGGATCAAGCCCTGATCTTTGGACTGCGTAAGAGTGGTCTGTTTAACTCAGACACTCTGTTCATCACCACCCCCTTTTCTAAATCGTTTTTGGCCACTATAGGTGTGGCAGGGTATACTCAGACATGAGTCCCTTTCTCACTGCTCCATCAGGATTCAAGCAAGCCGGGCCGAAGAAGGCTGAAATGCCAGAAACCGGTCCCCGGTAGCTTGTGTCCTTTCTGGTGAAGAATTGGCTTGGTAGTTTAGTCTGCCCTGTTCCCATGATGCACTGGGCCAGGGACAGACTGATTTGCATATAGCCAGGTTCTGAGCTGGGATGGGGCAGTGAGATAAATAACGGTGATGGATCAAGCCCTGATCTTTGGACTGGGTAAGAGTGGTCTGTTTAACTCAGACACTCTGTTCATCACCACCCCCTTTTCTAAATCGTTTTTGGCCACTATAGGTGTGGCAGGGTATACTCAGACATGAGTCCCTTTCTCACTGCTCCATCAGGATTCAAGCAAGCCGGGCTGAAGAAGGCTGAAATGCCAGAAACCGGTCCCCGGTAGCTTGTCTCCTTTCTGGTGAAGAATTGGCTTGGTAGTTTAGTCTGCCCTGTTCCCATGATGCACTGGGCCAGGGACAGACTGATTTGCATATAGCCAGGTTCTGAGCTGGGATGGGGCAGTGAGATAAATAACGGTGATGGATCAAGCCCTGATCTTTGGACTGGGTAAGAGTGGTCTGTTTAACTCAGACACTCTGTTCATCACCACCCCCTTTTCTAAATCGTTTTTGGCCACTATAGGTGTGGCAGGGTATACTCAGACATGAGTCCCTTTCTCACTGCTCCATCAGGATTCAAGCAAGCCAGGCCGAAGAAGGCTGAAATGCCAGAAACCGGTCCCCGGTAGCTTGTCTCCTTTCTGGTGAAGAATTGGCTTGGTAGTTTAGTCTGCCCTGTTCCCATGATGCACTGGGCCAGGGACAGACTGATTTGCATATAGCCAGGTTCTGAGCTGGGATGGGGCAGTGAGATAAATAACGGTGATGGATCAAGCCCTGATCTTTGGACTGGGTAAGAGTGGTCTGTTTAACTCAGACACTCTGTTCATCACCACCCCCTTTTCTAAATCGTTTTTGGCCACTATAGGTGTGGCAGGGTATACTCAGACAAGAGTCCCTTTCTCACTGCTCCATCAGGATTCAAGCAAGCCGGGCCGAAGAAGGCTGAAATGCCAGAAACCGGTCCCCGGTAGCTTGTCTCCTTTCTGGTGAAGAATTGGCTTGGTAGTTTAGTCTGCCCTGTTCCCATGATGCACTGGGCCAGGGACAGACTGATTTGCATATAGCCAGGTTCTGAGCTGGGATGGGGCAGTGGGATAAATAACGGTGATGGATCAAGCCCTGATCTTTGGACTGGGTAAGAGTGGTCTGTTTAACTCAGACACTCTGTTCATCACCACCCCCTTTTCTAAATCGTTTTTGGCCACTATAGGTGTGGCAGGGTATACTCAGACATGAGTCCCTTTCTCACTGCTCCATCAGGATTCAAGCAAGCCGGGCCGAAGAAGGCTGAAATGCCAGAAACCGGTCCCCGGTAGCTTGTCTCCTTTCTGGTGAAGAATTGGCTTGGTAGTTTAGTCTGCCCTGTTCCCATGATGCACTGGGCCAGGGACAGACTGATTTGCATATAGCCAGGTTCTGAGCTGGGATGGAGCAGTGGGATAAATAACGGTGATGGATCAAGCCCTGATCTTTGGACTGGGTAAGAGTGGTCTGTTTAACTCAGACACTCTGTTCATCCCCACCTCCTTTTCTAAATCGTTTTTGGCCACTATAGGTGTGCCAGGGTATACTCAGACATGAGTCCCTTTCTCACTGCTCCATCAGGATTCAAGCAAGCCGGGCCGAAGAAGGCTGAAATGCCAGAAACCGGTCCCCGGTAGCTTGTCTCCTTTCTGGTGAAGAATTGGCTTGGTAGTTTAGTCTGCCCTGTTCCCATGATGCACTGGGCCAGGGACAGACTGATTTGCATATAGCCAGGTTCTGAGCTGGGATGGGGCAGTGAGATAAATAACGGTGATGGATCAAGCCCTGATCTTTGGACTGGGTAAGAGTGGTCTGTTTAACTCAGACATTCTGTTCATCACCACCCCCTTTTCTAAATCGTTTTTGGCCACTATAGGTGTGGCAGGGTATTCTCAGACATGAGTCCCTTTCTCACTGCTCCATCAGGATTCAAGCAAGCCGGGCCGAAGAAGGCTGAAATGCCAGAAACCGGTCCCCGGTAGCTTGTCTCCTTTCTGGTGAAGAATTGGCTTGGTAGTTTAGTCTGCCCTGTTCCCATGATGCACTGGGCCAGGGACAGACTGATTTGCATATAGCCAGGTTCTGAGCTGGGATGGGGCAGTGAGTTAAATAACGGTGATGGATCAAGCCCTGATCTTTGGACTGGGTAAGAGTGGTCTGTTTAACTCAGACACTCTGTTCATCACCACCCCCTTTTCTAAATCGTTTTTGGCCACTATAGGTGTGGCAGGGTATACTCAGACATGAGTCCCTTTCTCACTGCTCCATCAGGATTCAAGCAAGCAGGGCCGAAGAAGGCTGAAATGCCAGAAACCGGTCCCCGGTAGCTTGTCTCCTTTCTGGTGAAGAATTGGCTTGGTAGTTTAGTCTGCCCTGTTCCCATGATGCACTGGGCCAGGGACAGACTGATTTGCATATAGCCAGGTTCTGAGATGGGATGGGGCAGTGAGATAAATAACGGTGATGGATCAAGCCCTGATCTTTGGACTGGGTAAGAGTGGTCTGTTTAACTCAGACACTCTGTTCATCACCACCCCCTTTTCTAAATCGTTTTTGGCCACTATAGGTGTGGCAGGGTATACTCAGACATGAGTCCCTTTCTCACTGCTCCATCAGGATTCAAGCAAGCCGGGCCGAAGAAGGCTGAAATGCCAGAAACCGGTCCCCGGTAGCCTTTCTCCTTTCTGGTGAAGAATTGGCTTGGTAGTTTAGTCTGCCCTGTTCCCATGATGCACTGGGCCAGGGACAGACTGATTTGCATATAGCCAGGTTCTGAGCTGGGATGGGGCAGTGAGATAAATAACGGTGATGGATCAAGCCCTGATCTTTGGACTGGGTAAGAGTGGTCTGTTTAACTCAGACACTCTGTTCATCACCACCCCCTTTTCTAAATCGTTTTTGGCCACTATAGGTGTGGCAGGGTATACTCAGACATGAGTCCCTTTCTCACTGCTCCATCAGGATTCAAGCAAGCCGGGCTGAAGAAGGCTGACATGCCAGAAACCGGTCCCCGGTAGCTTGTCTCCTTTCTGGTGAAGAATTGGCTTGGTAGTTTAGTCTGCCCTGTTCCCATGATGCACTGGGCCAGGGACAGACTGATTTGCATATAGCCAGGTTCTGAGCTGGGATGGGGCAGTGAGATAAATAACGGTGATGGATCAAGCCCTGATCTTTGGACTGGGTAAGAGTGGTCTGTTTAACTCAGACACTCTGTTCATCACCACCCCCTTTTCTAAATCGTTTTTGGCCACTATAGGTGTGGCAGGGTATACTCAGACATGAGTCCCTTTCTCACTGCTCCATCAGGATTCAAGCAAGCCAGGCCGAAGAAGGCTGAAATGCCAGAAACCGGTCCCCGGTAGCTTGTCTCCTTTCTGGTGAAGAATTGGCTTGGTAGTTTAGTCTGCCCTGTTCCCATGATGCACTGGGCCAGGGACAGACTGATTTGCATATAGCCAGGTTCTGAGCTGGGATGGGGCAGTGAGATAAATAACGGTGATGGATCAAGCCCTGATCTTTGGACTGGGTAAGAGTGGTCTGTTTAACTCAGACACTCTGTTCATCACCACCCCCTTTTCTAAATCGTTTTTGGCCACTATAGGTGTGGCAGGGTATACTCAGACAAGAGTCCCTTTCTCACTGCTCCATCAGGATTCAAGCAAGCCGGGCCGAAGAAGGCTGAAATGCCAGAAACCGGTCCCCGGTAGCTTGTCTCCTTTCTGGTGAAGAATTGGCTTGGTAGTTTAGTCTGCCCTGTTCCCATGATGCACTGGGCCAGAGACAGACTGATTTGCATATAGCCAGGTTCTGAGCTGGGATGGGGCAGTGGGATAAATAACGGTGATGGATCAAGCCCTGATCTTTGGACTGGGTAAGAGTGGTCTGTTTAACTCAGACACTCTGTTCATCACCACCCCCTTTTCTAAATCGTTTTTGGCCACTATAGGTGTGGCAGGGTATACTCAGACATGAGTCCCTTTCTCACTGCTCCATCAGGATTCAAGCAAGCCGGGCCGAAGAAAGCTGAAATGCCAGAAACCGGTCCGCGGTAGCTTGTCTCCTTTCTGGTGAAGAATTGGCTTGGTAGTTTAGTCTGCCCTGTTCCCATGATGCACTGGGCCAGGGACAGACTGATTTGCATATAGCCAGGTTCTGAGCTGGGATGGGGCAGTGGGATAAATAACGGTGATGGATCAAGCCCTGATCTTTTGACTGGGTAATAGTGGTCTGTTTAACTCAGACACTCTGTTCATCCCCACCTCCTTTTCTAAATCGTTTTTGGCCACTATAGGTGTGCCAGGGTATACTCAGACATGAGTCCCTTTCTCACTGCTCCATCAGGATTCAAGCAAGCCGGGCCGAAGAAGGCTGAAATGCCAGAAACCGGTCCCCGGTAGCTTGTCTCCTTTCTGGTGAAGAATTGGCTTGGTAGTTTAGTCTGCCCTGTTCCCATGATGCACTGGGCCAGGGACAGACTGATTTGCATATAGCCAGGTTCTGAGCTGGGATGGGGCAGTGAGATAAATAACGGTGATGGATCAAGCCCTGATCTTTGGACTGGGTAAGAGTGGTCTGTTTAACTCAGACATTCTGTTCATCACCACCCCCTTTTCTAAATCGTTTTTGGCCACTATAGGTGTGGCAGGGTATTCTCAGACATGAGTCCCTTTCTCACTGCTCCATCAGGATTCAAGCAAGCCGGGCCGAAGAAGGCTGAAATGCCAGAAACCGGTCCCCGGTAGCTTGTCTCCTTTCTGGTGAAGAATTGGCTTGGTAGTTTAGTCTGCCCTGTTCCCATGATGCACTGGGCCAGGGACAGACTGATTTGCATATAGCCAGGTTCTGAGCTGGGATGGGGCAGTGAGTTAAATAACGGTGATGGATCAAGCCCTGATCTTTGGACTCGGTAAGAGTGGTCTGTTTAACTCAGACACTCTGTTCATCACCACCCCCTTTTCTAAATCGTTTTTGGCCACTATAGGTGTGGCAGGGTATACTCAGACATGAGTCCCTTTCTCACTGCTCCATCAGGATTCAAGCAAGCAGGGCCGAAGAAGGCTGAAATGCCAGAAACCGGTCCCCGGTAGCTTGTCTCCTTTCTGGTGAAGAATTGGCTTGGTAGTTTAGTCTGCCCTGTTCCCATGATGCACTGGGCCAGGGACAGACTGATTTGTATATAGCCAGGTTCTGAGATGGGATGGGGCAGTGAGATAAATAACGGTGATGGATCAAGCCCTGATCTTTGGACTGGGTAAGAGTGGTCTGTTTAACTCAGAC
Organism: Lissotriton vulgaris; assembly: GCF_964263255.1. Taxonomy (NCBI): domain Eukaryota; kingdom Metazoa; phylum Chordata; class Amphibia; order Caudata; family Salamandridae; genus Lissotriton; species Lissotriton vulgaris. The sequence goes on along the minus strand of NC_141689.1, from coordinate 972,383,536 downwards.
ACTCTGTTCATCACCACCCCCTTTTCTAAATCGTTTTTGGCCACTATAGGTGTGGCAGGGTATACTCAGACATGAGTCCCTTTCTCACTGCTCCATCAGGATTCAAGCAAGCCGGGCCGAAGAAGGCTGAAATGCCAGAAACCGGTCCCCGGTAGCCTTTCTCCTTTCTGGTGAAGAATTGGCTTGGTAGTTTAGTCTGCCCTGTTCCCATGATGCACTGGGCCAGGGACAGACTGATTTGCATATAGCCAGGTTCTGAGCTGGGATGGGGCAGTGAGATAAATAACGGTGATGGATCAAGCCCTGATCTTTGGACTGGGTAAGAGTGGTCTGTTTAACTCAGACACTCTGTTCATCACCACCCCCTTTTCTAAATCGTTTTTGGCCACTATAGGTGTGGCAGGGTATACTCAGACATGAGTCCCTTTCTCACTGCTCCATCAGGATTCAAGCAAGCCGGGCCGAAGAAGGCTGAAATGCCAGAAACCGGTCCCCGGTAGCTTGTCTCCTTTCTGGTGAAGAATTGGCTTGGTAGTTTAGTCTGCCCTGTTCCCATGATGCACTGGGCCAGGGACAGACTGATTTGCATATAGCCAGGTTCTGAGCTGGGATGGTGCAGTGAGATAAATAACGGTGATGGATCAAGCCCTGATCTTTGGACTGGGTTAGAGTGGTCTGTTTAACTCAGACACTCTGTTCATCACCACCCCCTTTTCTAAATCGTTTTTGGCCACTATAGGTGTGGCAGGGTATACTCAGACATGAGTCCCTTTCTCACTGCTCCATCAGGATTCAAGCAAGCCGGGCCGAAGAAGGCTGAAATGCCAGAAACCGGTCCCCGGTAGTTTTTCTCCTTTCTGGTGAAGAATTGGCTTGGTAGTTTAGTCTGCCCTGTTCCCATAATGCACTGGGCCAGGGACAGACTGATTTGCATATAGCCAGGTTCTGAGCTGGGATGGGGCAGTGAGATAAATAACGGTGATGGATCAAGCCCTGATCTTTGGACTGGGTAAGAGTGGTCTGTTTAACTCAGACACTCTGTTCATCACCACCCCCTTTTCTAAATCGTTTTTGGCCACTATAGGTGTGGCAGGGTATACTCAGACATGAGTCCCTTTCTCACTGCTCCATCAGGATTCAAGCAAGCCGGGCCGAAGAAGGCTGAAATGCCAGAAACCGGTCCCCGGTAGCTTGTCTCCTTTCTGGTGAAGAATTGGCTTGGTAGTTTAGTCTGCCCTGTTCCCATGATGCACTGGGCCAGGGACAGACAGATTTGCATATAGCCAGGTTCTGAGCTGGGATGGGGCAGTGAGATAAATAACGGTGATGGATCAAGCCCTGATCTTTGGACTGGGTAAGAGTGGTCTGTTTAACTCAGACACTCTGTTCATCACCACCCGCTTTTCTAAATCGTTTTTGGCCACTATAGGTGTGGCAGGGTATACTCAGACATGAGTCCCTTTCTCACTGCTCCATCAGGATTCAAGCAAGCCGGGCCGAAGAAGGCTGAAATGCCAGAATCCGGTCCCCAGTAGCTTGTCTCCTTTCTGGTGAAGAATTGGCTTGGTAGTTTAGTCTGCCCTGTTCCCATGATGCACTGGGCCAGGGACAGACAGATTTGCATATAGCCAGGTTCTGAGCTGGGATGGGGCAGTGAGATAAATAACGGTGATGGATCAAGCCCTGATCTTTGGACTGGGTAAGAGTGGTCTGTTTAACTCAGACACTCTGTTCATCACCACCCCCTTTTCTAAATCATTTTTGGCCACTATAGGTGTGGCAGGGTATACTCAGACATGAGTCCCTTTCTCACTGCTCCATCAGGATTCAAGCAAGCCGGGCCGAAGAAGGCTGAAATGCCAGAAACCGGCCCCCGGTAGCTTGTCTCCTTTCTGGTGAAGAATTGGCTTGGTAGTTTAGTCTGCCCTATTCCCATGATGCACTGGGCCAGGGACAGACTGATTTGCATATAGCCAGGTTCTGAGCTGGGATGGGGCAGTGAGATAAATAACGGTGATGGATCAAGCCCTGATCTTTGGACTGGGTAAGAGTGGTCTGTTTAACTCAGACACTCTGTTCATCACCACCCCCTTTTCTAAATCGTTTTTGGCCACTATAGACTTGGCAGGGTATACTCAGACATGAGTCGCTTTCTCACTGCTCCATCAGGATTCAAGCAAGCCGGGCCGAAGAAGGCTGAAATGCCAGAAACCGGTCCCCGGTAGCTTGTCTCCTTTCTGGTGAAGAATTGGCTTGGTAGTTTAGTCTGCCCTGTTCCCATGATGCACTGGGCCAGGGACAGACTGATTTGCATATAGCCAGGTTCTGAGCTGGGATGGGGCAGTGAGATAAATAACGGTGATGGATCAAGCCCTGATCTTTGGACTGGGTAAGAGTGGTCTGTTTAACTCAGACACTCTGTTCATCACCACCCCCTTTTCTAAATCGTTTTTGGCCACTATAGGTGTGGCAGGGTATACTCAGACATGAGTCCCTTTCTCACTGCTCCATCAGGATTCAAGCAAGCCGGGCCGAAGAAGGCTGAAATGCCAGAAACCGGTCCCCGGTAGCTTGTCTCCTTTCTGGTGAAGAATTGGCTTGGTAGTTTAGTCTGCCCTGTTCCCCTGATGCACTGGGCCAGGGACAGACTGATTTGCATATAGCCAGGTTCTGAGCTGGGATGGGGCAGTGAGATAAATAACTGTGATGGATCAAGTCCTGATCTTTGGACTGGGTAAGAGTGGTCTGTTTAACTCAGACACTCTGTTCATCACCACCCCCTTTTCTAAATCGTTTTTGGCCACTATAGGTGTGGCAGGGTATACTCAGACATGAGTCCCTTTCTCACTCCTCCATCAGGATTCAAGCAAGCCGGGCCGAAGAAGGCTGAAATGCCAGAAACCGGTCCCGGTAGCTTGTCTCCTTTCTGGTGAAGAATTGGCTTGGTAGTTTAGTCTGCCCTGTTCCCATGATGCACTGGGCCAGGGACAGACTGATTTGCATATAGCCAGGTTCTGAGCTGGGATGGGGCAGTGAGATAAATAACGGTGATGGATCAAGCCCTGATCTTTGGACTGGGTAAGAGTGGTCTGTTTAACTCAGACACTCTGTTCATCACCACCCCCTTTTCTAAATCGTTTTTGGCCACTATAGGTGTGGCAGGGTATACTCAGACATGAGTCCCTTTCTCACTGCTCCATCAGGATTCAAGCAAGCCGGGCCGAAGAAGGCTGAAATGCCAGAAACCGGTCCCCGGTAGCTTGTCTCCTTTCTGGTGAAGAATTGGCTTGGTAGTTTAGTCTGCCCTGTTCCCATGATGCACTGGGCCAGGGACAGACAGATTTGCATATAGCCAGGTTCTGAGCTGGGATGGGGCAGTGAGATAAATAACGGTGATGGATCAAGCCCTGATCTTTGGACTGGGTAAGAGTGGTCTGTTTAACTCAGACACTCTGTTCATCACCACCCGCTTTTCTAAATCGTTTTTGGCCACTATAGGTGTGGCAGGGTATACTCAGACATGAGTCCCTTTCTCACTGCTCCATCAGGATTCAAGCAAGCCGGGCCGAAGAAGGCTGAAATGCCAGAAACCGGTCCCCAGTAGCTTGTCTCCTTTCTGGTGAAGAATTGGCTTGGTAGTTTAGTCTGCCCTGTTCCCATGATGCACTGGGCCAGGGACAGACAGATTTGCATATAGCCAGGTTCTGAGCTGGGATGGGGCAGTGAGATAAATAACGGTGATGGATCAAGCCCTGATCTTTGGACTGGGTAAGAGTGGTCTGTTTAACTCAGACACTCTGTTCATCACCACCCACTTTTCTAAATCGTTTTTGGCCACTATAGGTGTGGCAGGGTATACTCAGACATGAGTCCCTTTCTCACTGCTCCATCAGGATTCAAGCAAGCCGGGCCGAAGAAGGCTGAAATGCCAGAAACCGGTCCCCGGTAGCTTGTCTCCTTTCTGGTGAAGAATTGGCTTGGTAGTTTAGTCTGCCCTATTCCCATGATGGACTGGGCCAGGGACAGACTGATTTGCATATAGCCAGGTTCTGAGCTGGGATGGGGCAGTGAGATAAATAACGGTGATGGATCAAGCCCTGATCTTTGGACTGGGTAAGAGTGGTCTGTTTAACTCAGACACTCTGTTCATCACCACCCCCTTTTCTAAATCGTTTTTGGCCACTATAGGCTTGGCAGGGTATACTCAGACATGAGTCGCTTTCTCACTGCTCCATCAGGATTCAAGCAAGCCGGGCCGAAGAAGGCTGAAATGCCAGAAACCGGTCCCCGGTAGCTTGTCTCCTTTCTGGTGAAGAATTGGCTTGGTAGTTTAGTCTGCCCTGTTCCCATGATGCACTGGGCCAGGGACAGACTGATTTGCATATAGCCAGGTTCTGAGCTGGGATGGGGCAGTGAGATAAATAACGGTGATGGATCAAGCCCTGATCTTTGGACTGGGTAAGAGTGGTCTGTTTAACTCAGACACTCTGTTCATCACCACCCCCTTTTCTAAATCGTTTTTGGCCACTATAGGTGTGGCAGGGTATACTCAGACATGAGTCCCTTTCTCACTGCTCCATCAGGATTCAAGCAAGCCGGGCCGAAGAAGGCTGAAATGCCAGAAACCGGTCCCCGGTAGCTTGTCTCCTTTCTGGTGAAGAATTGGCTTGGTAGTTTAGTCTGCCCTGTTCCCCTGATGCACTGGGCCAGGGACAGACTGATTTGCATATAGCCAGGTTCTGAGCTGGGATGGGGCAGTGAGATAAATAACTGTGATGGATCAAGTCCTGATCTTTGGACTGGGTAAGAGTGGTCTGTTTAACTCAGACACTCTGTTCATCACCACCCCCTTTTCTAAATCGTTTTTGGCCACTATAGGTGTGGCAGGGTATACTCAGACATGAGTCCCTTTCTCACTCCTCCATCAGGATTCAAGCAAGCCGGGCCGAAGAAGGCTGAAATGCCAGAAACCGGTCCCGGTAGCTTGTCTCCTTTCTGGTGAAGAATTGGCTTGGTAGTTTAGTCTGCCCTGTTCCCATGATGCACTGGGCCAGGGACAGACTGATTTGCATATAGCCAGGTTCTGAGCTGGGATGGGGCAGTGAGATAAATAACGGTGATGGATCAAGCCCTGATCTTTGGACTGGGTAAGAGTGGTCTGTTTAACTCAGACACTCTGTTCATCACCACCCCCTTTTCTAAATCGTTTTTGGCCACTATAGGTGTGGCAGGGTATACTCAGACATGAGTCCCTTTCTCACTGCTCCATCAGGATTCAAGCAAGCCGGGCCGAAGAAGGCTGAAATGCCAGAAACCGGTCCCCGGTAGCTTGTCTCCTTTCTGGTGAAGAATTGGCTTGGTAGTTTAGTCTGCCCTGTTCCCATGATGCACTGGGCCAGGGACAGACTGATTTGCATATAGCCAGGTTCTGAGCTGGGATGGGGCAGTGAGATAAATAACGGTGATGGATCAAGCCCTGATCTTTGGACTGGGTAAGAGTGGTCTGTTTAACTCAGACACTCTGTTCATCACCACCCCCTTTTCTAAATCGTTTTTGGCCACTATAGGTGTGGCAGGGTATTCTCAGACATGAGTCCCTTTCTCACTGCTCCATCAGGATTCAAGCAAGCCGGGCCGAAGAAGGCTGAAATGCCAGAAACCGGTCCCCGGTAGCTTGTCTCCTTTCTGGTGAAGAATTGGCTTGGTAGTTTAGTCTGCCCTGTTCCCATGATGCACTGGGCCAGGGACAGACTGATTTGCATATAGCCAGGTTCTGAGCTGGGATGGGGCAGTGAGTTAAATAACGGTGATGGATCAAGCCCTGATCTTTGGACTGGGTAAGAGTGGTCTGTTTAACTCAGACACTCTGTTCATCACCACCCCCTTTTCTAAATCGTTTTTGGCCACTATAGGTGTGGCAGGGTATACTAAGACATGAGTCCCTTTCTCACTGCTCCATCAGGATTCAAGCAAGCCGGGCCGAAGAAGGCTGAAATGCCAGAAACCGGTCCCCGGTAGCTTGTCTCCTTTCTGGTGAAGAATTGGCTTGGTAGTTTAGTCTGCCCTGTTCCCATGATGCACTGGGCCAGGGACAGACTGATTTGCATATAGCCAGGTTCTGAGATGGGATGGGGCAGTGAGATAAATAACGGTGATGGATCAAGCCCTGATCTTTCGACTGGGTAAGAGTGGTCTGTTTAACTCAGACACTCTGTTCATCACCACCCCCTTTTCTAAATCGTTTTTGGCCACTATAGGTGTGGCAGGGTATACTCAGACATGAGTCCCTTTCTCACTGCTCCATCAGGATTCAAGCAAGCCGGGCCGAAGAAGGCTGAAATGCCAGAAACCGGTCCCCGGTAGCCTTTCTCCTTTCTGGTGAAGAATTGGCTTGGTAGTTTAGTCTGCCCTGTTCCCATGATGCACTGGGCCAGGGACAGACTGATTTGCATATAGCCAGGTTCTGAGCTGGGATGGGGCAGTGAGATAAATAACGGTGATGGATCAAGCCCTGATCTTTGGACTGGGTAAGAGTGGTCTGTTTAACTCAGACACTCTGTTCATCACCACCCCCTTTTCTAAATCGTTTTTGGCCACTATAGGTGTGGCAGGGTATACTCAGACATGAGTCCCTTTCTCACTGCTCCATCAGGATTCAAGCAAGCCGGGCCGAAGAAGGCTGAAATGCCAGAAACCGGTCCCCGGTAGTTTGTCTCCTTTCTGGTGAAGAATTGGCTTGGTAGTTTAGTCTGCCCTGTTCCCATAATGAACTGGGCCAGGTTCAGACTGATTTGCATATAGCCAGGTTCTGAGCTGGGATGGGGCAGTGAGATAAATAACGGTGATGGATCAAGCCCTGATCTTTGGACTGGGTAAGAGTGGTCTGTTTAACTCAGACACTCTGTTCATCACCACCCCCTTTTCTAAATCGTTTTTGGCCACTATAGGTGTGGCAGGGTATACTCAGACATGAGTCCCTTTCTCACTGCTCCATCAGGATTCAAGCAAGCCGGGCCGAAGAAGGCTGAAATGCCAGAAACCGGTCCCCAGTAGCTTGTCTCCTTTCTGGTGAAGAATTGGCTTGGTAGTTTAGTCTGCCCTGTTCCCATGATGCACTGGGCCAGGGACAGACAGATTTGCATATAGCCAGGTTCTGAGCTGGGATGGGGCAGTGAGATAAATAACGGTGATGGATCAAGCCCTGATCTTTGGACTGGGTAAGAGTGGTCTGTTTAACTCAGACACTCTGTTCATCACCACCCCCTTTTCTAAATCGTTTTTGGCCACTATAGGTGTGGCAGGGTATACTCAGACATGAGTCCCTTTCTCACTGCTCCATCAGGATTCAAGCAAGCCGGGCCGAAGAAGGCTGAAATGCCAGAAACCGGTCCCCGGTAGCTTGTCTCCTTTCTGGTGAAGAATTGGCTTGGTAGTTTAGTCTGCCCTGTTCCCATGATGCACTGGGCCAGGGACAGACTGATTTGCATATTGCCAGGTTCTGAGCTGGGATGGGGCAGTGAGATAAATAACGGTGATGGATCAAGCCCTGATCTTTGGACTGGGTAAGAGTGGTCTGTTTAACTCAGACACTCTGTTCATCACCACCCCCTTTTCTAAATCGTTTTTGGCCACTATAGGTGTGGCAGGGTATACTCAGACATGAGTCCCTTTCTCACTGCTCCATCAGGATTCAAGCAAGCCGGGCCGAAGAAGGCTGAAATGCCAGAAACCGGTCCCCGGTAGCTTGTCTCCTTTCTGGTGAAGAATTGGCTTGGTAGTTTAGTCTGCCCTGTTCCCCTGATGCACTGGGCCAGGGACAGACTGATTTGCATATAGCCAGGTTCTGAGCTGGGATGGGGCAGTGAGATAAATAACGGTGATGGATCAAGTCCTGATCTTTGGACTGGGTAAGAGTGGTCTGTTTAACTCAGACACTCTGTTCATCACCACCCCCTTTTCTAAATCGTTTTTGGCCACTATAGGTGTGGCAGGGTATACTCAGACATGAGTCCCTTTCTCACTCCTCCATCAGGATTCAAGCAAGCCGGGCCGAAGAAGGCTGAAATGCCAGAAACCGGTCCCGGTAGCTTGCCTCCTTTCTGGTGAAGAATTGGCTTGGTAGTTTAGTCTGCCCTGTTCCCATGATGCACTGGGCCAGGGACAGACTGATTTGCATATAGCCAGGTTCTGAGCTGGGATGGGGCAGTGAGAGAAATAACGGTGATGGATCAAGCCCTGATCTTTGGACTGGGTAAGAGTGGTCTGTTTAACTCAGACACTCTGTTCATCACCACCCCCTTTTCTAAATCGTTTTTGGCCACTATAGGTGTGGCAGGGTATACTCAGACATGAGTCCCTTTCTCACTGCTCCATCAGGATTCAAGCAAGCCGGGCCGAAGAAGGCTGAAATGCCAGAAACCGGTCCCCGGTAGCTTGTCTCCTTTCTGGTGAAGAATTGGCTTGGTAGTTTAGTCTGCCCTGTTCCCATGATGCACTGGGCCAGGGACAGACTGATTTGCATATAGCCAGGTTCTGAGCTGGGATGGGGCAGTGAGATAAATAACGGTGATGGATCAAGCCCTGATCTTTGGACTGGGTAAGAGTGGTCTGTTTAACTCAGACACTCTGTTCATCACCACCCCCTTTTCTAAATAATTAAGTTTATAAGCATTGAGATGTCATTATAAAATTGAGGAAGATGGTTTAAATTGCATTTCATCACCATTCATTATATTTTAATAGGTATCTTGGAGATAGTAGCATGTGACAGATGAAGCCAAGTGAGTTTTGGCATATATTGCATAGACATCACATTGTCTCAACTTGTCAGAAGTACCTTTATCTGGCACGACCTGTCCCAGACAAGCGGCAGTTTAAGATTCCAGTGCCCCAACAGGTTCACATTAAGGATTTTCAGGATGATTTAAGTAACCTTTTTCACTAAAAAGAGCTTCTCTACTTTTGCACCAGTATAGTAAACTTCAGACGCAGTGTTATCTTTGGGCAGGTTTTCAGCTCTCAGTCAAATATGCTTTCAGGAAACTTCACTTGCAACAGCTAGAGATTTGAGATATTACTGGTAGGTTATATGGGCAAGAGAGGATGCAATCCTGATTGCACGCAATTCATCAAATTTTGAAATTACTGCCTTCCCAGCGGTAATCCCTGTTTTTTGATGGTGTGGAAGCTATTTCCTGATTAGAATCATGTAATGCTCAGTTGTACAGAACTATGCTTCCTTGGCCTATGCTCAACCAGGTCTTAAGTCCATTTTGTTGCTTCATAATAGTCATTGTTTCATTTGACGCAGTAAATTTTGCACTGTTTGTTTTGTAATGACATGTTGATTTGAAGAATTTGGAGTAAGCTTAAGATACTTTTCAAGGCTCTTCCTGCTCTCACTCTGTAGACGGTTCATTTATGAGCCTTTCCATTGTGTATGTAACCAATTAGTTATGCCACCTTTGGTGACATTAGGCCAGAAACAGTTTGTTAATATTTATATTCAGAGATAATGCTAGCATGGTTTGATTATATTTCGTTTCATAATGCTGAAATGTGATTTGATGTATTATTGCTACATTTGCTCAATTGATGCTGACTGCAATTTTCTATTGGTGTCTGCGGTATAATTTTCTTTTAAAGACACTGGCATTGGGGTGAGACAATCTTTTGGAGGCTCTGCTAGGGATGGTGCCCATTTCTCTATTGATTTTCTGCATGCTCCGGACTTACTCTTTACAGATTATGTTCATTTCTAAATCTATTTAAAATGTTAAAGAGCCTTTATCGCAACTGACTTGTATGTCCTATAACCTTTTTTTTCAACCTGGATTACTTTTACTTTCTCAACTGCACTATAATAATTAAAAAATCCTTTATGGTTTTTTCATAATCTACTGATATTAATCTCTCTTTTTGAGTCAGTCTGTAATTTCAAATGCTGTTTGAAGCTTATATTTAGGGACATATTGCTTCATCTATTCTTGAAGTCAACTCTGTCCCGGACCCTGTGATGTCTGTGACAGGTGCTACAATCATGTAGATTATCTAAGAGATAACACCCTTAAAGGTTTTCTTCAAGGTAATATATGTTTAGTTGATAGCTGCCTTTGGTTTGGATTGGCATCAACTGAATTTTTAAACTTTTATTTGCTTTTCAGAAGCAACTTCCAAAGCGGAAGTTTGTTCATGAAAAAACAAAAACTAATGGCACCACAACCTAGGCGTTTTTTCTCCCAGGATACAGGAGCAAATATTAATTTTTTTCTGCTGTTCACCAATACTGGAGAACCACAGATTACAACACAGGAAATAATGGAGGTATGAACTAAAATTAAAATCTTTGGGGGACCAAGGGTAAAATAAAAAAAGATTATTTAAACTATTTCAAATCTGGAGAGGCAGCATTAATAGTGTTATCATACAGTACTCAAGATGAGTCTTAGTCATGAGGTATGACAAGGACAGTCTGTATATCAAACATTAGGGAGTCACGTATTTAAGCCCATATAAAAATGATACATTATTCAATCATAATAGTAATTGGTTATGCAATGCATAATTGCATTATAAATATTTATAAATATTTAAACTCTATTATCTTTTGAATACAGACTATGCTTACCTTAACTCACAACTAAGAATCCTCTTAAAGCTTGTGTGATAACACTATTGATGTTGCCTCTCTACACTTGAAGTAATTTTATTAGCTATGTGACTTGGGCAGCTGACTTATGTAGGTGGCCAATTACAAATTGAAAGTTAACTCATCGAACCCTGAAAAGTGCAGTAAAATGCTATAGCTGCACTCCCCAAAATGTATATTAATTCTTTAAAATATTTAAAATGATAAATAAGTTGCATTTAATTTAAAGTCTATAAATAAAACATATTTATTATTTAATCGTAAACTATTTTATTTACATTTATTTATTTAAAAATAACATAGCATTGTTATTTAATAAAAAAATTAAAATTATTTTCCATTTTTTTTTATAAATTACATTCAATGATTTTAATACATATTAAAGTATATTTTTTATATTAGGTGTGTATTTGTGTCATTTAAACTACAGAAAGAAAAATATATTTTAATTTAATGTATACAAAAGAATTACATTTTAGGTTAAAATTCGTTATGAATGTTTTAACATTTGTATGTTGCTTTACATTTACAATAAATATAGGAAAGTGTTTAACATAAATATTTAGCTTAAAAATAAATGTTTTCTAATTTTTCTAAAAGTTTAGGTTCCTTATAGTGTGGCTGTTGGCACTAATGATGATGATCCCCAAGCAGGGAACTGGTCCCCACTGGTCGTCAGGGATTATACGAGGGGGGAAACTCTTAGGCAAGGGCCTGTGCTTACAACCAACCACCCCAAAAGTGATTAAGTCTTCTGCCCCCATTCATTGTGGATGTGGGGAGTTTACCCCCAATGTGCCCCCAGGTTTACAGAAAACCCACTAGACCCCCTGGAAATAGCTAAAAAATGAAAGGGGTGAGCACAGCACACCAAGGCATAGGGACTTGCTCCACCCCAAAATAGGCCAATTTAGTCTTTCTGCCCCCTCTAGGAGGCAGGTTTTGGGATTTGCCCTAACCTGCCCTCCTTCACCCAAGGGAGGGATAGAAAACCTCATAGTCAGCACAACTTAATTAAGAAAGAGGTGGTTGGCGGCCCATCCTGTCATTTGGCCATGGCCCAACCCCACAGTGGGCAATGCAGTCTTTCTACCACTTTTGGGAGGCTGATTGTACCACTTTGCTCCCAACCTGATCCACATGTTACTAGACACAGGGTTTTTTTTAATGGAAGGTGTTGACTGTGTCCTAAATCTGCCCCCGATGGAGTGGAAAACCAACTAAACATCAGGTAATGCTAAGAAAAAGAAAGATACAGCAGTTGCCTTTGTGGCCCACCCTGGCATAGGACCTTGACCCCACCCCAGATGATGCAACAAACTCTTTTTAGGATGTCCCTTCCTGCACATAAACAATGTGAAATGGCTTTTTTCAACTTCTATGTGGGATGCATTAGCACACATAAAACTTGTAAAACTTATTTTTTTAAATGATTGTTTATGTGCAGTAAGATACATCTTCCTGCACATAAACAAGCATACGAGATGGCTTCCTCATTCTATGTTTGCTGCAGAATACAGCAAGCATAGAAAGAGGAAAAAAGCAAGGAGAAATGAACACCTCCCCTGAGGAGGCATAGCATTCGGACGCATTTCTAGGTTTACTATTTCGCATAAATCTGGAAATATGTCAGGTTAATAAGTGTTGCTGGGAACACCCACAGCAACACCCATGGAACGCCCCTTTCACGGAAAGTGCTCCTTTCAGTTGGTGGCTGGGGGCCAATGATTAGCGCGGGGACACACTGGCTAGTGTAACCAGGTGCTGTATAAGCTCAGGATTATTATTATTATTATTGTAAAGGGGGCATTTTTACAAGGACAGGAAAAGACATGCAGGGTGGCTTTTCCTGTACCTGTAAATATGGGGCAACAAAATGTGTCTCTGGTGCATCACATAAAGTAACGCACTGGAGGTGCAATGGATTTGTAAATAAGCCTCTAGCTTTTTAGTCAAAGTTAGAGGTTTGAATGGCCTTGTGAGCAAAAAACCTTCAAGGGAATCATGTGAGTGAATCCACTCTAAATGCTCCTAAGTGCCTAGTTTTCAAAAATGTCTGTGTTGGGTTGATTTCTCTGTGTGGCAGCAGAGTCCAGGCCCAAAATTCACAACTACACACATTGCACAATAAGGGTTAGTATTTAGAGGAAAAAGTTGATCTGCCTATGTTGCGTTTTGGGGCTTTCCTCTCATGGGTCCTGGGTCCACCCCACATGTGGGGTGTTGCTTTTTTCAGGAGAAGTTTGAGAGCACTGAGTGGTAGAAAAGTTGGGATTTCCCCTGCAGATTCCCGAATAGTCTCTCACAGAACTGTGAGGAAAATTAATTTTTGGGCCAAAATTGGAGGCTTGAAGGGCTCTGTGGCTAAGAAAAGGTAGCACTGTCCACAGAAACCTGACCACCCTGGACTATGTTTCAGAAATTTCTGAGTTTTATAAGCTTCCCTAGGTGGCATCCGAGCCCAGACCCTAAATCCTCATCTATCCACATTGCAAAAAAACTGTTAGTTTTGAGTTGAAAAATGTGATTGGTCAATTATTGTTTTTGGGTATGTCCTTTTGCGTGCACTAGTGGGATACTTCTTTTTTCAGGACAAATGTGAGAACATAGGTTGGTAAGAATTGTGTGATCCTGGCAGCTTCCAGATCTTTCTCTCACTGAAATGTGAGGAAAATGCATGTCTTTAAACAATGTTTGACAATTGCAAGACCTTGTGGGTAAACAAAAACATCATGAGATCCAGGTGAGTTGAAACACCCTGCGCTCCTCGGTTTGTCTAGTTTTCAGAAATTATGGGGCTCATTAGGATTGTGGATAATCCGCATCCTCCGGGCCGGCGGAAGCCACCGCCGGCCCGGAGGATGCGGATTATCCGCTGCGGACTGGAAAAAGACCCCCGCCAGATTAGGATGGCTGGGGGATCTATTTTCCGTCCGCCGCTTTTCTGCTGCGGTCGCCTTCCGACCACGGTGGAAAAGCTCTAACATGGCTGGCGGTGTCTATCAGACACCGCCAGCCATATTACGATAGCTGTGGTCATATGCCTTTCCACGGCGGCATTTCCGCCGTGGAAAGGCATGCAGTGTTGTCTTCGGGGGCCCGTTGCGGGCCCACAGGGGTGCAGGGGGGGATGGGGGGTACACATGGGGGGTACCTATGGTAACCCCCTGCCTTTGCGTGCAAGAAGCGGCAGGCACCACGTGATGCCTGCAACTTCATGCACGCAAAGGTAAACATGTTTTTTTTAACATTGCGACGTGCGCTGCTTCAAGCAGCACCCGCCGCAATGTTAAAAATACAGCATGTGAACGCCAGGGTGGCGGTCACATCCTAATTAGCACGGAGGGACCGCCGCTACCCCTGCGGACGGTCCCTCCTCCTCTGGGGTGGCGGACGTCCTAATAGGCTCCTAAGTTTGGTTTTCTTGAGTAGCGGCAGAGGCAGGGCCCAAATCCCACAACTCTACACATTGTCAAAACAGATTGGTTTTCACCCAGATTTCTGTATACCTCCATTTCCTGTTTTGTGGCAGTTGTCCCGGGTGTATGTCCGGCCGCACATGTGGAGAACTGTTTTTATTTGGGGAAATGTGGATGTACTGGTTTTTAAGAATGTGGTGGATTTAGGCAGATTCTGGAACTTTCCCTCCAGAAATGTGAATATAATGTGTGTTTTAGGCAACATTTGAGGTTTGTAATGCCTTATCAGTAGGAAAACATTGTGGATTCACATAATTCACACCAAAACTTTGGCTAATAATGCTGGAAATGGGGATTGACCCTGCAATAGTGGATTTTTTACGCGAGTTATATTCTGATGCCACAGGCAAGGTAAGATACGGGCTGGAGGGACAACTTACAGACAGCTTCCCAATACAGAAGGGGGTCAGGCAGGGGTGCGTACTGGCCCCCTTCTTATTCACGCTGTACACTAATGGACTAGAGGCAGCAATGCTGCAGGGTACAAAAGACGTTCCAACAGCTGGACGGCGACCAATCCCAGCATTGCTATACGCCGACGATGCGGTGATTCTTGCCCGAACTCCAATACAGTTACAAAGAGCTGTAAACAATTACTGTACCTTCATGACTAATCTTAATCTGAAAGTTACCATAAAGAAAACTTTTGTGATGCATGTCGGCAGTAAAGGGAAAAGGATGAAAACAATCTTAGTGGACAACTTACCACTTGAAACAACAAAAACCTACTCATACCTTGGTATCACCATCGACGAGGAGTTCAAATGGAAAGATGCAATTAACTCCCACAAGCTATCGCTCATACGAACAGTCGGCGCTCTAAAAGCCTTTTCTCTTCGCCTAGGGAAAAAACCCCTGGTAGAGATGTTAAAGATCTATAATGCAAAATGCATTACCACGGCCACCTTTGGAGCAGGAGTTTGGGGAACGGCAAATGTTGAACAAATCCAAAAAATCGAAAATACCTTCCTCAAATTTTTACTAGCAGTCCCTAAGAGCACGACCACCTTCGGATGCCATCTAGAACTTGGACTCGAACATATCTCAGATCTTATCAAGATCCAACCCATTATGCTATGGCGCAGAATATGGGCAACGGACGAATGCACACTTACAAGAGCAATTATCGAGGACTGCATGAACCTAGAGCATATATAGTGGCTACACTACGTAAAAACCTTCCTCACAGATATTGGCCTTCTGAGGTTTTTCAATGACCCACAGTCAGTCACCGACATAGCAAAAAAAGAACTAAAAAAGATATGTCTGTCTCACTTAAACCAACTAAGACTGATGACAGAAATAGGTAAATCGTCAGTACAACATAGCCTCATGATACAAACAGCTCCATCCATTCAACCATATCTACAGGAAGACCTGACTCATTTTGATAAGTTACTGCTAACCCGTTTCAGGTTCAATCTTTTCCACATCATGGTTTCATTCCCCACTCAAAACAACTGGACACATATTACAACAGCGTGCCCCTGTGACTCTAACTCTTCCCAGTCCACAATCCATGTTCTTTTCTTCTGTACCTTTTACACTCCATTCCAAAAGAGATGGATATTACCAATCTTAAAAGCAATGAAGGTCAGAAGATGTCGCCCAGCATTCCAGGCATTACAGTTCATGGATAATCCTCTAGTGTCAAGATCCGTGGCACACTACCTTAGAATGTGCCTCAAACACCGTACGAACTTATGAGTAATCTGAAAACCCGTCTTTACATAGTCTCTAGTAAATGTATTGTACAGTATTTAGAGATGTAAATTTTAATACATATCATGAACTTTTAACGTCTTTTTTTAAATTAGTGTTTTTACTGTATAAATTTGTACTTTTGTGGCTTTCACATTGAAAACCGAATAAAGTTAATTTGATTTGATTTGATTTGCACACCATCCTGGACTTGCCTGGGTGTCTACTTTTCAGACATTTCTGGGTTTGGTAGTATTTTCTGTGTGAGGCTGAGCTGTTGCCCAAATTCTGCTACTACCCACACTGTAAGAAAGCATTAATTTTGCTAGGTGACGTGATATCTCCAGGTCGCATTTTGGGGTGCTTTGTGTTGAAGGCACTAGGCCCAGCAACACAAATGGGGTACCGTTTTTATTGGGAGACACGCAAGCATACAAAATAGTGGGACCATTTGTTATTACTTATTTGATTTCTCTGCATTCTTGGCTTCCAAATGTAAGTCAGTGTGCAAAAAAGAACACATTTTGCAAAATTCCCTCTGAAGCACATGGTAGTATAGGTAACCTCATATGCAGACATGTACAAAATTACCACTGTTCCTACTCAGTGTCTTGCCAACATTTCTGAAATACATAGATTTTCTTCATGCTATTTTTCATTCATTGGATTTTCTATTACTGCATGGTCAGCACTCATTGAAAAATCATTATAAACTGCAGTTCAGTTGTTAGCTCTGGGTATCATAGGTTTTTGGTGAACCTACCAACCCTAAATATATCTGTGACCATAAACGTCTAACATATGTAACACTATATTGCTTTTGTAAACATGCTATTGTGAAAAAAAATACAGATTAAGACAGTGTTACCAATGGTTTTTTCCTACTTATTTTCCTTATTTATTTTTATTTCAAAACTTAGTTTCTTTGGAAACCCCTGAGGGATTTACAAAAGAGACCCCTTGCTGCATTTCTGGTTTTGTCTGCTTTTCAGAAGTGTATAGCTTTTAGGATAACTCATGGGTTTCACATCTGTTTCCACCACAAACAGCAAGTAGGTTGATACAACAAACATTTGGAAAAATTGACTACCTCTTCAAAAAGAAAATGCAAAAACTAGGGTAAAATATGTATTTGCACAACTTTGATTATACCACCGACATGGTAAAGTATAGTGAAAAGTACAAAATAGTAAAAATATTTTTATGTTAAATACTATTGTAAATTCATTGTATATATTTAATCTAAATTTAGAACAAAAGAAAAATGCCATAACACTATTAACTTAATTTTATATCAAATCTTTAATTTGCTTAACTATTAAGTTAAATTAAAATTAAATTTTTTGAAGTTTAAACTATAAAATAAATGCCCACCTAAAGCAAAAAGTTTGAAAAAGTAGTCTTTTTTTATAATTTGCTAATTATTAAAAGTGATGTATAGACTTAAATAAACTAATTTAATTATATTTTTTATTGAAACTAAAATGAATTTTTAAATTAGAAAAACCTGTTAAAATATGATATAATTAGATAATAAATATGTTTTATTCATGTGTATATTTTTAATATTAAAGTGTAGGTATTTACATTTTTAACTAATTAATTTCAAATTTGTTCTTAGGTGGTTTTATTTTAAGTCCATACCTTGTTTATTTTCTATGGGATGATGTTACAGTACAGTGTTTGACCATGTGTGGAGCTGGAATTAACTTAGCTCTGAGATAGAGTAACTTATTACTATTTTAGGTCTCTTTTCGGCTGCAGTAATATTAGAAGTGCAGTTTGTGAAAATCAATTAGCTTACTCTTTTGTGGGATGGTGAACAATCCCTCCCTTACCCCGTTTTTAGCCCTTCCTAAACCCCTCTTCGCACCTGTCTGATTCACTCCCTTTATCTGGTCTGAGAGCACTAACTTGTGCTTTTCCTCCTGAAGCGACACACATCTCCAAGCTGTCTGGCCCTCCTCTCCGCTACTCTCCTATACAGAAAGGCAGATACCAGGAGAGCAGGAGAAGGGAGATGGTAAGAGAATAAGGAGAGATGAAGAGGGTTGATCACCTTTGTCTGTTGGATAGTTCCCCTTGTCACTGTTCTATGGCTGGTGTCTTCTGGCTCTAATTGAGTGATGTAGCAGCACTGTGAAAAGAAAGCACAATGTTGTTATGCATATATAATTTGCCGCTAATTGTCTAGCCTCTTTTGCATTCATCGTTCTATTGTTCACTCTGTTACCTAGCTACACTTCCCCTTTCCCCATGTTGGCCCTATTAGGTTTCACTGTTGGCTATTTAATAACTCACTGGGGAAAACAAATAACATGGATGAGAAAATGAATTGTATTTTTTCCTCGTGGTGCAAACTCCTCTAGTCCCTCATTTTAGGTTCTCTACCTGTTCTCTACTCTAGGAAGGTGTAATGTGCATCTTCCTTATAAACTGTAACCTTTAAACAATTTTGCCACCATTTTTGAGAGGTGCTGCATCACACCCTTGTCATCAGCAAAACATAAATTCCTCTAAATCTGTCAAATGTATCAGGAGTCTGTTTGCCTGCACACACTGTATGACAATACCATCTCTTTTACCATTTAGAAAAAACGCTTCTGCTTTTAATCTGCATTCCTTTTTTTTTAGTGGGTGTTCCTCTTGTGCGATACGTTCCTTACTAACGAGATTGAACTCGAGATAGTTGTAGTAACTTTTAAACAATATTTTTTCTTGTTCCTTCAGGGTATCCTCACCTTGATGGCAATCAGGTAAGCCGAGTTGTTAAGCTAGGCACCTACTCCTTACTGTAGGTTGCTGTACATTTTGTCTTAAATGTCCTTTTTCCTTTTTACAAGTTTGCAACTCACACTGCAAGATCATGTGATAGATTTGTGGCATCTAGAGCTGAAAAACAAGTACGTTGGATCAAGGGTGTGGACTTTTCAGCATTGTGCAGTCTCTGACTCAGGTAGCCTTAATGGAGAGCTCCTTCTCCTGATAAAGAATCTGGATAACAAGTGAGGGTTCTGGTTTGGGCTTGTCCTTATATAAGCTTGCCACGCAAAAAATGGAATCCAGTCACAAGAGCATGTGATTCGAGGGAGTGTCATCTGTTGGGCTTCTGGAAAGAGTTCATAAGCCCTGTGCGACCCACTGTGTACCGTGCCCTTATGCATTGACACTGGGTGTATCTAGAGCATGTGGGTTGAGTGCATGCTACTAAGTATGGGCGAAATTTGCAAATTTGCGTTCCGCGAATTCGCACGACATTGAATTCGCAATACGCAAAATCCACAAATTCGTGCGAATTTGCGGGTTTTTGTTTTTTTGCGTGTTCGCTGGGTTTTTTGCGTGTTTGCGGGGCTTTTTAAGGGTTCGGGGGACGCTTGCATGGCGAAGTTACCCATGCGGTCGTGTATGGGCACAGCACCCTCTGGTTCACCACTGCCACCCTGTGTTTCATCACTGCCACCCTCTGGTTCACCAATGCCACCCTCTGGTTCACCCCTGCCACCCTCTGGTTCATCCATGCCACGCTCTGGTTCACCACTGCCACCCTCTGGTTCAGCACGGCCACTCTCTGGTTCACCCATGCCACCTTCTGGTTCAGCACTGTCACCCTCTGGTTCACCACTGCCACCCTCTGGATCACAACTGCCACCCTCTGGTTCATCACAGCACCTCTGGTTCACCACTGCCACCCTCTGGTTAACCACTGTCACCCTCTGGTTCAGCACCGCCACCCTCAGGTTCACCACTGCCACCCTCTGGTTCATCACAGCACCCTCTGGTTCACCCCTGCCACCCTCTGGTACAGCCAGGTGCTAAAGTGGCTAAAATCCTTCCTGTCAGGCCGTACCCAGAGAGTGCAGCTAGGACACCAACTGTCTGAGACCTGCGAAGTGACCTGGGGGGTGCCTCAGGGGTCGGCCTTATCCTCCCTGCTTTTCAATATCTATCTACAACCTCTAGTGGAGGAGCTTATGAGTATGAACTGCGAGATTTTTAATTACGCAGATGATACACAGCTCTTAGTCCGGCTAGACAACACCATTGAGGCCCAGGAATCAGTGAGGAACTTGCTCTCATTCACATTCAACTGGATGACTAACAATCTGTTGAAAGTGAATGCTGATAAAACAGAGGTGCTGGTGATCAGCAACAAATAGGATCCCTGGAGTGACCTGTATTGGCCCCCTGAGCTGGGAACCACCCCGTCTCCTGGCACCGTAGTAAAAAGCTTGGGACTAAGGATTGATGCAGACCTCTCAATGGCCCCTCAAGTCTCTGCTGTCGTCGGTTCCTGCATTGGTGTGTTGAGGCAATTGCGCAAGCTAGTTCCCATTCTATCTGCCTCCACTCTGCAATCGATCATATCCGCCACAGTCATCTCGAGACTCGATTATGGCAACGCCTTATACCTGGGCTTACCACACAAGCTGTTCAGGAAGCTGCAGGTAATACAGAATGACGCAGCTAGGCTCATCTATTCTGTGCCTAGAAACTCGCACGCATCCCCCCTTCTTCAGAAGCTGCACTGGCTTCCAGTGAAATTCCGAGTCCAGTTCAAATGTCTCTGTGTGGCCCATAAGGCACTTTTTGGGAAAGCCCCAGAGTACATTAAACAACGTCTGAAGAGGTATATTCCTGGGAGACCTTTGCGCTCGGGAACAACCTCCAACCTGATTCAACCTAGGTTCAAATTAAAGACCAAAGGGGGCAAGGCCCTGTCTGTGCTTCTCCCACAGTTGTGGAATGAGCTCCCTCCCACCTTGAAAGAGGAATCGCAGCTTCTACCCTTCAGAAAGAAATTAAAAACCTATCTTTTCAGAAGGGCTTTCATGACATTATAGGAGGTGGAACAACTGAGGCTCTAGGAGCATTAGTGTGTTATGTTTTTTGTTCTGGTAAGCGCTTAGAGGCCGGCGGTGATAGGCGCTATAGAAATACTTCCTAACATAACATAACATAACACTGTCACCCTCTGGTTCACCACTGCCACCCTCTGGTTCACGACTGCCACCCTCTGGTTCATCACAGCACCTCTGGTTCACCCCTGCCACCCTCTGGTACAGCACTGTCACCCTCTGGTTCTCCACTGCCACCCTCTGGTTCACGACTGCCACCCTCTGGTTCATCACAGCACCTCTGGTTCACCATTGCCACCCTCTGGTTAACCACTGCCACCCTCTGGTTCAGCACTGCCACCCTCTGGTTCACCACTGCCACCCTCTGGTTCACCCCTGCCACCCTCTGGTTCACCCCTGCCACCCTCTGGATCAACACAGCACCCTCTGGTTCACCCCTGCCATCCTCTGGTACAGCACTGTCACCCTCTGGTTCACCACTGCCATCCTCTGGTTCACGACTGCCACCCTCTGGTTCATCACAGCACCTCTGGTTCCCCACTGCCACCCTCTGGTTAACCACTGTCACCCTCTGGTTCAGCACTGCCACCCTCTGGTTCACCACTGTGACTCTCTGGTTCACCACTGCCACCCTCTGGTTCACCCATGCCACCCTTTGGTGCACCACTGCCACCCTCTGGTTCACCCCTGCCACCATCTGGTTCATCACTGCCACCCTCTGGTTAACCCCTGCCACCCTCTGGTTCAGCACTGCCACCCTCTGGTTCAGCACTGTCAACCTCTGGTTCACCCCTGACACCCTCTTGTTCATCACTGTCAATCAATCAATCAATCAATCAGGAGTTTGTTAAAGCGCGACTACTCACCCGTAAGGGTCTCAAGGCGCTAGGGGTGGGGGGGGGTGGGGGGGGTGCAGGTTCCATTCCATCAAGGAGGGGGTCTGTCGAAGAGCCAGGTTTTGAGGTTTCTTGCGAAGTTGGGGAGCGATGTTGTCTGTCTGAGGTGAAGCGGAAGGGCGTTCCATGCTTTGGCCGCGTGGAAGGAGAAGGAGCGGCCTCCCGATCTGGTCTTTCTGGTGCGGGGGACCACAGCGTAGGAAAGCTGGGCTGATCGTAGGGTCCTTTGGGGTGCGTGGAATTTGAGTCGGCTGTTCAGGTATGCTGGTCCTGTGCCGTGGAGGGCCTTGTGTGCATGGGTGAGCATCTTAAAGGTGATTCTCGCCTCGACGGGGAGCCAGTGGAGTGTGCGCAGGTGCTGGGAGATGTGGCAGTGTTTTGGCAGGTTGAGGACCAGTCTTGCGGCGGCGTTCCGGATGTTCTGTAGCTTGCGGATGAGGTTTTTGTTTATTCCGGTGTAGAGTGCGTTGCCGTAGTCGAGTCTGCTGGTGAGCAGGGCGTGAGTGACTGTCTTTCGGTGTTCGAGGGGGATCCATTTGAAGGTCTTACGAAGGAGGCGGAGGGTGTGGAAGCAGGAAGATGAGACAGAGTTGATCTGGCGGTCCATTTTGGGCTCGGAGTCCAGGATGATTCCCAGGTTGCGTGCGTGGTCTGTGGGGGTTGGCGGGTTTCCGAGGGCGGTGGGCCACCAGGTGTCGCTCCAGGCATCGGGGTTTGGGCCCATGATAAGTACTTCTGTTTTGTTGGTGTTTAGTTGAAGGCAGCTGTTTTTCATCCATTTGGCGACGGCTTCCATGCCTTCTCGAAAGTTGCGTCTGGCGGTGTTGGGCTCGTTGGATAGGGAGAGGATGAGCTGGGTGTCGTCTGCATATGACACGATGTTGAGTCCGTAGGTTCTGACGATGGGGGCAAGTGGAGCCATGTAGACGTTGAAGAGCGTCGGGCTGAGGGAGGAGCCCTGGGGGACTCCGCAGGTGATCGGTGTGGGGTCCGAGAGGAAAGGGGGGAGTCTGACCCGCTGCGTCCTGCCGGAGAGGAAGGAGAAGATCCAGTCGAGGGCCTTGTCCTGGATTCCTGCATCGTAGAGTCTGCGTATTAGGGTGCGGTGGGAGACTGTGTCGAACGCCGCTGATAGGTCGAGGAGGATGAGGGCTACTGTTTGTGCTTTGTCCAGTAAGGTGCGGATGTCGTCTGTTGCTGCGAGGAGGGCGATTTCCGTACTGTGTTTTTTTCTGAAGCCGGATTGGGAGGAGTCGAGGATGTTGTGTTCTTCAATGAATGTGGCGAGTTGGCTGTTGATGGCTTTCTCGATGACTTTCGCTGGGAACGGGAGAAGGGAGATGGGTCTGTAGTTTTTTAGGTCCGTGGGGTCCGCTGAGGGTTTCTTTAGGAGGGGGTTGACCTCAGCGTGTTTCCAGTCGTCGGGGAACGAGGCGGTCGCCAGGGAGCGGTTGATGGTTTGGCGGAGCATGGGTGCGATGGTGTTGGCGGCTCTGTTGAAGATGTGGTGGGGGCAGGGTCCGTGGGGGCCCCTGAGTGGATTGACTTCATTGTCTTCAGTGTGTCTTCGGTGGTGAGGGCGGTCCAGTCATCAATCGGTGGTTTCCGGGTGTCGGGGTGGTTGGTGAGGGTTCAATGTGTTGGTTGTCTTCGTCGAAGTTGTCGTAGATGCTCTTGATTTTGTGGTGGAAAAAGATGTTGAGTTTGTCGCAGAGGTCTTGTGAGGGAGGGATGTCGGTAGACTCGCTGGTGGGTTGGGTGAACTCCTTGATGATGCTGAAGAGTTCCTTGCTGTTGTGTGTGTGGGTGGAGATTCTGTCTTCAATCGCTTTTTTCCTCGTTTCTCTGATGAGTTGATGGTGGGCGTTGGTGGCAGCTCTGAAGTTGTTGTGGGCTTCTGTGGATTTGGTGTTTCTCCAGGCCTTTTCAAGGCGGCTGCATGTGCGCCTGGACTCTCGAAGTTCGGTGGTAAACCATCTGGCTTTCTTGACACGGGTATTGTTTTTCTTGAGGGGGGCTATCTTGTTGGTGCTGTCCGAGATCCATCTATGCAGGGTTCGGGCTGCGGTGTTGGGGTCGTCACCCTCTGGTTCATCACTGCCACCCTCTGGTTCACCACTCCCACCCTCTACCAAGACCTTTTATGACGCAGTGGCAGCACAAAAGATGCGCCATGGTGCTGGGTATTAACAACATGACGCATCTGAGAGATGCGTCACGTTGTAAAGCCCTGCGCCATCAGAAGGCGTTCTGGCGCAGGGGAGGGCGTTCCTTCGCAGGAACGCCTCCTAAAAGTGGCTGAGTGAAATCTACAAGAATTTACTCAGTCACTTTTAGGCCAATGCTGCGTCAAACCCCTGCGCCTGCTTGGAGCAGGCGCAAGGCTTGATGCAGCATTGGGGAGATAGGGCCCCCCAGAGCATTGCTGGAGCTGCGTCGCAAGCTCAACCGAGCTCCAGCAATGCGATGCTTTTACGGCACAGATGGGTGACGCATCTGTGCCGTTTTTGCCACATGGTGCACCGCATTGTAAATGCGGCGCACCATGGGTGGCGGAGCTGCGGTGCACAATAACTGGCGCATCCCTGGGGATGCGCCAGTTATTGTAAAACTGCCCCTATACATTTAGCCAACGAGGGAGCACTTACTGATTAGACAGTAGAAAGTACTCCAGTTGAGTAGAGGTATTGCACAAAAAGGTGGCATCTTCGTGGACAAACACGCAGGGCGGGATTCATTCTGTCCCCTGTTAGACTCGTTTTTTGTGCTCGTCTGCCCTCTGTTAGACTCGTTTTTCCCTTGTTTTTCTGCCCATCTGCCCTCTGTTAGACTCGTTTTCCCTTGTTTTTCTGTCCTTCTGCCCCCTGTTAGACTCGTTTTTTGTACCCTCCTGCCCTCTGTTAGACTCATTTTTCCATTGTTTTTCTGCCCTTCTGCCCTCTGTTAGACTCGCCTTTTGTGCCCTTCTGCCCTCTGTTATTCCCTTGTTTTTGTGCCCTTCTGCCCTCTGGCTCGTTTTTTGTGCCCTCTGTTAGACTCGTTTTTGTGCCTTTCTGCCCCGTTAGACTAGTTTTTTGTGCCCTTCTGCCCTCTGTTAGACTCGTTTTTCCCTTGTTTTTCTGCCCTTCTGTCCTCTGTTAGACTGTTTTTTGTGCCCTTCTGCCCTCTGTTAGACTTGTTTTTCCCTTGTTTTTCTGCCCTTCTGCCCTTTGTTAGACTGCTTTTTGTGCCTTTCTGCCCTCTGCATCACCACATCATCACTCAACGCTACCCCAGCATCACTCAGCACCACCACATTATCACTCAGCACCACCACATTATAACTCAGCACCACCACAGCACCACTCAGTGCCACCACATTATCACTCAGCACCACCACAGCACAACTCAGCACCACCACAGCATCACTCAGCACCACCACAGCATCACTCAGCACCACCACAGCACCAATCAGCGCCACCACAGCACCACTCAGTGCCACCACAGCATCACTCAGCAGAACAACAGCATCACTCAGCACCACCACAGTATCACTCAGCACCACCACAGCACCACTCAGCATCCCCACAGCCCCACTCAGCACCACCACAGCACCACTCAGCGCCACCCCAGCATCAATCTGCGCAACCATTCAACTGGTTCAAATACGTTCTCTCAATGTTTCAAACTTTATTACAAATGTCACAAAAAAAAAAAATATTTCACTTCTGTTCTTGGATTTTCGTCACAATAAAATACACTGAACATAATCTTCACAAAAGGTATTTACAAAAGTTTAAGCTATTGCCCTTATAAATTAAAATCACTTTTATTTAAGTATTAATATTTAAAAAAAATTAAAGCCATTGTAATTTAAAATATCAATACAGCTAAGTCACGTAAATACAAAACATGTTGCATTACAAATGCTATAGATGTCACATTTGCGAAAGTTATAACTATTGGCATTGTAAATGGCAAAGCTATTAATTTAGCTATTTTCAAAACCAACACATAAATAAAATAAATTGTCATTTACAAGACCAATAGCTCAAACTTTACTTTCCTAATGTGAGACCTATTGCATTGCAAATGCTTGTTTTTATATCTGTCAGTGCTTCCTGTTGAGGTTTAATTTTCGTGACAGGCGCCTCATTGCCTACTTGTAACTATTCTCTGACCGTGCTTCAAGGGTCAGAGCAGGGTCAGAGAATAGTTGCAAGTAGGCAACAAGGCACCAGGAAGTACTTACAGGCTTACAGCACAAGGTGCCCAAGTTGAAGTTAATTTCTTTGTAACCCTTTTGTAAAAGGTTACAAAAAATTAGCTTTAACTTTTGCACCTGCTGCTGTAACCCTGTAAGTGCTTGGCCGAAAATTCGTCCCCGCTGATTCGCGGACGGATTTAGACCCAGATCTCTGTACTGGGGTGAATGTATGACATTGTTCTGCATTCTGTCCATCAACTGTTGTTTTTGCATTTGTCACCTCGAATGGGCTGGTTATGCTCAGACGTGAGTCCCCTGCTTTCCACCCCACTGGAGTCAAGCTATCCTGTCTGAAGACGGCTGATAGCCAACTTAAATAAACAATTTTACTTTTTTCTATATTTTACCATAGGAGATCTCGACCACCAAATATTTCAAATGATGAACTAAATTAAAAATATGCTACAGCACTATGAACCTAATTTTATTTTTAAATGTAAGTATTTTGAAGGCATTATATTAAATCATAATTATGTTTCTGAATTTGCAATTTAAAAAAAAACCAAAGTAAAAATAAAAGTATATTGTTATTATGTATTAAACATTATTAAATCTATGTATAAAATTATTTAAAAGTAAACAGATTGTATTTTAATATACATGAACATTACATTATTTTTTTAATTAATAAACATTTATTGAAATATTTTAAAAATAAACAAATCTTCAGCAACTTTTGAATTTCTAGTCTCTTCTGGTCAGAGACTTAAGTCTCAGTTTTGTTTTGGGATCTCAACTAAATCTGTCAGTAAGTGTATTAGTGTAAGTGTATTAGGGGCAGGATTTGTGAGTATACCTGCACATTGAACTGATAGTTTTTTATAGGAAGTAGTAAAGCCTAAGGATCAGCGTCAGTAATTGTATCTCACTGGCATCTTTCTGGTAAGGCTGTAATAGAAACTGTATTACTTGTTCAATCAGCATCAACTCATTTTATTAAGTTTATTCCCTCACCTCGCTGAACTACCCTCCTCTTGCAGCTTGCATACTACATCTCCAATTTGGGACATAGTGGTCACTAGGGTTGGAATGATAATGTTGGTCTATCACTATGTAAAGATGTACTAACCTTTCAATCAGTATGCATGGAAAGCAATGTGTGCTAGCATACTTCTCTGAATCCACTTCCACAAATACACTAACTATTTGTTGGTTTGAAGTAGACCCAGGGAAAAGGGAATCGAGCAAAAGAACGAAACAGACACACTGGATATTGTCACGTGGTTGTTCAGTTCGCTTTGGTCTGCACTGCAGGAGCATTGATACCTAAAGAATTGAAGAATATTTTATTATTTCTATTATGCTGTCTCTAGTACTTAAAGGCTGATATTATACATGACATCCTTTTTGACTTCTCTGTATTTCCAGTGCTCTATGGTTGGAGGAAACGTTGTCTTCTTAGAGGAGGAAAACAATTAAAGTCTATATAACATGCAAATAATAATCTTAGCTATTATGCATTGCTTCTTAATCTTAGCTAATATGCATTGCTTCTTAAAGATACCTACCTTGAAAGTTACGAAATAATTATCTGTTGTTCGAATTACTTTCCAGGTGAATGGTTTGTAAATTCTAATACAATAAATTAATATAAATGTAATATTGTTCTCCAAACGACCAGCAATCATTTGCCTACCTAATGCAATATTGTAACAGCATACATCTCTAAGAAACGCTATTGACGTCTGTGCAAGATGAGGATCCTTTTCAATTCTCTTATAAAAACGAACAACTGTAACTTTAAGAATTCGTAGTTCTCAATGGACAAACAAACAAGCGAATAATCCTTAAGGGATGAATCCTGAAAATAGTATTCAAGTGCAAAGTCTATACCATTAAACATGAGAGATGTTCTTGAATAGTTTGCTGGCTTCAGGTCAGTCTTTAGTTGACTTCTAGGCAATAACAGAGTACAATGTTTGTGAAACTCTGTCTAGCCCAGCTGCTGCAACTATGTATTGTGATTGCCTAGCAAGGACACTATGGACCATAAGAAAATTATACTCCGCGTTCAAGATGGCCACTGCCATTTGCAAGCCTTGTGAGAGTCCTATGGCCCCATGGGATACATAGTCCTTGTTGTCTTAACTCACAATTAGACACAAAACCTCTTTCTGGACAGTTCCCACACTCTGTAAATCCCACCAGCCTCTTCTGCCATTGAACACATGCATGTTGAAGAGGTTGGTGTAAAGCGTTTCCATGTAGAAGTGGTGGACAAAGTACCAAAAGTACTTGAATCCCATGAATCATGACACAGGGTAGAGAGAAGCAAGGGAGTAGTTGGGTTGCAAGTTAGAAGGACAGGCTAGATGATTAGGGTAGGAGCATTGCATTTTGTTTGTGTTCTGTTCAGTTGTGATTAATCCTGAAAAGCGAGAGACTGGGGCTATTTTGCATACAAAGTATGCTACGGTAACTTTTCAGTATATGAGCTAGGCCCTCCAATGCTCCTCTCTACTTAGCTGTATTAACACAGAAGACTTGATCATAATTATCAACAGTTAGATGCTACCCACCTTACACCATATTGCTCCTTTCAGGACTTTATCGCCACGTAAAATTCCCTCAGCTCTTTGGAATATGGAGGAATTAAGAACATTCATACATAAAGACGAAGTCCCGGAAAGGGATTGTATGTACACTTATAAGACACACATTTGTAAGATGGAACCAAGTGTAGTACTTGATTGAATACTTTATATATGTCAATTTATGTTTGATGATTATCACACATTTTGTTGGTAGCATGTGTGTCCAGAACAGTGAGAAATCTCAGTCATCCAGTATTTCACGTTTCTAATGATATGCAATGATAGCCTGCATGTATTACGCATAACTGACAAAAAATAGGTTATTATTTTGGTTTTAGAAATGGAAAACACCACCGGCTTAATAAACACAGTCTTGTAAGCTGAAAAAGCAGTTCTTAGAGAATCCTGGTAGCTATAGCACAAGCAGCAAGCAAGCCTCAGAGAAATACGTCTCCTGTTCAAGCAGTACGAACAAGTTTAAAGAGCTAATCAACACAACAAGATGTCCAAACCAACTTAGACAAACTGAGAAATATTGAATAAGGAAAAATACACCATAGTCATTAAAATTAAATAGGGGAACGAGAGAGAAAAATTCTGATACTTTTAAGGCAAAAAGCGCCTAGAAAAAGTAATGTGTCCCTTAAAAACATAGGGATATATTTGTGCGAGTCTTGCCTCACGTTAGCACCACAAAAGTAGTACATGCATGAAGCAAGCCTCTAATTCAGACTCATGACTCCAGGTAAAGCTACTTTGCGTGGCTTTGAGCGGCTTCATAAATCTGGAGTACAGCAACGCAGTGTAAATTGCAGTGTATATTGCCTTACTCTGTGCAAGGGAGGCATTCCATGGGCGTTGCAGAGGGTGTTCTCACATAACTCCCATGGTTTTTGCTCATTCCCAGATTTACAAGGACTTGTAAACCTGGGAATGTGCCAAATCTTACACCTCCCCATGTGAGGCGTAATGAGGAGAAATGTCTTTATTTCTCTTAATTTTTTCCTCTTTTCATGTGGGCTGCATTCTGAAGCACACAAAGAATCTCAGGATAGTTGTTCAGGAGGAAGGTGCCCCTTTTTGCACAAAATGGAGGCACCCTTGCACCATGTTGCAAGGGTGTCTGTGTTGGTGCTAGGCTGATAAAACTGCATAAATGCAAGGGGAAGGGACAGTGGTGCGCCATATTGGATAATTGCGGTCCAGTCCTACCCTTTACCAGTGACGAAGGGCAGCGCAGCAAGGTGACCTGGTGTACTGCCCTGCAATATTTCATA
Organism: Lissotriton vulgaris; assembly: GCF_964263255.1. NCBI lineage: Eukaryota > Metazoa > Chordata > Amphibia > Caudata > Salamandridae > Lissotriton > Lissotriton vulgaris. The sequence continues at coordinate 972,353,899 of NC_141689.1, read as the reverse complement.
AATATGGCCCAAATTCGCAGTTGACCGAAAGCTAGGCATGATTTCAGGCCAACTGTGAAGAAGCAAAGTCATATTTGACAAGCGGGTCATTCCAGTCAACATTTTTTTAAGTCAGTGTCTGAAATGGAACTCAAAGTCGTTCAGTGGACCAAATAAAAAGTCTGTGATCCATGAGGGTTCCTTAAAGTACGATCTGCTGTCACTGAGCTTCTGCCTGTTGATCTTGGTGCCAAAAGCTCCAGGTTGGACAAAGCTAGATTTTGTAGCCACTGGTGTAGCTTCACAGTACAGAACAATTTGCTGCCAGCCGGTGTCCAAGGTGTTACCTTCGGATTTATCACTTTTTTGGTTCTCATAATCCTCCAGATGGACAAGGCTGTAAGCTGTAAACTGTAGCTAGGCAGGTTTCCAAAAGGCAGAACACCATTATTACAGTGCCCTGTTAAAGGTGGTATCAACATTGAATGTACACTAGCCAAAGATGATCGTTGTAATCTTAACAAATTAATGCCGCTCAACAGGTCGAATTAATGCAGTGTAGGCAAGTTCAAATGATCAGGTTTACCTGTTTTTTACTAGAGATGTTTGACTTATCAATTCATATATTCATGTTATTGTCCTGGTCTTTTTCAGGATTAGGTAAGACCTTGACCATTCCTAAGAAGAATGCAGCATAGGGAAGAAAACCAGCGCATTTATTGGCATGAAACTGAGCTAATGCAAAGCCTTTGTTGCTGATAACTTTGAAAATAACATAGATAAACGACATAGATATCCATAATTCAATAGTTAGAATGTTGACTTACATTTCACATAGGGATCATGTTACATCAAAATGGAAAGCCTTACAAAGTTCAGATCTAAAGTTCTCACATTTAAAAACCAGGCTGCATTCGATGAAGAGCATAATAGAAAACTGTTATTTAGAAACAAGGTTAGGGGGTGCAAAGTCCCTTCCTTTGTCCCAGTGAATTGTATATCATTCTAACAAAAACTCAAAAAACAATCCAAAATACCAGTTTCAGTCCTACCAGTAATTTTACCTGAAAATCAAAACGGTCAGGAACATTTTTCTTGTACTTGTTATTTGAGCTGAGTCACTCAGAGAAAAACTAAGCACGGTATACCTCATTCAAAATGGTAGCAAGTTACCAGTGCAAATTGCTTTCAGAGTACTTGTGAAAGAAAAATAAAGCAGTGGACACGATCGTATGCCTAATGCTTAGGAGTTACTGGTGTGACATGGTATTGGAGTATTCACAAGAAAAATATGAGCATTGAGACTACTCACGTACAACATGTCTGCAAGTTACCAGTGACAAATTAAAAATGCAAGAGGATACTATGCAAGTGTGTAGATGTAAAAGCAGGAAATTCAGCAAACTACTGACAGGCCAGTAATCACTAGAACTTTATTGCCAATACTTGCAAAATAAAATCCTTGCCTACCCCTACAACTTCTGGCCCGAGGGTCCTGGGACAGCCTACTGGAGCAGCTGCATCTTGCTAACAAATTCCTCTCATTTAGGAAAGTGCTGAAAACATGCTTGAGGAGTCTTATGCCCACATGCATCAAGGGTTTTTGCATTCGCAAACGGTGCAAATCGCAAAAATCGGCCATTTGCAAATGCAAATCCCTTTTTTGGGATGCATTAAGGTTTTGGCTTTTTTCGCAATTTAAGAAATCGCAATTTATTTGCGCTTTCTTAAATTGCGATGGCATTTAAGAAATCGCAATTTTGCGATTTCTTAAATGTTATGCATGATTATTTTGAAATTGCGAATTCGCAATTTGGAAGGGGTAAATTAGCATGAAGTTGAACTTCATGCTAATTTACCGAAAACTTTCAAACTTGCACTAGTTGCATATTTGAAAGTTTTAATTTTCACACACACATGTCCTTGGGTCATGTGTGTGTGTAAATTGCACTTAAAGTTAAATTTCAGGGGTGCAGGGTGGGGTTCTTTGGACCCCCCCTTCACCCTTGAAATTGCATTCACATTTTGCGATTCGCAAAATGAAATTCGCAAAGTGTGAATGCCTTCCCATTCATTCCTATGAGCCTTTTGGCCCATAGGAATCAATAGGAAGGGTTTCCTTATTTGCGATTCGCAAAATTGGGAATCGCAAATAAGGAAAAATAAGGAATCGCAAATCAAAATGCGAATTTTTAATGCATAGGTATTTGCGATTTCTAAATTGCGATTCCTTAATTTTCGCAATTTAGGAATCGCAAATACCAACAATGATGCAAGTGGCTGTTAGAGATTTATGTTTGTCGCCAAGTATTTTGATGTCTGATAGCTTCCAGCACTATATAAATAAAACTATGATGGTGATAATAATCGCATCCCCACTTCTTATGTCTACTTATTCTATGTGATGGTGTATGAGAATGAAGCTTACAGTTTGGGAATTTCTCTAGCACTCGTTCTGTGTGTGAGACGGGAAGCTTACGCTGCTGATGCCCATATCACACATGTTTGGTATGTGAGAGGGAACCTTGCACAGCTGCTACCGGTCCTATAAATATTCTGTGAGGTGAGGAAAGTGTGCTCGACTGGTGGCTTGCGTGCAGGGAGACGCATAGCCTGCATTTTAAATGCAGGTCTAGAAGCAGGGTCACTGGGTTATGCCGTGATAAAGGACTAAATTAGGCAGCGGGGTTCACTAAATTATGTAGCAATACATTTCAAATTATGTGGCATTATGTGGCACATTCTGCAGCAGTAATATTTTGCTATTTCGTTATTATGCAGCAGATGGCAGGCTATGTGCCGAATGCAGCGACCTATATAACCATAAAGAATACGCTTCAGCTAGAGAATCGTATAATTGCATTGCTCAAATCACAATTTACCAGACTACAAAAAAAACTCCTAGGTAGGGAAGGCCGTCACCTCGCCCCTGTCATTAGGAGGCCATGTTACCTGTCCTCTTTCTCTTACAAAATATTGTTGTCAGGCCTGCCAGCTGAACTCGCACAATGGAAATAAACCACGAAAAGAATTCCAAGGAGACATCATATTGCAGATGGCCAGGTGTCTGGTGCCCTGACGACATGGAGTAAGGTGGGAAACCTACAAGTGAGGGACCTGCTTCTCACTCTATATATCTTATAAGTCTTAAAAATATTCATTTCAAATTTTCAATGTGTAGGGGGCGAGCCAATCCGTGTAGGGGGCGAACCCGTCCATTTGGTATGAGCGACATTGGCGGGGCAACCTTCCAAACAAAGGCACTAATTAACTCCTCGCAGAAATGAACACGGCAATTAAGGCGCACTTGGCCTTCTAGGCACAAAGCCTATGTGTGGCACAACAACAGCTGTCCTGCCACGCCCCCCGTAGGTAAATGGGCGTGCAGCTCGCGCTCATTTCCCCCCCGCCGTCGCCACACAAGCAGAACACCTCAAATGCAGAAGACTAATGCTTTAATGATTTACTCCTTGACTTTCATTCCTTGCCGATAAAATAAGCTTTCACAAACGCCACTCAGAGCTGTCGGAGGAGCACACCTTGAAAGAGCATTTATTTCAAGCCCATCAGCTCAAATTGTCTTGTTTACCCCCTGAATCCTGCTCAGGTACCATTACCGCACTCGGCAGCGCACATCACTCTTGTGAAGCGAAAATTAATTCTGAATTACCGGCCCTGTAACTGCCTGCTTCTTCACATTATCTGTCAGGAAAATAAGCAGACAAAAGGCGGCTAAGTGGATTTCTGTGAGCTGCCATTCAAAAGAGAAGGGACAGGTGTTGAGCGGCGCTGCTCCTCTTTGAAACTGCGAGCTGACAATACATGCAGGGGAGTTTAATTGCCCGCATCCACCTGCACCCCTGTCATTTCTTGGTTTCGCTGAGTTTTAATGAAAACATTAAGTGCACTTTAAGAGCAGCAGCTAAGTGACATTTTGATTCAAAAACAGGCACAATGGAAGCGGGCTCTGACATTTTTAATGCAGCCGAAAAGAAATATCAGCTTCGCTACAGCTCAGTTTTTTCATACCTTTGTTTTGTTGTTGCCAGGAAAATGCCAACCCCAAAAGGATTAAACAAGCGAATAATTGCATTTGGCTCATTGTTAAAAAGTAGCAGTTTTCCTGCGCTGCTTTGCTTGGTAGCCCGCCTTGTTTCTTTTCGATGACAAATGAGGTGGACGAGGCTCCTAGCATCCGGATGGCCTAGTTAGGGGCTTTCAGTGCACTAATTAATGAGCAGCCTTAAGGTTGCCAAGGGAATATTGAAGCACACTTCCGCTGGCCAAGCAAAACAAGGAGAGGACGCCATTTTGTTTAAAAGTATGTTCACTTACTGGCGCACCGATCAGTTGTGCTTGTAGAGGGCACATTTAGGGTGACCAGATTTTGAGAAGCAAAAAATTGGACTAAAGCATTCAACCTTACCACTATGTCTGGGCTGTCCCGATTTTTGCACCAAAAAAATATATATACATTATTTAACAAAAGCATACCTTTTTTATTCTCATTTGAAGCATTGCTTTACCGTTGAACCAAAAACCTGGACATGTATTTAAAATTAAGGTACTGTCCGTTGTAAACCAGGACTGTCAGGGAAATCCGGGGCGTATGGTCACCGTAAAAATGTTTATGTGGCTCGCACTACCCCCATTGGGGAAAAGAAAATCACGGGGGACCCAATTTTTATATTAAACTGGCAATGTTTAAATATGTATAGACTTTTTTAAACATTGCAGGTAAGTTCTGTTACCGTTTTACAAATGCAAATACAGGATTGCCAAACATACCATCCTAGTCAGGCAGACACTTCTAACCTGTAAAAGTATCCACAGTGTGATTAATAAAAATGGGTGTGGGGGCTTAGAAAAATATTTGGAGTCCCTTTCCTTTAGACACCTTCTCTGAGGCAGAATATAAATGACAAAAGTTGTTAGTGATGGCCCCTTACACGGTGGCTTATGCTGCTCATTTTTTTTCTGCTGGAAACAAATGACTGTTATCAGCATAATGCTTCTGGTCCTCAGTTTGAAGACACCTGCCCTATGCATCCTCTTTCCTTTGCTTCTGTTCCAGAGAGGCACTTGGCGATGCACTCCCCACACCAGCAGGTAATTAACGCGCAACGTGGGAACAAGTCCTTTCAAGTAGGAAACATTTCATAGACAATTAATGCAGGTACGTCCACTTTGGTACTATGCACATGAGACGTTAGAAAAACAGTTTATTTACCCTGAGTGCTGCTGGTCTGCATTTCTAGAACAGGGAACCGTTTGGTAGCCCACGCTAACAACATAAGAACAGAAAGACAAATGATGTATGTCTCAGCAGAGGAATGCACCTGTCCACAAATCCACACGGGAAGATGGACAACACAAGCACAAGGTGAAACCCAAGGTCAGACATGAATTGCGACAACATTCGAACCGATGCCGGTAGACTGAGCTCCTGCTTGCTTCGTTTTTACTAGTTAGACCACACTGCCTGCATGACCTGCTCTGCAGTCTACCCTAAGCAGGAAAACACAAAGGGAAAAAAAGGACCTTAGATAAAAGTAGTAAGACCGGCATGCCGAAGGCTTGACATTTTGTACAGGGAAGCTAAACACGCTAGAAAGAAAGGCCTTCTCATAAGAGCACAATGGAGCACTGCTACTTAATGCAGCCTGTGAAAGGAATGAAAAAAGCCTTCCCGAAGGCAGCACTGCTACAAAACCCCATGTGAATGAAGAAATCAAACGTTAAAGAGGAGACAGGAAAAAAGACGGAGAAAACCAAAACAGAAGGAAATTGTTCACATATGTTAAGAGCAAAAACATTCCCCATTCACCAGCGCTGATGACAGTGTTTTTTCAGCCAGTCAATGTGGAAGGGCTTCTCAGGACTAAGAATTCGTGACAAGGATTATTTTGCACAGCAGGGCTCTTCGCTTTGTACACAGGGTGTACCTCAACCAACCCCTTAAATGTACCAAGTTACTTAATGCCTTTCACTTTACAGTTCTCCGAACACTGCCTGCAGCCATTACAAACTAAATCAGCACAGCAGGCCCACGTCTCACAAAGTCTGCTGTCAGCCATCCTAACAAAAGAAGGAACAAAAATGAGAAAAAAAATGTTTGGAGGAAGTGTCACATTACTTACATCAAACTTTGACATGGCAGTAATTGCAGTTGGGGAAGGAAATGCATGGAGTTATCATTGTGACTGCTAGCACCTAAAAGGCCTGCTTTTCGTTTCTCTGATTCGTCTTGTATTTTTAAAGAAAATATATTTCAATTTTAAATATATCGCATTTCATGTCAGCTTGGTCTTAAACTGTGGTACATGTTTGTTTTTGATGTGTGCTTGCTGACAAACGTAAATTGATCTAGGGTTAATTGGATTAAAATATTTAATCGCTCTTGAATTATGATTTGAAACGAATGAGTCATTTACCACTTGCTCTGGAAGACAGGCTGAGCCTTGATTGGGTGGTATAAGAGCACTCTGTGGATTTAGAAACATTTATATTTTAGAACAAAACAGTGTGATGTTTGCCTTTATGTTCATGTCTTCTTCCATCTGTAAATTGTGATGTGTTTTTCATCGCCATGAAGAGACAAAATTAATTTGCAAAATAAATACAATAAGTAGCCTTTCAATGTAAATACATAAAGTCGCCTATCAATAATGTGTGTGTTAATCGTATTGCAAACATAATATTCTGATTTTATACAGCATTTGGATGCCACTGACGTCTTGGTACTAAAGCAACATGATGCTCTATTGTGATCAAACTGAGTGCAACTCAGAATATTACTCTTCTAACGGAGGAAGGCTGAAGGCATTCGTCTGGATTTGAACATTGCAACCTTCACTTTGCACACAGCTGTCTGCAGTGGACCAATAAACTGTTTTAGGAGCCAGAATCTTACATGCACTTTTCCCTGCATTCCATGGCTGAGCTTGAAGGATACAGCGTCAGTCTCCTAACCCCCCTCCCCTCCACAAAATGATACAAATACATCTATACATACGTACAATATTTGTGGTTACCACTCTCAATTTATTGGTCTGTTCACATGTCATTCACATTTTGTTTCCTTTCATCACAGCAAAAAGGATGAGCTGAAGTGTCAGCCCAAATCAGCCAATAGCGTTCTTCACTTGGACTGATGGCGTTTCGCCAGCCACGGCCGGCAGTGGGAGTACCTGCAGGGCGATGACGTGGGGAGGGCGAGGGGCAGGGTGGGGGATAGTAATGTATGGATTACGGAGTTTTACAGGTAAGTAAACATTTAACAGCCGCGGCCGGCAGTGGGAGTATCTGCAAGGCGGTGACGTGGGGTGGGGGAGGGGCAGGGTGGGGGTAGTAATACCCTGGATTACGGAGCTTCCCAGGTAAGTAAACATTTAAATAAATAAAACAAATTTTGTTGAGTGCACTGCATCCCCAAATGCGATGCAGTGCGCGCAATGAAATACGTTTTGTTTATTTAAATGTTTACTTACCTGTAAAACTCCATAATCCATACATTACTATCCCCCACCCTGCCCTGCCCCGTCCCCTCCTCACGTCAACGCCCTGCTGGTACTCCCACTGCCGGCCGTGGCTGACATTTAAGTAAATAAAACGAATTTCGTTGCGCGCACTGCATCGCATTTGGGGATACTGTGCACTCAACAAATTTTTTTTAAATTTATTTACATTTTTAGTTACCTGGGAAGCTCCGTAATCCATACATTACTACCCCCCACCCTGCCCCTCCCCCTCCCCACGTCACCACCATGCAGGTGCACCCACTGCTGGCCGTGGCTGCGTTTCGCTTGGGCACATGTCTATATCCAACTAGAAAATAGTCTACTTCGAGCTCGTGAGATAATCTCATCATTCATCTTCCTTATTTTTTTTTACATTTATTTTTGCTATCGGCTATTTTTGTATCTATTTAATTTTTGCAAACATACACGCACCACCTTTAGAAGATGTCATTTTTACTTTTGATTGCTTTAAACATATTTAAAAACCTATTTCATATGTTTTCAGCAATAAAAAAGGGAAGAAATGTAATGCGTGAATAGAGTGGTAAAGGCACTGGCAGCCTGCACAGGTAAACGCATTGGGGCGTAGCAGGAAGTTGACAGATGGCGAAATAGGTATAATGAAATAAATAAATAATACCTATTCTGTCGTCTGTTGGCTTCTGCCCCTGCCGCACTCTGTCCGCCTCACCACGCCTACCTGTGCCAGCCTCCTCTTGGAGAAGGCCTGCATGGAGAGAGCCATGGAACTCAGAACTCTTCTCAAACGGGTGCTTGAAGACACGTGGTGGGCACATCATTCTGCTATCAAATATGTAACACTTAAGTCACCTTTTGTATTCTTGGGTAGGAGGGCAGCCATTTCTAAACTGAACTCTGAGTGGCTACCATCCACAAGAACTGTCAATTGAATGGAGAAAAGAGGGAAGAGAGGATCAGAACATGTCATCAAAGGTCCAAATGCAGATATGACTTTAAGAATTTCTTGAAAGCCAAGAAGTGGAATGTGGGGGACCTGGTTTTAGTTAAAAGGCCACGGTGGGAGAGGAAGTGTGTGACTGAGTTTATGAGTCCCTTTGTCATTATGTCCATTATGAAGACTGTAATGGCAGCTCACACTGGAAACAGATAGAGCATGTCCAGATTGGTGAAGTACCCTGAAAACAAGTTGCCAGTTGGGAAGGATGGATTAGTCCTGCCAGGACAAGGGGGTGCTAGGAACTTACCAAATGACCCCTACAGGAGGAATATTCTTGACAGTGTTCCTCCAGTCAAGTCTTCCGTGAGACCAAGAGAAGTGCCCATTCATTTCAAAGATTATATTATAGGTTAATGCTGTGCTGGGACTATTTCTATGTTCCTGCAAAGCATTCCACGTGTCTTTTTTTGGAATTTGTTTCTATGCATGTTTTCTTCAATATAGGTGGTTCCTTTCCCTTGTTATAGATGTGACTTTTACATCATAAGTTTATGGTCATATTTCTTTTTCTTTTTCATTTATTATGGGAGGGGGAGGTGTTGTAATTGACAATGCTATGTTTATCTTTAAATGCAGGAGCTGTCCTCATGCCAGGAATGCTCACAGTCTCCGTGTAGCAGTGTTCTATTGTGTGCCAGTTGGAAACTGGGAGCTGACTGGAAGGCTGACTTGTTGGTGGTGTCTAGCTCATCTCAATAAAACCTGCGTTGACACATTGTCAACTTTGTCATTGTAACACAGCCCATTCCTGGATCACAGGTATCTGCTGGATGTTTAGTGATATGCAAGTAATTTATATATATATTTACTGAACCGGGAGCCACTGGAGTGAAACATGATCCAGCCTCATAATTACATGGGTAGATGTGAGTTCACAGTTGGTGACACCATACAGGATCAAAAGGCACTTCACCAATGAGGTCTAACTAGGTAGAAAAGCATCTATGTTTGCCGGTGTTCCTGGCTACAAGGTGCATGGCCTAGCAGTTTGCCTGCACAGACCCTTTGAGGGTGATATGGGGAATGATTTGTAATTGGTTAATCTCCTTCTCTAGCAGTAGTTCAAGACGAGCCAGTAGGGAGAAACTAATAGCTCTGTCTTCTAGATGGAGCAATGAATATGAGGGCAAAAATCGAAATGGAACCAGCATAAATGGAGTGATGTATGATCCCATTGCATTAATGAAGAGTAGCCTGTGTGGTTAAATGACCTCCTTACTTAACAGTAAACTTCATTATCCAGATTAAGGTTCTCCTTGTCCCAGTGATTACAATATGAGGTGGTTCCGCCACCAGACAGGCCTATCTAGACGATAGTCTTTTTTTCTATTTTATCTAAACAGTGTAAAGAATCATTTCTCTCTGCTCAATGCCTGCTAATAATAAGTTCAGACAAAAAGATGTAAAACCAGAAGGAAGGAAGGAAGGATGATGACTGGGATGAGGAGGACCTTAATCGAGGCAATGAAGTTTACTTGGTAAGTAATGGATTCATAACCCCCTCATCTGACCTCTTCACCCCTTTCATTACAATATGAGGATTTTACGAGCAAAAAAAAACCCTGTTTTACACTGTATTCTGAAACAAATGAACAGTTAATAAACTGCATTTACTACAATGGTGCTTTCACAACACCAACAGAAATTTATCAGAAGATGAATGCAAAACACGAAGAAGATAGTGATTAACAAACGTGTAATGAGACTGCCATGTTGCTTCCCTCCAAATTTCTTGGATGGACACCCCTACTGGTTCAGCCCTGGAGGCAGAAACTGACCTAGTGGATTGCTTTTGGAATTGTGCAGGGGAACTGCCGCTAGAAATTTGTAAGCCTGAAAAATGGCCTGCTGAACCTATCTGCTTAGCATTGAAGTGGCCATCTCCTTGGCTTTATTGACACTGCCAAAGGAGACAAACAAGGAATTGACAAGGCAGAACTCATACATTGTAAATAGAATGTCAAAGCCCTCTTAACATCCAGAGAGGAAGGAATATGAAGCCCATCAGCTTCATGAAATAACAAAAGAATCCCTTCCTGGGCAAACGAAATCTGGAAGACACTTTAGGAACAAATATCGGATCCAGCCGTAAAACAACTCTGTCATGAAGGATTTGCAAATTGGGATAAGATATCATCAGTTCGCCTAACTCACCCAGATGCTGGGCTGACGCAATAGCTAAAAGAAAACCGGTCTTAGCGGGCACACACACCATGTCTGCCTCCTTGATTGTATTTAACAAAGTCTCTGATCAAGTGAGCAAGATCGTGAAAAAACACTGGACGATACTTAACAGTGGAGAACTAAACATCCCCAAACCGATGTTTAGCCATAGAAGAGGAAGGAATCTGAAAGACTACCTGGTACACACGCGACCGAAACCAACAGAGAATGTCAACAGACAACAACCATTACCAAATGGACACTACCCGTGTAACAATTGTAGCGTGTGCCACCTCACCTCAGTAACTAAAAAAATCACTTTCAATAACAATACCACATGGCAACTCAAAGAGTTCTCCAACTGCAACACAAGTGGGGTGGTATATCTGATCACATGTACGTGTAACCTACACTACGTGGGCATGACCACAAGAAAAGTAAGCACCCGGATTGTGGAACACAGAAGCAATATACGCTGCAAAAAGTCAACAACACGCATGACTAATCACTTCATCGGAAAAAATCACACCCCACACGACCTGAGATGGGTAGTCCTGGAATGTGTAAAAAACAAAGAAAACCTTGAAAAAGTCCTCCATGAACGTGAACAACGTTGGGTTTTCAAACTTCAGACTGATACCAGAGGGTTGAATGATGACATACCATGGGGTGTCTTGAGCAGATGACACTACACAACCAATCATTTCAAATCCTAAATCTATCCTAAAAGAAGCCCAACAAGAATCGTTAAGTCCCCCTATAGACAATGTACATTGCTTGAACCTTTGTATGACAAGGCCCACTTACCCAAACTACTACAATAGGAATAGTAGAAAGACCCACGTAATACCTATTTACATCCACCAAAGATGGCCGCCGAAACAGTCTAGTCTAAACAAACCCGGAAGTCAATACCTATAAAACCCGGACCCACGGACCACTTCACAAGATGCGGTCCAAGGGGAAGCAGCTAGGTAATACCACGCGGCATTGCTGACTAGGAAGTAAGTCTTAAACCATCTAGGCCTTTATACTTTTGGGAACATTAGATCGTACTCTCAAAAGAATAAACTTTAGAAAACTAACTCTATTTTCTACAACTCTACAAACCTTTTAGCATTGTTTCCACCGAGGCGATACCGCCCCCCTATGAGACCATGATGTGCCATTTTGCACCAACAAATGTAAATATTGGAATACTTTCTTGTGTGTCTGATTTGTGTGTTCACTGTTCTATGTATAGTCACTGATGTATGTCGGTCACGATTTTTTCACGTTATTTCACTTCTAGTGTAAATCAACGACAGACATCAGACCTTGAAAGCATGCACGTACCAGTATGGCGAACTCACACCATATAGATCATGTGCATGAGTGAACGTGCATGGACAAGTGCACGTCTTGAAGGACTAAAAGACCCCGATCTCGGTTGAGATAGGGGCAAGGTGGCTGTTAACATTTCCTTTGTTCATATCTTTTTCAGGTTCACCATTGAACAAAACCTACGCGTGTCCCGAGTTGGAACAGCGTCATTCACTGTAAATATTATTTGCACTAATCTATTTTTCAAATCCTAAATCTAGGTTTTTTAGGAGTGGCATTATACAGGGCTGGTCCCTGTATGGTCCTGACGAAACGCTAGGGGTAGCGTGAAACATGTTGACCACATACTGAACCAACCCACATCACAGGTTGGCATACAGTATTAACCCCATTTTTAACATACCGGTCTAGGAGCAGAATAAAACATTGAGGCCCACTAGCACAGTATTTTTAACACTCACACACACATCCACTCCACTTTTCTCTCACCACACATAGTCCTTCACTTAACAGTGCTCCTTCGTAGCTCGAGAGTCGCAGCACGCCCCTTTTCGTAGAGAACTGGGATGACCCCGATGATGAAGCATGTCACCGTGAGGAAACTCCGGTGAGTGAGGGGAAAACAAGAAAGAACATTTCTCTTTCTTTACGGCTACACCTAAATACTCCTGATAGGTAGCCTTCACACAAGACAGGTCCCTGAACCCAGATACTGGCTTCTTTTTTCGCAATTATCCTTAGGAGGACGACCTGGTCTGCAGAACCTCCTTCTCCCTCTTTTCTGGTGTGATTTAAGCAGCCTCCAGGCTGCGGGAATAAAACCTACTTCTGGACAGGTCTCCGTTACCTGGTCCATAAGAACAGCGACACACATCTTTTGACACACACTTGAGAAGTCTATCCTGTATTCAAAAAATGGCAGAGATCACCGGCCTCTCTTTTTCGGAGGAGGAAATCGAGAGAGTAATGGCCTCTATTTTACCACACACCGGGGCTCCAAATAAAAACAGTGGGGATTCCAACCAAGATTGGGACGAACTAACGGAACTAAAGAGACTACAAATCAAGACCCTAATACATGGCGTAATGATGGCAGAATATCTTAAAATTAGCACTGCACCAAGAGGCTTAATAGTCAGAAATGAACCCTTCATCTTTCAAAACGATAAACAATTCAAAAAAGACTGGTCATTGATATCATGGCACTGCACCAGGGACTGGCTAGTCCTGATCATCAAAACAGCGGCTCGCCTGTCTGAAACACTTAAGGGAGAAATACAGACATTAGAGGTACATCTAAAATCTTACATAGCACCTGCTGAGCTTAAAAAAAGACTAGATGAGCTAAACAAAACAATGACGGAATTCGAGATCAGCCTAAAGGATACCAAATACACAAAATTGGATAAAGACAAGAAAAATTTCTCTCATGATACAGTCTCTCCATACATACGTGATGACTACAAACCAAGCAATAGAAATCCTGGATACAACACAGACAGCGATGGATCTGACAGCGGATCTGAAAATTCGAACTCTCCGAAATTTTACAATTACCCTCCAAATAGGAAACAAAGGAGAGGTAGAGGGAACTCAGGAAGATACAGAGGAAACCAACCACAAATGTGGCCCACCTACCAGCCACCATTTGGCCCCCCGCCGCCATTCTTTTACGGACCACAACAATTTCCACCGATGTACCTCCAACAACCCTTCCAGAATTGGAACACCAACCCAAGCAACCAACCTCGGCCTTTTTTAGGAAGAGGCCAGACGACTCAAAGAGTGAAAAACAAAACCGGCCAACAGGTACAATGGGCCCAGCCCGTGGAAGTAACGAAACGCCACACACGGAGCCATGGGCCACCGGAACCATCAACGAGCAACCCCTAGATCTAGTAGTAAACTTATCAACCCTAACACTGACGGAAATCCAGACACGGGTTCTAAACAAAGGACTGGGTTTCGTACCTACTCCAACAACGGATAAATTCAAACTATGTGCAGAGCTAAAGGAGTTTCTGAGACAATTAAAACTCCAGGTCTTTTTTAAAGATAAGGACCAAGTAATAACCTCAAACACAGACACTGGTCTTAAGAAGAAGTCAACTTTTGTGCCACCCGCCCAAAACTTACCAGTCGAATTACTGGCTTTTGAGAAAGCTATAATGAAGGATGTGAAGGATTTGGATCAAAACACCATAAAAGTCTTTAAGAACACAAGTAACTTGGAGTTTGAAGCGATTCGCGAATTATCAAACAATACCGCCATAACTATAAAACCGGCGGACAAGGGAGGAGCAATCGTTCTACAAGATACCGAAAAATACAGACAGGAATGTCTACGGCTTTTAGCTGATACCAGAAATTACATCATCATCAAAGAAGATCCAACGGAGAGAATAAGGGTCTGCATTGCACACCTTATAGAGGAGAGCCTGGTGAATGACTGGATGGATAAAAAAGAATCTGAATTCCTAGTCAATACAAAACCGGTCATCCCGTACTTCTACACGATCCCGAAGATCCACAAACGCATGGACGACCCACCAGGGAGACCAATAGTCTCAGGGATAGGGTCAATCCTGGAACCAGTATCAAGATACGCGGATGCATTTCTCCGCCCCATTGTCCAAAAAACGGATACTTACCTGAAGGATACGAAGGATGTATTATGCCTTTTGAAAGAAACACCTTTTGACCCCACATCTAGTGTTTTGATAAGCCTAGATGTGGAGAGTCTTTACACAAGCCTTCCGCACAAAGAAACATTGGAAATTCTGGAGGAAGTGCTGTTTGAAGAGGAGTGGACCTATCACGCACCTAGACATGTGGTCCTTGAATGTTGCCGGCTGGCCCTCACAGAAAATTTCTTTCGATTTGAGGAGACCCTATACCGCCAACAACATGGGACTAGCATGGGCAGCATTTTTGCGCCGAGCATAGCGGGACTATATGTCCACCAGCTTGAGAAAAAGAAAATCCTATTTGCCAACAACCCTTACATCAATCACATCAAACTATGGAAACGTTATAGCGACGATATTCTGTTGATATGGAACGGCAATGAAGAAGAAGCAACAAGATTCTGCGACTGGCTAAATGAGCAAGATCCGTTTCTGAAATTTACAAACACCATGAGCAGAAGCCATCTGGTTTTTCTGGATCTGAATATCTGGGCAAGAGACGGACTCTTGGTAACCACCACGCACCATAAACCAACCTCGAGAAATTGCCTGCTCACCTACAACAGTTTCCACCCGAGACACCTAAAACAAAACCTTCCATTTGGACAATTCCTCCGACTTAGAAGAAATTGTTCCTACAAATCAGACTACGTATCACAAGCTGAGGAATTGAGCAAGAAATTACAACTAAGGGACTATCCGAAAAAGATGGTACAGAAAGCTTGTAAGAGAGCGAGCAATAACAACAGAGAGGCTCTCTTGGAACCGAAAATGGCACAACCTGCAACCAGTGACAGACCCATCTGTATCACAACTTTTGACAAAGTCTCTGATCAAGTGAGCAAGATCGTGAAAAAACACTGGACGATACTTAACAGTGGAGAACTAAACATCCCCAAACCGATGTTTAGCCATAGAAGAGGAAGGAATCTGAAAGACTACCTGGTACACACGCGACCGAAACCAACAGAGAATGTCAACAGACTACAACCATTACCAAATGGACACTACCCGTGTAACAATTGTAGCGTGTGCCACCTCACCTCAGTAACTAAAAAAATCACTTTCAATAACAATACCACATGGCAACTCAAAGAGTTCTCCAACTGCAACACAAGTGGGGTGGTATATCTGATCACATGTACGTGTAACCTACACTACGTGGGCATGACCACAAGAAAAGTAAGCACCCGGATTGTGGAACACAGAAGCAATATACGCTGCAAAAAGTCAACAACACGCATGACTAATCACTTCATCGGAAAAAATCACACCCCACACGACCTGAGATGGGTAGTCCTGGAATGTGTAAAAAACAAAGAAAACCTTGAAAAAGTCCTCCATGAACGTGAACAACGTTGGGTTTTCAAACTTCAGACTGATACCAGAGGGTTGAATGATGACATACCATGGGGTGTCTTGAGCAGATGACACTACACAACCAATCATTTCAAATCCTAAATCTATCCTAAAAGAAGCCCAACAAGAATCGTTAAGTCCCCCTATAGACAATGTACATTGCTTGAACCTTTGTATGACAAGGCCCACTTACCCAAACTACTACAATAGGAATAGTAGAAAGACCCACGTAATACCTATTTACATCCACCAAAGATGGCCGCCGTAACAGTCTAGTCTAAACAAACCCGGAAGTCAATACCTATAAAACCCGGACCCATGGACCACTTCACAAGATGCGGTCCAAGGGGAAGCAGCTAGGTAATACCACGCGGCATTGCTGACTAGGAAGTAAGTCTTAAACCATCTAGGCCTTTATACTTTTGGGAACATTAGATCGTACTCTCAAAAGAATAAACTTTAGAAAACTAACTCTATTTTCTACAACTCTACAAACCTTTTAGCATTGTTTCCACCGAGGCGAAACCGCCCCCCTATGAGACCATGATGTGCCATTTTGCACCAACAAATGTAAATATTGGAATACTTTCTTGTGTGTTTGATTTGTGTGTTCACTGTTCTATGTATAGTCACTGATGTATGTCGGTCACGATTTTTTCACGTTATTTCACTTCTAGTGTAAATCAACGACAGACATCAGACCTTGAAAGCATGCACGTACCAGTATGGCGAACTCACACCATATAGATCATGTGCATGAGTGAACGTGCATGGACAAGTGCACGTCTTGAAGGACTAAAAGACCCCGATCTCGGTTGAGATAGGGGCAAGGTGGCTGTTAACATTTCCTTTGTTCATATCTTTTTCAGGTTCACCATTGAACAAAACCTACGCGTGTCCCGAGTTGGAACAGCGTCATTCACTGTAAATATTATTTGCACTAATCTATTTTTCAAATCCTAAATCTAGGTTTTTTAGGAGTGGCATTATACATGGCTGGTCCCTGTATGGTCCTGACGAAACGCTAGGGGTAGCGTGAAACATGTTGACCACATACTGAACCAACCCACATCACAGGTTGGCATACAGTATTAACCCCATTTTTAACATACCGTTCTAGGAGCAGAATAAAACATTGAGGCCCACTAGCACGGTATTTTTAACACTCACACACACATCCACTCCACTTTTCTCTCACCACACATAGTCCTTCACTTAACAGTGCTCCTTCGTAGCTCCAGAGTCGCAGCACGCCCCTTTTCGTAGAGAACTGGGATGACCCCGATGATGAAGCATGTCACCGTGAGGAAACTCCGGTGAGTGAGGGGAAAACAAGAAAGAACATTTCTCTTTCTTTACGGTTACACCTACATACTCCTGATAGGTAGCCTTCACACAAGACAGGTCCCTGAACCCAGATACTGGCTTCTTTTTTCGCAATTATCCTTAGGAGGACGACCTGGTCTGCAGAACCTCCTTCTCCCTCTTTTCTGGTGTATTTAAAGGGGGACAGTTGTAAACTGTAGCTAAGTCCCAGGATGGAACACTAGCTGAGGTGACTTGCTTTTGCAGATGAAAACTCTTGAGTAAATGTATAACCAATATAAATGTATAACCAACTTCATTCAAGTCACCTCTAGAACTGTGACAAGCCTTCATTGCAGAATCTATATTCTTCAAAAGCACGTCCCTCAAAAAGTCAAGAATCTGAAAGGGACCTCCCCCAAGCAGGTCTATACCTATAGCAGTACACACCTAACAAAAGAGTGCCAATAGTTTTAATGGGAGGAAAGCGTAGGCAGTTTACTGGAGAGATTAATTTTTGTTTCAATAAGGCTAGAACAACTTATTTCCTCCAGTGCTAACAGTTAAGAAAACAAGATGTCAACTTCAGCTGTTAAAGCTGACCCGATGGCAATGCTGGAAACTAGAGATATGACAGAATGAACCGCAGTTTGACAAACCTGTCTCTGGAAACCTGATAAAGAGAGTGAACCAAAAGTGTTGAGGCCTAAAGGGGCAATCACAATCACCAATACCTTCTCCTACTGAATCTCCAGAAGCAACCTGGGGGGAAGGGGAATTGGAGGGAATATATACAGAAGACCTGGGTCCAGGAAATCGAGAGCGCACCCACCTTCCATGCCTGGTGACAATTCAACTCAGAAAAAAGATCAGCGGGAGGGCATTATGGGGAGAGCCCAAGAGATCTCCCCACAGTTCCTGAACAGATGATAGATCTGTTAAAAGACATGTAGAGAGAGGTGGTAAAGGACTAAGTAGGGCAGGTTGCAGCTCCGTCTGTTAGCATTGAAACTGATCTCTTCCTGAATGTAAACTGCCCTCATGGTAATGAATTCATTCTCTGCCCAGAAACAGATATGATGTGCCAGCTTGTTGAAAAGAAGACCCTGTGTTCCCCCTTGGCGATTCTGATAACTCTGTGCAGATCACCAGATTCACTCCCTGCAACTGTGGCTGGAAAAATGTAGCAGCTACCAAACTGCCACCAACTCTGTCCAAAAAAGCTATTCGTTTGAGGAAGGCCGAATTCTACGACACAGCCATCCAAATGGCAGCCAACCCCCAGAAAGAAGTTTTTAAGGTCCTAAATGATCTATGCACAGTTAAAGAGCCAAAGCCCTCCTTTAATTTAAAGGACTGCCAAGACTTTCAAAACTTCTTTATGAATAAAATTAAGGACTTGGTAACAGAAATCAGTCAGACCCCAAACCTTCCATGTTCTATTGAACCCCTCCCAATCCCCGTCAGACCAACTACGCAAAACCTATCGGTTTTACCAGCCCTAACCAAGAAATGTTTAGCGACCATACTGAACCGATGACACCTTACTCGACATGTCTTGATAACGCGACACCGAAGTTACCGATATGGTACGCGTTATCATGGAACAGCCATTGGGTCTTAATTCCGCAAGCTGCAACCGGGCTCGGCTCGGGCCAGAGCTTAGTTCACACGAGCCCATGCACTCTGCCTTCAGGATTGTCAAGGCCTGCCATAGGAGTGACTGATAGGAACTCGGGTGTCCATTGGAGGGTTAGATATAGGGCTACTATATCTAAAGCAAAGGGTGATTACACGACTTTGCCCCAGCTGTCATGCAGCCAGTTGTGTCAAATTTAGGAGGCCAGCCAGGGGTGGCATAATACATGCTGCAGCCCCTGGCGGCCCTGGGTACACCTATGCCCTGCGTTACGGGGTCTGATAAGGTGGCCCAGTACCAATTGGAAATGTACCTAGGGTACATGGAATCCATTTTAAAGAGAGAGCAGTAGGCCTGGGGTCCTGATTGGCAGGGTCCCAGGTCGACTATGTCCAAAACCAGCTAAAACACAGGGAAAAAAGTTGGGGGCAACCATAGTCAGGATGTACCTTCCTACACATGTGTCTAAACCAGCGAAGTTGACTTGCGGTGTGCCCCAAGGCTCGGCCCTGTCACCCCTGCTTTTTAATATATATCTTCAGCCTCTGATCGCAGCACTGAACAGGATGGACTGTAGAGTCTATAACTATGCTGACGACACACAGATCCTGTTTCAGATTGACGACACAGCTCAGGCTCATTTGAGAATGCAAAACATACTCAAATTTACAATCAGCTGGATGTCGGATAACTCTTTAAAAATAAACTCAGACAAAACTGAAGTCCTGGCAATTACAACAGTTGCTAATCCATGGAGTGATCAGTTTTGGCCGACTGAATTAGGGCCACTTCCAGAACCAGCGCTAGTAGTAAAAAGCCTCGGCATCAAAATTGACGCCTTACTATCTATGACACAGCAGGTATCATCTGTGGTGGGCATTTGTGTGGGCTTGATACGCCAGTTGCGGAAACTCTCCTCACTGCTGTCCTTTTTCCACGATGAGGCTGGCTGTTTCCGCCTTGATTCTGGCACGGCTGGACTATGGTAACTCCTTATACCATGGCCTCCCAAACAACCTGCTGGCCAGACCTCAGGTTGTAATGAACGATGCGGCCAGGCTTATTTTTAACAAACCCAGGCACACCCGAGCTACGCCTCTACTTTGCAGCCTACATTGGCTGCCAATTGCTCAAAGAATAACATTTAAAAACCTCTGCATTGCGCATAAGGCAATCTACGGCTCAGCCCCCAAATACATCAAGGATCGGCTCTTCAGATACATGCCAAGTAGGACCCTCCGGTCTGCTGAGGCATGTAACCTGTTATGCCCTCGGTATAATCTTACATCCAAGGGTGGCAGAGCTTTCTCTAGCACCGTCCCCTCGGCATGGAATCACCTGCCCGTAGAACTCAGGAAGGAAACTAACCTGTTGTTGTTTAGGAAGAAGCTGCAAACTGTGCTTTTTGGGCAGGCGTGGGGGCCTCTGTGATTTGGCACTCTGTGCCTACTGATGTTGCGTGTCCGCTGATAGCACTTAGATACCCCCGGGGGATATAGCGCTCTACAAGCTCATGATAACATAACATAACATTTAAGGAATGGGCTCTGTCCACCCTTTTTCTATTGTCCACTCCTTTCTAAATTTCCCAAGGTCACTCCCCTTAAACTGCCATCTATCTCAACAATACAAGGACAAGTAAATGAAACGGGACACCTTTTTCTAGATTGGGATTGTGTACCGCCAAGTTAGTTCTTGTGAAAGTGCTGAGGACAACAGGACATGTGAGTCATAGTTGATGAGGAACTAATACCAATGTGCCAGCAGATGATTGACAAGTGGTTTTGTGTGTAACTGAGCCCACGGAACCACTGAAGTTGTTGACGCCATAAGATCCTGAACCTCTAACCAACATCTGGCTGGGCCTGATGACAGGGATAAACAATGTCCTCAAATTTCCTTGTAATGTCTCTATTCTGGCATGTGTCAGGAAGACCACCCCCTCTAGAATTTGAATAATGCTCCTACGAAGAGCAATCATTGAACTGGGGTGAGATGAGACTGCGACAAATTCTGTTTGAACCCCAATTGTTGAAGTAGAGCAATTACTACCTTCACTGCAGCTTGTTCCTTAGGGAGAAAAGAAGCACAAATTACACAATCATCAAGGCACGGAAAGACCAAAATCCCTTGGAGCAGTAACACCCCAACCACAGGTGCCAACACCTTGGTAAAGGTTTGTGGGGATGTTGGCAGGTCGAATTGTAGCACTTGGAATTGATAATGCTTTTCAAGCCACAGAACTCTTTGAGTGTTGAGATGAATTGAAATGTGGATATAGGCGTCTTCCAAATCCAAAGTCACCAAAAAGTCCCCCTTCTGGATGAGGTGAAGGATGGACTGTAGAGTGATCATACGAAATGGTTGCCATTTCGCCAATTTTTTCAGTGTCTTTAAATCTAGAATGGGATGGAATGAGCTATTCAGTGTACAAATCAAGAAGAGAAGAGAATAAAATCCCTCTCCCTCCTGGGCTGCTGGAACCGCCGCAGCTGCCTTCTTTAGTAGCACCTTCTCCATCCCTAGTAACTTTGCTTCCTCATTCTGCACATCTCTTAACAATAGGATAGATCAAAACATACCTTCCAGAGAGCATGGAGCAAGTAGAATCTGATATCTGTGGTGAATGGTGGAGAGAACCCACTGCTCTGTAATCTGCAGGAGCCACTGCTGAATAAAGAAACAAAGCCGGGCCCAACCTTGGCAGTCATTTTTTAACAGTTCCTTGGGTTTTCTGTCCCTGTGGTTGGGTTTTATTGACAACGTGGCTCCCTGACCTCGAGCCTGGCCTCAAAAGGGATGAGAGTGCTCCAGAAGACCTTGAAAGTTCAGTTTGTGAAAAAAACTTTTCTTCCTCAGGAACAACTGAAAGGGGCTCTTAATCTGCTTCTTCTCCACAGACACCTGGACCATATAATTTATTTTGTCCCTACCTAAACAATTTGAGACCCACAAAAGGAAGCTTTGCACTTAAGATTTTTGTGCAGTATTTAGCCACCAAGGCATCATCCACAGAGATCTGCATCCCACAATTTCCGCATCTGATGCTGACGAAAAGGCCCATAGGGTATCAAAGGTAATGTAGTGTAGTTTCTATATTCCCAATAGGCTCTGCGCGTTAGAATAATATATCCTATAGACGTGATGAAGGACTTATGTTTACTAGGTCTCTATCAACATATATTAGACTTAATTGTGAGTGCCAGCTAGCTCAGAGGTCACTAGAAACTTTCTCGAATTCACAAGAAGGGATTTAGTTTCTGACAACCGCATAAACACAACAACTTTGTTTCCTTAAGATAAAACGTATCTTCAGAGTCGTGGAAAAAATAGATAGATATTTTACTCAGTCAATCGTGCATGCTTCGTTTCACCAGAGGTGCAGAGAAATAGATTGATGGACGTTTTCAATAAAAGGTTTTATTGAACAGTCTTCTTTCTCAAGCATAAGAAATGAACTGCTACAATCGTAAAACTGGTTGCAAAATATAATGCATACAGTAAAAAGAGTAGAATAAAATAATACTGTAAGAGCATTGCATGATTCCTAAACCATAGATAAATACATACATAAATAACAGAGGCTAAAAAGTGCTCAACTGGTGCTTCTAAAATACGCCTACTCCGATGTACCTAACCTAAGCTTAGTACGAGGGAAGAAGTAAGTGAGGTGTAGCATAAATTTAGTATTCCTTTGCCAATAATCTATCCAAGATTTCTCTTAGGGTCTAATCAGCTCTGTACCTTGGTTTAGAATGAAGAAGGTCAATCTCAGGGCTCGATTTCCCAACAACCCGCAAGGGTAGCTTGGAAACATTGGAGCTGGATTTCTCGGCAGGAGAAAAGACAGCGTCTCTCTCAGTGCGTATGCTGGAGGGTCGGCTTCCTTCGGCACTTGCTGTAGCAGGATGCGTCGGGCAAGTACATAGTCGAACTGCTCCAAACCACTGTGTGTTTGCTATGGCATGTGTGGGCATATTTATACCTTGAAGGTGCTGAGTTTGGCGTAAAAGTGGACATAATAACGTCATCAAAGAGTCTCAGTTCTTTGAATAATCCATGAGTTCATGGACAAGTAAGTATTCGAGCAAGGGGAAGTCCCTAGCTGCTGAAGCAGAGTTTTCCAAGAAATCGTTGTGTATTTTTCGAACTAGTGGAAGTAGCCCTGCCGTATTTGGACTGTATGAGCTATGTCTAAATATGGTTATGATTTCTATGCCTATATAAGGATATGGGGATTTATACCTATATAAGGGCATGAATCAGGAAAATTACAATAGGGTACTAAAATACTATACAACACCCACTCCACGGTATCATGTTCAACTAAGTTTAAGTACAGAAACCTATAGCATGTGTTTATAATCCCACCCAAAAATACATATAAAATGCATTTGAAATGGTTGCACACGAAAAATGAGCATGTGTACTGAACGCATTTAAAAGCAATGATTTCATTGTAAGCCTATAATATATTGGAAATGTTAACTGAATGAATCATGAAATGACATTCATGAAATGGCTCTTAGTTACAGAAAAAAAATCGAGACCATCCCATAGCAGAATATACAAGTTGTTTTGGTTTGTCGATTAGGTCAATATTGTTTCTAGGAAGAATTCAAAGAATTCTTGTTCTCTAAGAATAGTTCTACTTTAAGCAGATTGCTTTGTGCCAAAGTTCATTGTGTTTTGGAAAAAAGTCAAATCAAAATCGTAGAAAAATAGAGTTCCAAACTTAGAAGCTTTTGTTTTGAAAAAGAGAAGGTCGAATTTCAGAGTTGAAAGAACGCTGTGTGCTAACTTCAAAGTTATTCTCGGTGTCAGGAGAAAACATTAAGTTGTCTAGGCTGGCAAAAAAATTGTCTACCACAGTAGATGAAAGTTGAACCACTTCATTAAGTAGATCATTCGAACACAGATGAGAAGCATCGCCGTCAGCGTCAGTCGCATTAGCAATGTTCTTAGTAGATGGTGCCTGTGTGCCTATTGGTCCACGTATCACACCTTCAGCTGGAATTGCCAGTGAGATCTCAATGAATGCCGTCATCAGGATTGGTAGCGGTTGGGGGCAACACAATATATGAGCCGTTACCGGACCCAGTAAAGCCTCAATATCCGTTGGCATTGCCGATGGAAGTGTTGGACAAATATCTAACACGCATCACTCGCCACGAAGCAGGAATCGTAGAACAGGTAAAATGCAATCTAGCCAGATTGGTTTGAATGACAGGAACTATGTGGTATTCAGATATCTCAAACGAGCCAAGCCACGGATCTGTGTTATTCTTTCACGATACTGTATTGCCAGAGGAGCATTCTCCATGTTAATTTGGGTATCGCTGATGACTGGACTTGCAATAAAGAAGCAGAAGAAATAAAAATAATATACCTGCTACGAGTCCCAAGATGAGAGGCAGGCCACCGAACACAGAATGCACGAAGTTAGGAAAAATGCCCAGGACTGCTTCAAAGGGTGCTAACAGTCCTGAAAAAATCTTTTTAAAAACATGTACAATACCGCTGGTATCAGGCATGTTTAAGATACAACCTAACATTTCTGCAAAATGTATGGGCAGTTTGTTGATAATAATGCATGTATCTCTGTAGCGGACCTTGCAAATTGCAGATCATACGCCTCTTTGGATGAGGTCAGTGGCACAGTCTTTTTTAAAAAAAATGGCTTTCATTCTTCTTAAAGTATCAATTCGTATAGAAGAGATGTTCAGTGAAGGTCATAGTGGCGACTCCCCGTCTGTCTCCGTTTTTGGAAACAATACTTGCATACAACAACTGACCCTGGCTGACACACTAACCAGATAGGCTGTCCCTGGCATCATTCCACAACAGCTGTGATCATTCAGCATTATGTAGCTTCCATTGGAAAGCTGCCTAAAAATTGGATCTATCACTGCTGCCGGGGAACCCTGCAGGTTGCATGGTGAGTTCTTTGAAGAACCATAACAGGCTCCATGTAAATTAATGCCTTGACACAGAATTGTACCGCTTAATGTGGTTTTACAGTTTTTACCACTAAGAAATACCTCCTTTACCCCACTCCAACATTTGTGTGTGTATGATAAATCCCAGGTCGACTTTATGTACTCTTTACCCAACTTTTCATACAGGCCTGCTGGTATGTGTTTTAAGCAATACTGAAATTGGAAAATCGTCACTGGTATCGTGATGGTGCCATGTATTATCCATTCAAGGGATGGTTTCTCAGAAACGGTTAATGGTAATCTCTCTAGTTTTTATCTGCTCAGCACCGTATAGTCTGCTCCCTTCTGTGTCAAAGAGATTTGTTTATCTGTAAGGTTAAATACAGTAAATAATGACCTGGTGTTGGTTAGACGCGAGGGCACATAGCCAGAACGAAGGTTTTGTAACGTCCAGCCTAGCAGCATTATAGTAATTGAGGCTGGCCATGTTGTAACATTAGCAAGTCCTGTTCCATTATGTCTATGGCAGAGGATACGATGCTGTCCAAAGAATAAATACTGGAAGACAGAGTTGTTAACCCATTGTCAACTATAGAGAGAGTTTTCTCTAAAGTATTACGATCAATTTCTCGTATTCGTTCTGCAGTTTCCACTTGCGTGACTTTCCATGCTTCATTGTAAGCAGCATAAATACCGGTTATAGGAAACGTTTATGACGTGGTTTGCAAGGCTCAAGTAAGAATTCTCACAAGTCAATGCCATCTTTAAGTAAAGTTAAGTGTTGTTTTATATCTGGGAGTGTTGATTTTTGTAGCCATTCAAGGCACAGTTTTCCTAGACTGTAAGATGTTATTATCCCTGGATGTTGTCTCTGGATATATCTCGTATCTGGCCTAGTTATTGTAAACCCTTGTGTCTTGTTCAGGAATCTATCTTGACAGTTATTCGTGTCTGTGGGCCAGATTAACCATTTTCTCCATTCAGGATTACTTCTGCTTTGTTGTAAAATATAATTCACGTCTACCTACTCATCTGTAGTTCTAATACTATCAGGTGTGGGCTTAGGTATGGACTGTTTGTTTAAATCTTTTATCTTAGTCAGGCCAAGACAAGATGTCTGTTGAACAGTTTCATTTAAGAACAGTATTTGTTCTGGGATAATGAAGGCTCTGAATAATGATTCTTAACCTTGTACCTGCCAGTCTATTGTGTCCCAAACAGTTTTTGTCTCAATGTTGTCTTTCCAAACGTCAAAGCCTAATGTGGACAATTGAGCATAAAAGGCCGCAGAATAAATTTCCTTAGTATTTGTTAACATACTTTTCATGCCTGTCTTATTAACATTTTTAATGTAAAAGCTTTCTGAATTTGTGACATTAAAACCTGTAAAGTATGGAATTTTTCTATAGAATGTTTTAGAGCTGCCTTTTGGAGGTTTTGGACAATGTTCCCATTGATTATAAGTCAAAACATTTCTAGGGTTTGCAGATTTGTGCAAACAATGGTGACCAAAATGATTAAAACAATACATTTCTTCATGATTTGATGAACCTTCTAAGTATTCATTTTTGCACATTTCGCCGACATTTCTAAGTCTGCCATCATGTTATTAACAGTCTCAAGTCCCAATCATCAGAAAATGTACTTGTTAAAACAAAATCACTCAAGGAAACCTTAGATTGATGTGGAATCTTCAGCAGCTAAACAGGGCCATAAATGTCATAATCAGCTCTATCCCAAGCTATACCACCAGGCAGAGGGACGGCTGTGATGTTCACTGATGACAGGTCTCTTTGTTCACAATGAGATGATTTGTGTGGTTTCAGGAGAAAGTTGATGTTCTTACTTGCTGTGTCCATTTTACTATATTTTCCATCTATCAGCTTTCCCAAACTTAAAACAGGAATGAGCCATAGTAGGAGAAAAAGTGCACCTAACACAATCCAGAATTCGACCCATTGTTAAACCAGCTATGTATTTGTAAGCTGGTGAAAAACTTATGTTACTTGTTCCTTGAAAGTCTTGTTCGTTGGCGTAGTTTCAGGTTCACTGGGATCCTCGGAAAAGGTATCAAAGTTGATGAAATAGCCAGAGGCAATTCTGTCAATAGTTGGTATCGCATCCAGATTATTTGAAATTGCTGGAGCTGCTTGTTCCCTTGACATATTAGTATAGTCAGATGCTACATCATTGTAGACAGGAGTTTCTTGACAAACTGTTATTTGGGTTTCAAGAGGCACAAGTTCCATGGCTTTGTTGCATAGTCCTTCTTGTCTCAGTGCAGATTCTTAAAAGGTGACGAGTCATTCAGTTTGAACCTCTTGGATGGTAGCAAGATTTGGTTGTCTGCTACATCTTTGGAGTCCACTGGGCCTACTACTTATTATCAGCCACATGGTCTGGTTTTACCAGGTCAATTGATACAGACCGGTTCTCCTTTCTTCCAGCAAGGGGAGGCAGTAACACTGTTCTTGATCTGTGGACTGCTAGTACAGGTACTGGTTTTCTATAAGAAGGCCTAAATTCCTTCTTATCCGCTATTTTCTCTCTGACCAGATCCCCAATCTTTGGAATACAGACAGGTCTTACAGGGACAGGTGGTTTTTCTTCAGTGGTCGTTGGCTTCCGTATGGTGTTGCTTAGCTTCTTCTTGTTACATTTCAGTCCTGTAAAACAGCCAAACGTTCTTTAATATCAAATGGTTTTTGTTCCACCACTGAAGTATGACGATCGAGGTCTTCAACCTTCATTCTAGTACCAAAAAGGATTTCATATGGAGTGATTCCACCCAGAGAATTTGTTGGCAGGTTATTAAGACTACGTTGGACACTTATTAGAGGTTTAACCCACCCGTCACCCGAACCTAATACCCTTAGCTGTTATAGATTGCTTTATGTCACTGTTGTTTCTTTCCACAACCTAATTTCCCTCAGGATGGAATGGACTTGAGTACCGCAATGCAACGCCCAAGCTGGCCATTGCCTCCTTGTAAGCCAGAGAGCTAAAAGCAGGACCCTGGTCAGAATGTAGCGTGCTGATTGGGTATGTGCCAATAAAGACTCACAAATCTTTATAACAGTTTGGGCGTCAGCCGGGGCTGAAGCCACATCCAAATGAATCATGTCCTAATATTTGTTGGACCGCTTTTGTCCATAGGGACGTCTGAGCGTTGATAGTCTAATGCTATCTAACAATAGTGTCTGTACTGGGCTGACTACACTGTAGTCAGGAGTAGTCAGGAGTCAGGAGTCTGGTGGCCCTCCAAGCTGTGATCTCTGTAGCAGACATCGCAATTAATTCCAAATTCGTAAATGTGGGCACTCATCCCTGGCCACCAGTACATCTCCTTTAATTCTATTAGAGATTTTGAGAGAGAGAGAAACTCTGTTTATTTAGACCGTAGTCTTTAAACAATGAGATCGAAAGTAGAGCTGCGTCACATCAATAAACAAACAAAACTGTACACAATTTTAAAAATTATAAAATCATTAAAAAAGAATTTAAAACACATGCTATACATAATAAAATTGGAGATTATTACATTTAAAATAGACGATTTTGATATGTTGCTCATTACAGTACTATCTGATGTCTTATTATTACTATTATTATTACATTTCTTATATAGCGCCAGAATCGACCCCCGAAGGGGTATCTCCGCGCTTGCCTTGGGAACCCGTCCTGGTTTTTCCCTGTGAGATAGCCCCTACAGGGCATCCCCAAGGTGAAAGCCAGGCATCCCGCCGCGGGGGGCCATTGTGGAGATTATGCAAGCTTAATGCCCAAAGTTGCAGAGTGTGAACCCATGATTAGGTCAGGCACCGAAGCGAGAATTAACGAGTCCGTGGACATTTGAGCTCAACACCCTGCCGCGTCGGGAATCGAACCCTGGTCCCGGGTCTGACCGCTGCTTCAGGGTCTGCCTGCTCTAACCAGTGAGCCACACTTCTCTCTTATGGGCTTGCAATCCCTCATACTTTAATTTTTAGCTTCCTGCGCTAAGCGATTTATCTCTTTCAGGTAGTTACCAAGAGCAATTGCTATTTCCAGATTTTCCATTCCTATCAACAAGTTCGTTGCTTGTACACGTTGTCTGGTGTCATGTTTTATAAATAAAGGACGTAGGAACCGTTGTCTCACTTTTAGACATGTCAAGCAATCAAGAAGTATATGTAACATTTCACACTTGGCTCCCAAGCCACATTTACATATACCATCTGGGTATAACATTTCTGCCTTAACTCTCCCCTCCATTTGCCAAGTGATGATGCCAATTCAAATTTTTAGTATCTCCCACCTAAAAGCGTAATTTGGCAAGGTTTCTAGGTATGGGTACCCCGTCTCGTATTCCCATGCTTCTATCATATTTACCACAGATTTTTTGTTTCTTAGATATCCTATATCCTGGCTTCTGGAGTACTCCCTTCCTTGTGCTCTAAGTGCACTCTTCGTGAACTCCACATCTAGGGAATTTTGGTTTACTCCCACTTTTAGGTTCCCAATTATTTCCTTTATTTTTCTTTTAGCATCTAATGCCCATCTTAGGTTACTGTGAGATTTTGAGATCCCTTAATGTATCAGACCCTCTCCCATATGTGCTTCTTGAATCAAAGCACCTCTCCGATTCCTGTTTGGGATTACTCTATCCCCCACTCCAGGGATTCAAGCAAAAGGAACGGAGTTTGCATCAAATATATATGTATATTCGAGTGGATAATTTAGAGGAAAACGCAGCTCCGCTGCCTTTGCTTGTGGCATTGACAGCGAGCATGGTTAACCGTCTATTTTTATTATTGAACGAGTGATTGCAGCTACGGAAGCCGTTTGCACAGCTGCCTTCGCTGCTTCATCAGCCAATGAATTCCCTTCAACGTGAACAACATCACGCTGATGACTCAGTGTATGGATCACATGAGTCTTTTGTAGTTCTTTCTGTAAAAGAACTACTTGTTCCCAAAGCATTTTATGCTAGATTGTGCCACCTTTTGCGTCTTTAAAACCATTTTGAACCCAGTTCTGCAGGTATTCATTGTAAGACTGGACGCAGTAATACGAATCACACACTATGAGTGTGGGAAATTCACGATCGGTATTTTCAAGCACCATCTTGAAAGCCTGTAGTTCAGCTCGCTAAGCAGTACAGTCTCCGAGAGATTGAGTTTTTGTGACCATAGGTCTGAATTTCCCATCGCGCCAGCGACCTTCAACAATCGCACACGCAGCACTACAAGCTTGTTTACCCCCAATTGTGGGCTGTGCTGATCCGTCTGTATATATTATACATCCGTAATGTTCTAGAGGCAGAATTTCAGTGGGCAGAGGACATTCTTGTCCATATTGGAATAATTCTTGTGTTTTCAAGTAAGGGTCAAAAACGTATTCAACGTCTGTTGCAGCAAGAGGATTAACCCATTGTATCCATCGCGGATGTAGAGCTTTTGCATTCGGAATGCTTGCCTTTGTTACTACCTCTCAGGCAGGTACAGGAGTAACAACTTTAATGCGTTTACCCTGTGCGAGTGCTCTCTCTTTTGCTACCGCAGTTTGAACCGCTGGCAGAATTTTTTCTGTTGAAGTGAACTTCAGCTTGTGTGTACAAGTGTGATTTGTAAGCTATTAGTACCTTTCCACCTTCATTAAAGGTTAGGTATGTGAATCCGCATCTCCCTGGGATGATTCAGATTACAATGTTGCGTTCAAATACGCATGTCTGTAATGTCTGTAAATGTGTTGTTGCCAACATGTCTGTTTGCACTGAACGCAAAATTTCTGTGTGTTTTTGAGTCCAATTAGTAGGTTTGAAATCAGGTTTGATTAATTCATAGAGAGGTTTAACCCTTTCTGCGTCATTTAGAATGTAAGTTCTTCTGAAATACAGGAATCCTAGAATTGACTGTACGTTTTTCAGTGTTTTTGGAGGTTGGAGCAGCGCACATTTTTATAAAAAGTTTGCTGCCAGGCTTTTGCCTTCACTTGCAAGTTCGTATCCCAAGAATAGGACGTTGAGGTGGGCAATTCTTGATTTTTTAAAGTTGAATTTATACTCTTCAGAGGCGAATCCAATTATTATGGTGTTCCTCTGGTCAAGTGCCTGTCCATAAGATAATGCCTCATCATCGTACGTTTGTAGTAACTCTGAAAATAACCCAGGACTGTTCTTGAATCCCTGTGGGAGACGACAAAAGTGTTGTTGTGTCCGCATTATTGAGAAAGCTGTCAAGTACCTGCTTTCAGGTGCAATGTTTTGACAGAAGAAACCGTTTGAAATGTCTAATGTTGTTTTGTATTTTTTGCGCATGATGTTATTCATCAGTGCTACACTGTGAGCATTTTGTACTGAAAAGGTTTTGCAACAGGAATTTAAATGTCTATAGTCCAAAACTAGACGATATGTATTGTGTGGTTTGGAGACAGAAAACAAAGGATTGTTCATGGACGAGGTGCATGTTTCAATCCCCCCTTGGTATTCAAGTTGATCTAGGATCTCCCTGACCTACTTTTTAGATTCGTGTTGAACTGGATACTGCTTCTGAGCAGTTAGTTGATTTTTTAACTGGATCTTGTGATGAGGTGAATCCTCATCCCATCCCACATGATTTTTATATAACGCTGGAGCCTGGGCCACAGCCCATTTTCTGGCACAGGTGTATTTTTTATGAATAGGAATATGATTTGAGAAGGCTGGCATAATTATCTCTTCGCCATGTGGGCACTCCCTGACAAATTTAGGTGGCCAGTCTTTTGCAGCCAGAAGGATGTTATAACCCTTAGATATTTTTTCCCAAAAGAGTGCTTTTATTTTCCTAGTTATATCCCCCTCTATTCGGAGTGTTACTTCATATAACTTATGAGGTACACTAACCCTGGTATCTGCAGTTTCAACCTGTCCACTGTCTCCAGATGATCCTTCCGGATTTTGTGAGCTATGGTAACCTCTGCTGCTCTGTCCAGCATTGTCTGGGCCCACTCCCCGTTCTTGGGTTATGTCCTCAAGATCCTCGGCATGTCTGATTTTAAGACTTGCTACCTTCTTTTTGGTGAATTGAGTTTTCTTATTTTTCGGAATGTGTTGATCGTCTTTGGACTTCACACGTTCTTCCTTGTGTTCTGATCGTCCTCTTCTTTCAGATTTCAGCGAGAAAGTCTGAAAGGTACGAGAGGAACGTGTATCAGTATCTTGATATCTATCAGGCTTTCTCAAGTTATCCCTGTTTCTGAGGTTATACCTCTTTTCAGAGGGCTCCTTTTGAGGAGATCTACCTCTTGATTGAGAACGCTTCTCTTTAGGAAGTGTCTGTCTGGTATTTTCCCACTTCTTTTTAGGAGTAGTGAGAGTGTTTTTAATAAAAACCTTTTCAGGATTTTCTGTTAGTTCGGGTTTTACCGGTTTCCCTCCCAAACTATCCTTTCCTAGTTCTTCATAGGATTTTTCTATTATTCTGGCCAGTTCGTACAGTTGCTCAGTTATTTCAAGTTTTTTAAAATTTTTGGCGGATTGCCACTGATGGTGCTTCACCTTTAATATTAGCTTTTCTTATAGTTGAGACCTGTTTGAAATCCTTCAGTAACTTCATACCGAGATTTAAAGCAGGCTCTGCCCCGTATTCAATTTGAATCTGTTTCAGGACATCTGGTATTACCGCCAAAGAGGGTACACCATGTGTTTTTGTGTAGATTGCAGCAAAGACTGTACCTCAAGTGTCACAGTCCTCTAGATATGGTGCGATCGCCATTGGTAAACAGATTATTAGAATCCTGTGTTTCTCATGAGGTGTACTATCGGGAAATACTGCCTCAATTTGAGTAATTTTTTAAGCTAACCAGAACAGAATTTGTTCCATTTTTGTGGGTAATTTACAGATGACCGGTTGCATGGTCCTTGTTGTAATTTTGTTTGTGTTCCCCTGATAAGGGGTGTGCTGTGGAATCCTTATAGCAGGTTGGACTGTTAAAATCCGCATGATGTATTGTACTAACTGTCTATGGATTTTAATGAATTGTTTTAGCTGAGCTAATAGTTCTGGACCTGTCATCTGTTCAATGGCAAGATGTGGTGTATAGCTGGTTAGTACTGGCCATGTTGCTCCTGGTCTACCTAGTGGACCGAGCCTGGTATTGTGATTTTGATGTTGTAGTGCGCCTTTAAACCAGAGCAGATGCTCTTGGTAAGATAGTGGAATTTCAATGTCCTCGAAAGGAACGTATTCCGCTGGGTGTTCCTCTATCATATAGAAGTGGAACACATGTGTTGTTGGATTTGCTTGTGGAAAGATAATACATGAATAGTATACCTCTGTCTGCCGATATTCATGTGCCTCTATGACGAAAATTACCCTACCACCTCTTGCTGATAGGCCATTTTCTATAAACTTTATAACTATGGTTTTCTGCACATTCTCTGGGATGTTTATAGCATCCGGGTTGTCATGTCGGAAACCTGTAACGTCAAAACCTGGTTGATTTGCATTTACTGCATCTCTACTGTTTTCTTCGTCACTATTCAAAATTTTGTTGAATGCCTTTGCAGAGCAACGTTCGAGGAAATAAAGATAAGGTGCACAATATATTGGAACACTGTATCCTTCAACGTTGAACAAAACCAAAAACTAATAAAATAGGACTTTTCGTCCTACTCAGTTTAAGGGGGATATTTATCCTTTAACCCACTCTGGATGTCTATTGGAGTATTTTAAGGGATAAATGGGTCTCTGTGAAAAGCACAACTCAGTTACTCTAGTATCTAACTTCAAATTAGTGGCTTACCAAACGTTGGGCGCCATGTAGTGTAGTTCCTATATTCCCAATAGGCTCTGCGCATTGGAATAATATATCCTATAGATGTGACGTAGGACTTATGTCTACTAGGTCTCTAACAAAATATATTAGACTTAATTGTGAGTGCCAGCTAGCTCAGAGGTCACTAGAAACTTTCCCGAATTCACAAGAAGGGATTTAGTTTCTGAAAACCGCATAAACATGACAACTTTGTTTCCCCAAGATAAAATGTATCTTCAGAGTTGTGGAAACAATAGATAGATATTTTACTCAGTCAATCATGCATGCTTTGTTACACCAGAGTTGCAGAGAAATAGATAGACGGGCGTTTTCAATAAAAGGTTTTATTGAACAGTCTTCTTTCTCAAGCAAAATAAATGAACTGCTAAAATCGTAAAACTAGTTGCTAAATATAATGCATAATGTAAAAAGAGTAGAATAAAATAATACTGTAAGAGCATTGTATGGTTCCTAATCCATAGATAAATACATACATAAATTACAGAGGCTAAAAAGTACTCAACTGGCGCTTCTAAAATAGGCCTACCCCGATGTACCTAACCTAAGCTTAGTACAAGGGAAGAAGTAAGTGAGGTGAGGCATAAATTTTGTATTACTTTGCCAAGAATCTATCTAAGATTTCTCTTAGGGTCTAATCAGCTCTGTACCTTGGTTTAGAATAAAGAAGGTCAATATCAGGGCTCGATATCCCAACAACCCGCAAGGGTAGCTTGGAAACACTGGAGCTGGATTTCTCGGCAGGAGAAAAGACAGCTTCTCTCTCAGTGCGTCTGCTGGAGGGTCGGCTTCCTTCGGCACTTGCTGTAGCAGGATGCGTCGGGCAAGTAGATAGTCGAACTGCTCCATACCACCGTGTGTTTGCTATGGCAAGTGTGGGCATATTTATACCTTGAAGGTGCTGAGTTTGATGTAAAGGTAGATATAATAACGTAATCAAAGAGTCTCAGTTCTTTGAAAACTCCATGAGTTCTTGGACAAGTCAGTATTCGAGCAAGGGGAAGTCCCTAGCTGCTGAAGCCGAGTTTTCCAAGAAATCGTTGTGGATTTTCGGAACTAGTGGAAGTAGCCCTGCTGTATTTGGACCAAATTACTGTGGACCCCTGACTGGTGGCCATCTGATCTCGGTACTGTTCCGGAGCCCAAACAGATTGTCAAAAATCTGGGGATACGCCTTGATCACGACCTTTCTCTCAAACAGCACAGTAATATGGTAGCTGGCTCATGCTTCCACATCATCAGCATGATGCGCAGAATATTCCCACTGCTACCGGACTCCTTCAGAAAAACTTTGGTGCAAGCCCTTATACTGAGTCGTATTGACTACTGTAACGGGCTGCTCCTTTCTGCCAATGAAGGAGTTCTGGACAGGCTCCAAGTGGTCCAGAACACGGCAGCTCGCCTTGTCTTAAATGCTCCCCCAAGAACAGCATCCAAACCCCTACTACAGAAACTACACTGGTTGAGCATTCGACAAAGAGCCAAGTTCAAGATATGTTGCATCATTCATAAATGCCTAAATGGAA
The DNA here is from genome assembly GCF_964263255.1 of Lissotriton vulgaris. NCBI lineage: Eukaryota > Metazoa > Chordata > Amphibia > Caudata > Salamandridae > Lissotriton > Lissotriton vulgaris. The sequence goes on along the minus strand of NC_141689.1, from coordinate 972,318,687 downwards.
ATGGCCCTACATATCTGGAGCAGAAATTTACCCCCTACACTCCCTCCAGATCGCTGAGATCTAGTGAGAATTTTCTGCTAGCTGTACCTCGTGCTAAAAAAACCAGACATGGAGGGAAAGCTCTATCTGTTGCGGGGCCCACACTGTGGAACAAACTGCCCCTGGCCCTCAGGCTCTGCACAGATCATTTAAAGTTCAGGAAGCAACTGAAAACTCTGCTATTCACTGATAAAATCTAGACCTTATCCCTCATCTGCATATTATTTGGACTCTATTTGGTATCACAGCGCAGAGATACTCCGGTTGGAGTCGATTCCAGCGCTATAGAAACCCATAAATAAATAAATAAATATGAGCTATGTCTAAATATGGTTATGATTTCTATGCCTATATAAGGATATGGTGATTTATACCTATATAAGGGCATGAATCGGGAAAATTACAATAGGGTCCTAAAATACTATACAACAGTAACATCTGAAAAGAATTGCACCAATATTTTCACCTTATTCCTGGAGACAATCAAGTAATCTTTCAAAGTACTATAATAATTCCTGGGATGCATAAGCTGAATAGGCGTTGGCATGTATCCAAAATTAGAAGCCACATATGTCCTCTTCAGGGCAGCCTCCACATTTATTTCCACAGTGTCAGATAAAGTGGCTTCCTGCAACAACAGAGATGAATATGAAGACATGGACACCAAAATCAAATAAACTTTTGGGATCTGGGGATACTGATATTCGAAATGTGCAATAAGATACCTCTTAATCAAAAATCATGGTATACCCTGTTTATCAAGATCTTTCCAATTCTTTTTCATTTTCTCTTTAAGTACACCATGCAGAGGAAGGACATCAGCAACAGATGTACTGTTTTGCAAATAAAACCCCTCCTCATCCAGGGATTTTGGATCAAATCCCAGGTGTTCACCCACGTGCCAACATATCAGAAAATATTGTGGCTTGCAATATTTTCCCTTTGGTGAAATATCTTGATCATCATCTGTTTCACCCTTCCACTTTTGTGTCTTTTTGGATGATCCCAGCACTCCTCCCCCTACCCCCCAGTGCCTTGAGACCCTCACCGGTGAGTAGCTGTGCTTTACCAACCCTGATTGATTGATTGTCTGTGGCTCATTCATGGCAGCTTTCACTGCTTTATGGATTACATCCTGGAGATCAGTTCTAGAAATCTACAGTACTTTCTCTTTCCCCAGTTCCTGGGCATGTTTCCTTTTCTCTGTAGCTTTCCCCCCTGATGCAGAGAAATGATCATCCACACTCTCCGTAGAAAACTCATGACAAACAGCATGAAGAAAGCAGGGCTAAGGGTCCCACTTCCTATCCTATTTATAGTTGTTTGGCTGCCTAAAAAACAACGTGCCGCCTCTCCGGCACCGTGTGTTAAAAGAAAGTAATACCACAGGCCAGACACTATTCCCCATCCCCTGACTGGCCCATCTGTGGAACGCCTGCAATGCTTCCTGCCCCAGCCAATCACATGTACAGTAAGCTGGCTGTGTGCTTCAACAACTCACATGGTAAGTCCTGAAATGACACAAAACTTAAATACAATAAAAAGTAACACGTCTCTTACATGTTATGGACCGGAAATTGAGCAGGCATGGAGGAGGGATGGAGGAGTCTTTATACTGTTTAGGTAACATAGAAAAGAGACTAGGGGGGTCATTAGGATGGCAGGCGGACATGGAATGGGACCGCCAGCCACTGGCGGGTGCATCCTGCATCCCTGACATTGCGGCGGGTGGTGCACTCAGTACCACCTGCCACAATGACAGGAAGGTATGTCATGCACTTTCATGCACAACATGGCAGGCACCGCGCGGTGCCTGCAATGTTGTGCATGGAACTGAAGGGGGTACCATAGGTACACCCCATGTGCACCCCCATTCCCCCGCCCGAGTCCCTGGGGACCCGCAACGGGCCCTCGCAGGCAGATTCTGCATACCTTTCCGTGGCGGCAATGCTGCCACGGAAAGGCATGTCCCAGCACACATTCTAATATGACTGGCAGTGCATATTGAACCCTTTGCTGTCCGGTCGATTTGTCAACCAGGCGGAAAAGCGGCGGACGGTCTTTCCGTCTGCCGCGGACCCCCCATCCTAATGGGGCCCTAAGTGTGAATAGGTCTGTCTGGGGGCGAGAGCGCCTCACACTTTAATGACTGGGAGGAGGAGGTCCTATGAGGGGGTCATGTATTAATTTTAACCTGCAATTGAATACATATGAAAAGTACAGATATATACAGGTAAAATACATTTTGTAGTTTATTTGCCTAGACAAAATGCCATTGTTATGTTTAGTAAGAAGCAAAACATTTGTGAAACAAAAAAAACATGAGTATGCTTGCCACTCTATGTTGTGAAAAGACACAATAGGGCACAATTACAATGTATACCCATCCCTTATTGTGTGTCATGTGCCAGTGCCCTTTTCTTGTTTGTGGTGTAGCTGTATGTACAATTTATGCGTGCCTCTGTGTTTTGTCTCGGTTCTCTCATCTTTCTGTGTAAAGCTTATCTTCTAGCCAGCCCATTTCTTCTGGCTCTTCGTTTTATGATATCTCTCCTTTTATGCTGAATTTCTCTGAGTCGAGTCGCTGTTTTGATACTTTTGTCTTTTTGTGGTCCCCTATAGCCTTTTTGCAATGTTTTAGTAAACTGTAAAGATATAAATTCATGTTATTCAGTTGTGAACGTCCTTAGTCATACTTCCCTAAATGCAGAGTCAGTGTTTTCATTAACAGAATCAAAGTTTTACATGTTACTGGCACAATTGCATGTTTCTTGCTTTACATTCAATTCCTGGATGAAACGGCAATGTCCATCCTGGACGTACTGGTAACTCCAATAACAAAGGAAACCACGGGCGGAGACGCAAACCCAGAACCACCAGGGCCCCTTCCCTCCTGATCTTCTGTAAAGCTGTGGGAATCAGGGGAATCGGGGAAAGGCATACAACAGACCAAGAGGCCACAGGAAGGACATCGCATCCACTCACCAAGCCCCACGGCAAGGTATAAATGTGCAGAAACAACAGACCTTGGCATTGTCTGGGGACCCAAATCAGTCCACAATCGGAAACCCAAACATCCTCTGCAACCTTCAGAACATCACTTGGCTCAGAGACAAAGACCCCAAAGAGTAAAAATACTCTGTTCAGACAATCCGTCACCACATTCTCCCTTCCAGGCAGGTAAATGGCAGTCAAGGGGGCCAACTCCAACTTCGACCAATGAAAAAATGCGGCGACAGATTGTCAGTCAGGAACTGAACATGGTGACCTTCCAGCAAGTCTGAAAATGCCAAGAACCCTAAATGAACGCTTTCAGCTCCCTGTAGTTGGAAGAACAAAATGTCAGCGTCCCGGGCCACTTGCCCTGCACTGAGGAATCTTTCAGGGTAGCATTTCAGCCCAACAGACTTGCATCCGTAGTAACTACATGAGACGGAACCACCAGAAACTGATGACCCCTGGTAAGATGCTCCCCATCCAACTACCACCCCAGATCCTCCCTGTGCCTGGGCTGACACAGGAACCACCTGATTGAAATCCTGACCACACGGACGCCAGTGGGACAACATATGATTCACCATAGGATACATACGGAGTCGAGCCCATGGAACCATCAAAAAAGAGGCAGACATCAGACCCGCACCCTCAACCAAAGTCTCACAGGAAGACAAGGCCTGGACAACAGGGACTGGACCATACACTACCGAGTCATGAAATGAACCCCAATGTACGTCAGATCCTGAGTAGGAACCAGGCAAGACTTCCTCTGATTCACCAGAAATCCATGTCTTTCCAGTACCTGGCAAACCTCCTGGACATGAGACTCTGCCTTAGAGAAAGAAGAAGCAGAAATCAACAAATCATCCAGGTAAGGAACAATCCTATTTCCCGGCCCATGTAAAGCCCAATCAGGGGGGCCGGAACTTAAGTAAAGACACAAGGAGAGAAAAACAGTCCAAAAGGCAATACCTTCAACTGAAAATGAAGGCCCAACACACAGAAGCGCAGGAACCTCTGGGACTCCCAATGAACCGGGACATGGAGATATACATCCTACAGGTCGAGGGAGGCTAGAAAATTCCCTCAATTGGTCAAAGGAAGGATCACCTGCAGGGACACCATCTTGAATTTGACAGGAAGAATGAACCAATTTAACCATTTCTGATCCCACACAGGCCTGAGGTCGCTGGTATGTTTCTCCACCAGAAAAAGAACAGAGTACACCCAAGCCCCCTCTGCTCTGGGGGCACATGAACCACAGGGCTCTTGTCCAGAGACAATGAACCCTTGCCAGGGATGCCTCTTTTCTCCACTCGTCCCTGGAACAGGGTGTGACTCAAAAATTGCCTGGGGGTGTCATGACAAACCCAATGCGAAAACCTTCTTACACCAACTGAAGGACCCATTGATCCAAAACAGTCTCCATCTAGCTTTCCACAAAGAGAGACAGGCGACCACCAACTGGCCCCATGCCCGGAGCTAGATAGTCAGGGTTACGGCGAGGCAGAAGAGGTGGGAAAATTGGCAATGAATCTGGACTTGTCAGAGGAAGGAGCGCCCCAGCCATGGTCCCATCCACGAAAGGGTTGGGAAACCCTCTCTTGACGAGCTGGACCAAAAGTCATGTGGGCCCCAAAGAACCTTGAAGGGGCCGATCTCGCAGGAGTTATAAGTTGGCGATCTTCAACAGAGTATTTGACCATATCCTCAAAAGGAGCACCAAAGAGCTTCACCCCAGAAAAAGGAATTTTCATGCATAAGCCCTTCTGAGCCTCATCAGCCTTACTGGAGCATAACCACATCTGGTGATTGGGCAGAATAGAAGACCCAGCCATACGGGCAGCCGCCCCTAAGGAATATAACAAAATGTCAGAAAGGAGCCGCACCTGTTGTTCCATCAGAGCGAGTGAGGGAGAAATGTCCTCGCCCTGGTCCAACAACGTTGCCAAGGACTGGAAGTCTTTCCATAATGACTGAATCGCATAAGGTGAACAAGTAGCAGCCCTAATAGAAAAATTGGAAGCAGCAAATGTACGCTTCACCGCCGCATCAACTTTTTTATCTACAGGGTCTGCTGGAGTAGCATCCTCCAAAAAATTAGTCCCCTGTGATGACATGCCAGCCATCAAGGAATCAACCTTCACTGAGGCAGAAGACTTCTCTGCAAAGTCCTGCAAGGGGTACCATTTTGCTGGAAACCTGGGAAAGCCATGTTTATTCACATCCTTCGACTCCGTCTCTAAAACCTTCAGAATGAATAAGTGAAAGAGGCAACGACTTAGGCTCTCTCATCTGGTATTGGGGGGAAAATCTGTGTCCTCCTTAGCAACTCCAGACTCAGTAAACAACAGATTAGAGTGAATATGCTGAAGGACGTCTTTCAGGTCTGACCTCTGGACCAAACGCCCTTAAAGTTCAACATCCTTCCTACCATCAGACTCATGGGAGGGACCAGGCTCAAACCAAGGCTTCTTTGAAGGACGAGCAGCCTCCCTGTCTTGAAGAGCAGCAGCGACAGCAGTCTGGATCATTTGCTGAATCAATTCCAAAGAAGGTAAAGGCTCCGCTGGTTCAATCACCTCCACATTGTGTGATTTTTCCAAGGCTTTACCCCTTCCATAGCAGCTCATAGCACAACCACATATGCAGAACTGTAAGAAGAACACTAAAGGAAGTCAGGACGCTTAAAAACATCTTCGTTGCCAAGACCAACCCCAGAATGCACCTAAACAGCCATCGGCACGTCCGAATATGGCCTGGTACTCCCCCAAGTCCCCTTTTTTACCTTTGGTACCCACAGCCAGCCCTTGTCCGGATGGGGTCTCCCTCCCTCCTTCAAGGCAAGTATTGAGACCACACCAATTCTTTGGATTAGGGGGTGTAACCCCCTGGCCGTATTTATTTATCACAAAACAAAAAAAACATTATTTATTAACATTATGTACAATTAGGCAGAAAGGCCAGATACATTGTTAGACGATGATGTCACATGGCTAACCTTAATTCTAACACACCCGACACTCCTACTGTAAATCTAACAATGCATCTATTCACTTTCTGTGTGTCCCCTCTAGAGCCTAAGGCACAGCTTTCCAAACTTTCCATGCTGGTGACACACCTTTTTATTAAATAAGTTTTAGGGACACGGTAATGTGAGCGAGCGAGCACGAACCACCTAAGGGGCTTTCGGGTTTTTTTTTGGTGCCTTTCTGCCCTCTGTTAGACTCATTTTCCCCTTGTTTTTATGCCCTTATGCCCTCTGTTAGACTCGTTTTTTGTTCCTTTGTGCCCTCTGTTAGACTCGGTTTTGGTGCCTTTGTGCCCCCTGTTAGACTCGTTTTTTGTGCGTTTCTTCCCTCTGCATCACCACATCATCACTTATCGCTACCCCAGCATCACTCAGCACCACTACATTATCACTCAGCACCACCACATTATCACTCAGCACCACCACATTATCACTCAGCACCACCACAGCACCCCCCAGCACCACCACAGCACCACCACAGCACCACCACAGCACCACCACAGCACCACTCAGCACCACCACAACATCACTCAGCAGCACCACTCTGCACCACCACAGCATCATTCAGCACCACCACAGCACCACTCAGCACCACCACATTATCACTCAGCAACACCACAGCACCACTCAGCACCACCACAGCACCACTCAGCACCACCACAGCACCACTCAGCACCACCACAGCATCACTCAGCACCACCACAGCACCTCTCAGCACCATCACTCAGCGGAACCACAGCAGCATTCAACGCAACCACAGCATCACTCAGCGCAACCACAGCATCACTGGTTCAAATATGTTATCTCAATGTTTCAAGCTTTATTAGAAAGGTTACAAAAAGATGTTAATATTTCAATCAATCAATCAATCAATCATTGCATTTATATAGCGCACTACTTACCCAGAGGGTCTCAAGGCGCTAGGGGGAGGGGGGGGGGATCTGCTACTGCTCAAACAACCAGGTCTTGAGTTGCTTCCTGAAGGCGAGGTGGTCCTGGGTCAGGCGGAGGTGGGTGGGGAGGGAGTTCCATGTCTTGGCGGCGAGGTAGGAGAAGGACCGTCCCCCTGTGGTGGCTTTACGGATGCGGGGGACGGCGGCGAGGGCGTGGCTGGTTGATCAAAGCTGGCGTTTGGGAGCGTAGAAGTTGAGGCGGCTGTTGAGCTCTCTGTTCTTGGATTTTCGTCACAATAAAATACACTGAACATAATCTTCACAAAAGTTATTTACAAAAGTTTAAGCTATTGCCATTATAAATTACAATCACTTTTATTTAAGTATTTTATTTAAGTATTAATTATTTAAAAAAATTAAAAGTCACGTAAATACAAAACATGTTGCATTACAAATGCTATAGGTGACACATTTGCGAAAGTTATAACTATTGGCATTGTAAATGACAAAGCTATTAATTTAGCTATTTTCAAAAACACATAAATAAAAAAAATTTCATTTACAAGACCAATAGCTCAAACTTTCGTAATGCGAGACCTATGGCATTGCAAATGCTTGTTTCATATGAGGTGTACTGTTTTACTTTACGGCCAATGACCTTCCATATGGGCAATTACAGGTAGGAAGTCTGACGAGATTGTTCTAACACTACATCACAAATCACAGTGACCCTTTCGCACAATAGCTCTGAGGAATACAAAATATATGGCATCTTCAGCTTTCAAAGGCAGAGAGCAACATATTGGATTCTAGGGAGCTTGTAAGTCCACCACCAATGACACAGGCAGAAACAAGCTGGGGGGTCACAGAGAGGGCCTGACCTCGTGGGTGCATGGCATTTTACTCCTAGCCAAGCACGTATGACATGTGATTATGTTGTGCTGCACCCCTCTGGGTGGCAGACGTTTCAATGTTAAATCTAATTACAAAAGGCTCAGTACTTTCGTTTTTGTTATTTTCTTTGTTTTTAGTTGTCACCAGTCTTGTGAGGTCACTGGCTGAACTGAACTCTCGCCGATTACACAGGGCGAATCAATCACGGTGAGACTGACAGTGTGTGCTTTTCACCCGGTGGTTATCGCGGAGACAACATTTGCATAATGCTGTACAAAAGAGCATTTCTAATATGTGGCGCACTCCAAATGGCCATCGACATACCCTAATTATTTGTTTTTGCAGAGCCCAATTATGTGTGATTTTTAAAATAAAGCTCCAATTGTGGCAACTGTTGAGAATCCAAAGTTCCGGCACAGTGCTCTAAAGGACGTGATGGTGGAAAGAGAATTCCCGGATTTCCGTCCAGCCATGTCCATCTATCTTTACCCTCATACATAAAAAAGCTTTTTAAGAGAGCTAGGGGAAAACGAAAGATTTTTGTAAACAATTGGAGCTTCTATTACACTACTTTCAGGCGGACTATAAGGAGCTTACCTGCTGTGTAGGCCTGCAGTCCGGGATCGACCTGCCGTTCACGAAGCTCCGCTCCGCAGCTGCTCTGCCTTCCGCCTGCGTGCATGTAGTAATCCTTGAGTGAGGAGTCGCATTCCCCGGCCGAATATCGGCCGGCCGACGTCATCGCGTCGCATCGCGCAACACACCTACATGTGGGTCGTGACACATTAACGTGTCGCGCCACACAGTTTGGAAAGCTATGGCCTAAGGCAAGGTCAATGCCTAGCAGTCTCCTGATCCCAGCAAACTATGAGAAATTACTCCACCGGAGTCGGCTTGCACAGGGGGTACAGCTTATCAGACGGATACTTTCCCCCGGCCTCCTCACGCCCTGTGCCTTAAACTCCATAACGGGGGATGCAGAAATTCTGCATACTTGCGCCCTGATGCTCATGCGCATGTGGGGGTGGCCACAGGTCCACTGGGAAAAATGATTCCCCCGGGCCCGCACCCCGACAGCCTACCTACGGGCTGTCACTGCCCCTGGCGTTACATGCTTCTGACCGCTAAGAACCGAAGAATATGCTTACCAATCATGACCTTACCGCCTGACGGGACACACACACAAATAAATACAACATTTACCTGAAATCAAATAACATGTACTGACATTTATTCAACGTTACACACTTCAATTACATAACTCTGTATTAACCAATCCTGCACTTTGCAAGCTTACAAATATTGACACTTTTATTATAAATTCACCAACATCATATTTACATTGACTCTATCTCCTGAGATACCTGCAATAAAAGTAAAAGAACAAAGCAAACACATTACTGCCAAACACATTTAAAATGTACTAATCAACAACTTTACATTACTTCTATCTCCTGAGATACCTGCAATAAAAGAAAACGAACAAAGCAAATACGTTACTGGAAAACACATCTAAAATGTACTGAATCATCAAATTTACATTACTTCTATCTCCTGAGATACCTGCAATAAATTAAAAGAACATAACAAATACATTACTGACAAACACCATTAAAATGTACCCAATCATCAAGTTTACATTAATGTTATCTCCTGAGATACCTGTAATTATTTTTTTTTAGAGACCATCAAAATACATTCCTGGCCAACACATTTAAAGTGCCTGCCTTAGGGGATGGTGGGTGGGTAAAAGAAATTACGGGCCGCTGGTGGCCTGGGTGCTGTGCCCATGGGGAGCGTAGGAACAAGAGACTATTCTGCTCCCCACACCCCCTTTTAAACCGGTCGGACCCCACCGATGGATGTCCGTGTGAACCGGAAGCACTAACGTGCTTCTGGTTCACGCCCCGCCGTAACACGCCTACTGGATGCTTATGGGGGAGGTGAGAGGGCTCCCACTTCCTTCTTTCCCCTGGGTAAAGGTCCGACTGCCATAAGGGCGGCGTGCGTTACTTAGCGCTCGGCCTTGTCCATATGGCCTGGTACTCCCCCAAGTCCTCCTTTTTTACCTTTGGTACCCACAGCCAGCTGGGCCGGATGGGGTCTCCCTCCCTCTTTCAAGGCAAGTATTGAGACCACACCAATGTTTTGGATTAGTGGGTGTAACCGCCTGGCCGTATTTATTTATTACAAAATTAAAAAACATTGTTTATTACCATTATGTACAATTACGCAGAAAGGCCAGATGCATTGTTAGACCGATGATGTCACATGGCTAACCTTAACTCTAATAAACACAACACGCTTACTGTAAATCTAACAATGCATCTATTCACTTTCTGTGTGTCCCCTCTAGAGCCTACGGAAAGGTCAATGACAGGCAGCCTCCTGATCCCGGCAAACTACGAGAAATTACTCCACCGGAGCCGGCTTGCACAGGGGGTACAGCTTATCGGACGGATACATTCCCCCTGGCCCCCCCTACACCCTGTGCCTTAAACTCCATAACAGGGGCTGCAGAAATTCTGCATACTTGTGCCCTGATGCGCATGCGCATGTGGGGGTGGCCACAAGCCCACTGGGAAGAATGACTACCCCTGGTCCCCGCACTTTGACAGCCTACCTACCTGCTGTCACTGCCCCTGGAGTTACTGACGCTAAGGACCGAAGACTATGCTTACCAATCATGACCTTATCGCTACAGGACAGCATAGTTGCCCGACCATCTGTCTTCCCCTCAGCCCACTAGGAAGGTCATGCCCTGTAGCTTGCCTGCCCCTGGACAGGACTCAACTAAAACCCTTCATCCCAGGCGAGCCGGGTCGTTGCCCCCTAGGTGCAAGTCCATCAAACTATACTCTTGTTCCCAAATCACGCACCTTGGCATTGTGAAACTGCAAGCAAAACATGAAAATAGCCCCTCCGTCAGTGTATTGCCCTACTGCTAAAACCTACACTACCATGCATGATACTATGTAACAGTGTACTGATGCAAACTTCTCCCTGAGTCACAGGGTAAAGAAACTTGCAATTCACGTGAAACTGAATCAATGGGCTACAGCATGTTGTGCCTCACAGTGTACAATCCAAGGGGGACCTGGGCAAGTGGTAAGTGATTCATCCAATCTGATTATTCAAAATTAATTTTCTAATGATTCATAATCAGTCTGAAGGATCTCTCTGGCTGTAGCAACACCGCTGCGTGAATGGGCTACAACAGTGTGTGGGTGGTGAATATGATTAATTTATACCCCCATATACGTTGATTAGTGAACAAATACTGTGATCAAATTGCTACATCACAATCTGACCATACCTACGTATATTTAAAATGGTAAAAAAAAGGTAATGTGGATAAAGTGCAGGGTGAGTATTGTTTTTTTTTATCAACCCTTCATAGAAATCAAAATATGTACAAAAGCCATGATTGATTATTTATGGTTGCAGGTATTCCCATCTCTTGGTAGGTATATGTTTCCCACTGGAAAGGCCTCCTGTGGTCCCATCCCTGTGTTGGCAGCTGTTTCTCAGACACGTGGGAATTATCCTATATGGGTGGCCAGCTCCTCCCCGCCATTAAGACCATTAGGGACTTTGGTATTGAGATCAATGATGTATCTTGATTCCAGGGATTGTAGATGTTTCTACCCGTCTCCCCCTCAGGGGTGTATCATGACTCTATCTATACCAAAGAAACGTACAAGACGGCTGTAGCTGTCATGTTTGTCGTGAAAATGTCTGGCCACAGGATAATTAAAATCCCATTGGTGGTGGCATATAAGTGTTGCAGGATTCTGAGTTTATAAATCTAATGAGAACTATGAAAAAGTGTAGATGAAGGAGAGAGGCACTGATACAGAAAGAACAAGTTGAGAGAGTAGGAAAAAAGGCTTTTGCTTTGAAGAGGAAGCTTGTCATTTTCTTTATAAATAGAATGAGACTTTTGGCAAAATGGTGTTGTGCCGGAGGAGACAAAACCAGCAAAAGAGATTAGTCAATAGAAGTAACTTTTGTACAGTTTTTAGTTTTACAATGGATACATTCTTCTAGTACAGAGCCTTTCTTCGTGGAAGATAGCTATCTCGGGGATAATAGATTAGTTCATGCGATTGATTAAACAGGACAATGTACATTCACCCCAGTACAGAGATCTGGGCCTAACTCCATCATTGATTTTTGGCTGACCATGCCATTCCAGTGTGGACCCAGCCATGTGCAAATCAGTCTTGACCCTGCACCAAATGGGAACAGTCCAGCTCGAACTGCCAGGCCAGGTCCTCCCTGAACTGGAAACATGCAGCCTAAGACCGTTTTTGGACTTTCAGCCCTCAGTAGCCAGGATAGCTTGAACCCAGTAGCATGGAGAGCATGGAACCGACGTCTGGGCACACCCGTCCCACTCGGGGTGACAAATGCAAAAAGAACAAATGATGGACAAAATGCAGAACAATGTTATACATTCACCCCAGTACAGAGATCTGGGCCTAAATCCATCATTTCTTTGCTCATCATGCCATTCCAATTTGGACCCAGCCATATGCAAATCAGTCTTGACCCTGCACCCAATGGGAACAGTCCAGTCCGAACTGCCAGGCCAGGTCTTCCCTGGACTGGAAACAAGCAGCCTAGGACCGTTTTCGGACTTTCAGCCCTCATCAGCCAGGATAGCTTGACTCCAGTGGCATAGACAAATGCAAAAAGAACAATTGATGGACAGAATGCAAACAAATGTCATACATTCACCCCAGTACAGAGATCTTCGCCTCAATCCCTTTTTATTTGCTCACCATGCCATTCCAGTTATAGCTGGGTCCAAACTGGGGTGGTGTGTTGAGCAGGAGAATGATGGATTAAACCCAAATCTTTGTGACTGGGGATGAATGTTTGCATTGTCCAGCATTCCGTCCATAAATTGTTTCTTTTGCATATGTCATCCTAAGTGGGAAGGGTATGCCCAGACGTGTGTTCCGTGCTCACTACACCACTTGCTTCAAGCTAGCCTGGCTGATGAAGGGTAATGCCCAGAAACCGGTCGCATGATGCTTGTTTCGGGTCCATGGAGGACCTGGCTTGGCAGTCAAGTCTGATTTGTATATAGCTGGGTCCAAACTGGGGTGGTGTGGTGAGCCAAAGAATTATGGATTAAACCCAGATCCTTGTGACTGGGGGTGAATGTTTGCATTGTCCTGCATTCCATCCATCAATTGTTTCTTTTGCAAGAAATGAAGAATAGCACTCCTATAGCGAAAGAGGTGATGGTACCTAGAAATGTAGAACGAGTTATTGGAGAAGAGGTACAAGGAAGGAGGAGTCAGGATTGGATCCTTGCAAGATTAGAAAGCATACATATTTGCATGGACAATCACTAGCTTGTTTATCAAAGAAAGTGTGCCAAAGCACCTTTCATCATTTCAGGATGTTAGTTGTACATGGCTCGATTATGTAAACTTTAGTTAGGAGGCTGTACTATGTGAAAACTCCTGTTTTATGTTTAGGAGGAATAAATAGAGCACTTTTGCATGGCACTGTCGCAGACATAGAAAAGGTTTGTGATCATGCCAGTTTCGTTTCTTTGGTCCTGAGCAGGGTTCTAGGATAAATGAAGAGTTAAGAGGAGGAGTTACAGAAGAGAACACAGATATTACAGTTGATAGTTTTTACAAAGAGATGACAAAATTTAACACAGTGTGGTCTGAAAAACTGACTGTTGACATATTTAAAAAGTTAAAAAAGAAAATCATAACAAGTGGCAAAAGTTAGTTGTGTATTTATTTGTAGAGGAACACTTTGACATGTCCATATGGCAAGTTTTATGTAAGTATTGTTACAATAAATTAGAATATAATAAAATGCCTGCTAATGAAGAAAAACTATGATGGGCCAAAAATTAAAAAAATCAACTTTTATGATTCTCTGCAGCATTGTGAAGGACTGTTATGCATTGCTCTCCAGCACTCACTACAAGTCCACAATCCATGTAGTATGATGCCATACGGGAAACCTCTGGAGCCAAATCTTGAAGCTGAGATTCGACCTCTGAAGGGACTCTCTGTCCCATTGTTGTTGCGGCTGTTATTAAAGTTGAAGGTCCTTCAGCCTCGCGTTGCCTTCTTGCTGCTTTTAGACGATTGCCATGGTATGTTTTACCATCGTACAGCATGGACGTTGTCCTACAATAACTTTTTTTATTTGTACCCCATGACAATGTCTTGTCACATATTGTGCATTGCAAAATTTGGCGACTCTTTTTGATTCTCCCTACGGAATCCTGAAGAAATCCCATGCAATGCTTGATTTCTTCTGGGGAGGTCTGTCATCTCCAGAGTCCCCAGTATCTACCTCTAGGACTGCCTGGTCCAATTGCTGTTCCACTTGATCTCCATCTTCTGGCTGAGGTGCCAGAATATGCAAAAAAAACCACTCCAGCAAATGCAAGTGAGCTGCTAAATGGGCGTGCTCTTCCTATTCTTTTTTTTTAACATTTCTTTATTATGATATTTTTACAACTTGAACCCCCCACCCCGGAGCCCCGCCCTCCGATTGGGTCATCTGTTTCCATGTCACAGATTAAAAGAAAATTAAGAAAGAGAAAAAATAAGAAGAAGAAGAAAGAGAGAGAAAAACGAAGATGAAATCAATTTGAGAAAACAGGAAAACATTTCAAACAAACACGTACCTAAGTCATTGGCATCAACATTAAACATTAGGTTATGGTGACATTAGCCTCATTTCTTAAGTATAATATTCTATTTCATAATTCTTGGTGTTGTATCCACTGTGTAAGGGGATCCCAGATTTCTAGTCCCTTTTTTTTCCTTTTTACTCCCTTCCTCCGATATATCGCTGTCTCTAGAGTGTATGAGGCTAGAAGTCTTGCCCGCTATAGTGAAAAGGTTGGTGGATTTGTATCCAGCCAACTGGATGCTAAGCAGATTCTGTAAATAGCCATGGAGATGAATATGAGCCCCTGTATTCTTTTTGGCCTGATATCCCCGTCCATTCCTAGCATCATTTCAGCTGCTGTTATTTCTATGTTTGAGTTCCAGATTTCGGATTGGAATGTTGATATTTCACGTCTAAGGAGTCCTAATGTGTCACAAGTGGCAAAAATAAGGACTATATCAGCCGCTGGTGTCGAGCATCTGGGGCACTGGGTGCCTTTGCCTGTGCTCCATTTGGCTATTTTGTATGGTGTATGATATAATTGGAAAAAGGTTTTATAGTATTGTACTTGCAATTTAGGTGACATTAGAAGTGAATGATAGAGTTGGGATGCCCGCTCTTCCTATTCTTATAGTTGAAAAGTGTATCATCCAATCATATTTCTTTATTTATAGTTAGGCTCAGGTTTCAATCGTACAAAACCAGTGTAATTCAGTGGTTAAAGTTAGCTGAGCGCACTATAACTCTCACACCTCAATGCACTGCTTATTACCTTACATATTACATCACTAATGACATGGTCCGTGACATCACTCATGACGTCACTGATGACATCTCAAATGACATTACTGATAACATCATCCGAAGAATCTCTGATGCATCCACTCACACCCCAATATAACATTTTGAACACCCACTCCAACTTCCACACTACCATTTTCAAAACCATTGACTCACCCATGCCAGTACTTACATAGCTACTCACTGATTCATAGGTCTACAAACACATCCACTCATACATACAAACAGCTACTCATACACTAATACAGCCTCTGATATATCAATTCATACACCCATACAGCCACTCACACAGTGTCAGTCGCCCATAGACCTACTCACATACCTACTCACTCACCAATAGAGTCAATCACACAGCCACTTACTCACCTATACAGTTATACACATACTCCCTAACATATTCGTACAAATACTAACACAATCTCACTGACCCATACTGTCAGTGACACAAGCACACAATCACCCATACAGCCACTCTCACAGTCACTCACTCACACATACAGTCACTCAAATACTCAAACACATACCTATACTGCCTTTCACGTGTGCAGTTACTCAACCATATACCACTGACATATCCATGCACTCACCAGCACTGCCATACACAGACTCAGTCAACCATGCAGCTCCTCTTAGATAAACTCACTAACCCATACAGCCACTGACTCACCCACTCACTTATCCATGTAGGTAGTCACACCCACCCACCCACACAAACACTCATACACCGATACAGGTACTCAGGAAACCAATGAATTACCCATACAGCCAATCTTGTACCCACTCGCAACCCATAAAGCCACTTAGATACCAACTGACTGACTGATACAAACATTAAGACAACCTATTCACTCACCCACACATTCACTGAGACACCTAATCAGCCACGTATACAGTCAGTCACGCACCCACTGAATCTTCCATGAAGGTACTCATATACCCACTGATTCATCAATAAACCTTGGTGTGTATATATATATATATATATATATATATATATATATATATATATATATATATATATATATATATATATATATATATATATTTAACACTCATAAACTTTTTAAAAACACTCACAGTTACTAGATGATGTCATCAAATATGTTATTTGAGATGTCATCAGTGATGTCACTGACCATGTCATGAGTGATATAATATGTGAGGTCAGAAGCAGAGCATTGCGGGGCGAGTTACAGTTAGCTCAGCTAGCTATAACTGTTGAATTTCACTGGTTTTGCATGAGTGAAACCTGAGCCTAACTATAACGTCCCTGTAACCTTTGTTTTTTTCAGTGAAAAAAAAATATATATATATAAATATATATATATAAATATATATATATATATATATTGATTATATAAGTTGATTACGATAAGGAAGCCTATGCTCAATTAAACGACCGCACATGTTAAGAACGAATACAGATGAGTACATTAGCTTCGATAAAAGCGGAATATCATCGTAAATTGTCAAGATGGAGATCATGCAAACTACTAACTGAGGTTGAATACAAATACCTAAAAAATGACAATCCAATCCCACCAATCCTATACTTTATCCCCAAGATCCATAAGGACCCCCTACACCCGCCAGGCAGACCGATTATATCTGCCAGAGGCAGCTTATTGGAACACACCTCTGTGTATATTGACTATTTTTTTACAGGGGTATGTGCAACAACTAGGCTTCTGTGTTCGAGACACAGGGGATTTTTTGTCAAAAATTAAGGATGTTGAAGTGGCTATAGGTGATTGGTTGATAGCCTTAGACGTGTCAGCGCTCTACACGAGCATATCGCATATTGATGGCATGAATGCGGTTGAACACTATTTATCCAGAGGAAATACTTGTGCTAAGGACCATAACACTATGCTCCTTGATATGTTAAATTTTTGTCTCACTAACAATGTCTTCTTGTATAACCAACAACTATATCGACAACTACAGGGAGTAGCAATGGGGGCCAGCTTCTCCCCAAGCTTCGCATGTCTGCACATGGGAGCTTGGGAGGAGCTGGTCCTGGGCCATGAATATCGCCATAACATTAGCAATAATTTGGTTGCGTGGTTTCGTTTTATAGACGATCTTTTTGTTATTTGGCGTGGCAGTAAAGAGGATGCATTGAAATTTGTTGAAAACATCAACATAAATGAACTGAATTTGAGATTCACAGCAACACTAAGCCAAGAAAGTGTGACTTTTCTTGATACAGAAATGTACATAAAGGGTAACAAATTAGAGGCTAGGAGTTTTCGGAAAGCAACTGCTGGCAACAGCATACTGCACGCAGCCAGCGCACATCCACCCCATTTAATATCCAGCATCCCTTACGGGGAGATGCTGCGATTAAGGCGTATCTGCAGCAATTCATCTGATTTAAAGAAAGCACAGGATGAAAGTATCAGTCGCTTTTTGGAGAGGGGTTATTCGAACCAAGTACTTCAAAGAGCTAAAGACAAATCCATGGCTCTCTCTCGGGAGGAACTGCTGACTAGAAATAGTGAAAGGTTGGATGAGACAGCAGACAACCCAGCAGATGAAACTTCTGGTAACAACAATAGTTTCAGAGTTATTACTGGGTACAATAGACAACACCAACAAATCCGAAAAAATACTCAACAAACATTGGCCTCTGGTCACCCATGATTCTGTCATAGGCAATAGTCTCCAGAAACAAGTCTCCCTCACTTTCAGCAGGGCACCATCACTTCGAGATCATGTGGTGGTTACAAATTCCGAACCCTACACTAAATCAACCTGGTGGGAAAAGAACAAAGGCTTTTATAAATGTAAAACCTGCAAGGCCTGTAGCCATGGACAGAATACAAGAAATTACAGAGACGGATTTACCAATATACAGCATCCCATCACTCAGGTTTTAACATGTAAAACCGAGTATGCTGTATACATATTGGAATGTCCCTGCGCACTGAAATATGTGGGCAGCACGAAGAATGCTGTCCACATTCGCATTCTTCAACATCTGCGGGCCATTGCACACAGCGATAACACCTATCCAGTGGCCCGCCATTTTAAAGAATGCCACCACAGTGACAATACCCAACTTAGATACTGGGTGATTGATTCAATTATGAACAGCAAGAGAGGGGGAGACAGAGATGCGAAGTTGAGGAAATTGGAGACTAAATATATCTTGCTCCTCAATACAAAGTCACCAATGGGCCTCAATATTACGGAGGATTTATACACATGCTTACCCTAAATTAATTATAAGTGTTACCTTTAAGAGCAGCAGGAATTATCCACACAGTTGTTCCCAAAACACAAATTCCAAGAATGAAAAGACTATGGGAATAATAAGTGGAGAGAAAAAATAGATAGGGTCAATTTTAGTTTTCTGAAATCTGAGGATGTTGTAAACTATATGAAATTATTAAATTGTTATTTTTGGGGAGCACAAATAGAAAATATTTAGATTGTGATGGATCCTAAACTCCAGTCAATCGACCAGTATTATTCACTATACTAAAATGTATTCATATATTTGTTTCACTTTCTATTGCTGAAAAAGACTATGGATAACAATATGTAATCAGGTCAACAGGCAAGATCATTAACTAGAACGTAAAGGGTGGCAGGATGCACCGCAGCATCTAATCTTTCACTATCCATTGGAAGGGGTATTTGTTATTCAACATATATATTAATATTGGAATTGGAACTGTCATAGTTAGAAGATCAAAACAATACAAAACATTGCAAAACATGCGGTTTTTTGCACATTTGATTGCGTAATTTGCACAATAGATAAGCGTATTTGCACAATTTTGTATAATACCAAAAAACAGCACTTGCACTTTATTATTGACAATATCCAATTTGACTTACGATATGTGTTACCCGACAGTGGAAAAATTAAATCATGTATTTTATGAGTAATTTTTATGATGAAATGATATAATGCCATCGATCAGATAATTTCACATATGTATATATATATTTTTTATTCAGAAGATCAAAAACTTTTTTGATTCAGCAAAAAGAGTGCTTCACTGGGATTGTTTACTGAGTCAAAGTATAGTGAATGATTATCCACATGTATACAAACATTTATTTGTATGAAGAATATTAATGCAATCAAAATTGATGCTTCTTATATATTAATTCTTTATTTAACATATGTGGTAACACTATCTGAGATCGGACAATGTGTTGGTATTTAACCATTATTTTTAAACTGTTGCCTTCTACCAAAATAGCGGAGCCAAATGTGTTTATTTAAAACATTACTTTGAGTATGTTTTCCATGTCTATGCATCAGAGCTTCACAGGTGTAACCAATCACCCATCACTGGCACTTTAAAAGGTGAACACCGGCAAACAAACATTGTCATGTGAACAAGGCTCGTGGGAGCCGAAACGTCATAGACTGTTTTTCTGCACTAAATAAATAAGAAGAAACCTTACTGGTCCGTGTCCGAGTGGTGCTTTGCCTGACGGATTGTTATCTCCAAGACAGGCGGAACGGCGGAATGCATGATATATATATATATATATATATATATATATATATATATATATATATATATATATATATATATATATATATATATATATATATATATAGATATATATATAGATATATATAAAATATATATATATATATATATATATATATATATATATATATATATTCACTGAAAAAAACAAAGGTTTTAAGGGTGTTATAGTTAGCTGGACATGTCACTCGTACAAAACCATTTAAATTCCTCCATTAGTTAGTTGAACTGAGTATAATTCGCGCGCCTGCAATCCACTGCTGATAATGTCACATATTACATCATTCATAACATGGTCAGTGATATCACTGATGACATGTCGGATGACATCTCAAATGACATCAGTGATGACATCATCCACATGACAATCTGATACACCTCATCATACACTAGTATAACCTTTCAACACTAATTATAAAATATGGAGTACCATATTTTAAACCATTGACACACCTCTGCAAGTTTCTAAAAACACACTCAGTGATTCCTTCACCTAGAGACACACATCTAAACACTTACCTATAGATTCACTCATTTATTTATTTATTTTTATGTATTTTACATGCTAACAAAGATCAATAGAACATTATTAAATATACTTATACACCTACATCGATATTACACACCAGCACATATCCTATTTGACCAATAATAGTCCACGGTATCACTTCCGAAGGTAGATAATGCTCAATCAGAGATCTTTAGCCGAGTCACAGCGCCAAGACACCCACGGGTATATGTTGCGCTTTATAAATTTTTAAAATAAATAAATAAATACATATTCACTTATGCAGTCACCCTACTCACTTATGTTAACAATTGATCATACTTATATTTACTAAGCTACACACTTATACAAAGACCACTTTGTTTATTCATATAGATAGTAACTCATACTTGGTGTGTTATAAAATCACTATTACAAGTATACAGTTTTCAAAACAATCACCAATACAATCACTGAGTCTTATGTATACTTATTTATAAACAACAACCGTCACATACACTGCCTTTTATATTTCTAGTTTGTTCGGCATGTATCATTGAGAAATATATTTACTCATCACCACACCCATAAAGAGATTCACTCACCCAAACAAGTGTTTCCACGTGCAGTCTTAACCTCATATACCTACTAAATCAACTTTTTACACATCTTTGAACAGTCACACATCTCTCACCCAACCACACACACATTCACTATCCCATACAAATACTCACGTAACTAATTGATAACTAATATCGACTTTCGCATAGCTAGTAACCAACTTATGTAGTAGTTTACAGAACAAGAGATAGAGTGATACAGGTATTCACACAGTTTAATCACTATCCCATATATTTAATGAGACACATTAAATTATTAATCACCTCGACAGTCAATCACAGTGCTACTAAATACTCATCCAGACACTTATACATCCACTCAGTCTTCAGTGCAGATTGCTATATATATATATATAATACTTATTTAAATATTGAACCAAACCACAGTCACTGGATAATGTCATCAGTGATGTCATCAGTGATGTCATTTGAGATGTCATCAGTGATGTCACTGACCATGTCATAAATGATGTAATATGTGACATCATCAGCAGTGGATTGCGGGCGCGCGAGTTATACTTAGTAGAACCAACTATAACGGAGGAATTTCAATGGTTTTGTACAAGTGAAATGTCCAGCTAACTATAACACCCCTAAAACCTATGTTTTTTTCAGTGAATTTCTATGTTTTTTTAAATGCTAATTCCTAACTATAACATGTCTGAAACCTATCTTTATTTCACTGAATATACATATATATTATTTTTTTTCTGGATACATCAGCAAGCCGAAGAACAGTAGTAACTCCAGTCTGTGGGTGCTCATTTTCATTTTTATTTAACAGCCAGTTCCACACACTGACCCTTCACCAAGACTTTCTCATATATATATATATTCACTGAAAAAACCTTAGGTTTGACACCAGTTATAGTTAGCAGGACATTTTACTGACATAAAACCATTGAAATTCCCACGTTATAGTTAGTTGGACTCACTATAACTTGCGCGCCTGCAATGCACTGCTGAGGACGTCACATATTACATCACTCATGACATGGTCAGTGACATCACTCATGACATCACTGATGAAGCCATCCAGTGAATGTGTGCCTTTCTGAAAAATAAATATGTTTTATATATGTATACGAAAAAGGTCGATGGAAGAATAAATGTTTAAATAAGTGTCTTAATGGATGTTTTTTAAAAAAAATTGATTGGTTAACTGGCTTATTAAGTGTATCTTTGTGAATACATATGTTAGCGAGTATTGTTTAATATTTAAATGTTTGTATCAGTGTTTCACTTTGTGTATAAGTGGCTGCATGGGTTGGTGAGTAGCTACATGGGTGTGTATATGGGTTATTAGATGTTTTTTTAGTATGATTATGAGTGTCTGTATGGTTTGGTAGGGGTGTTACTTAACACATAGATGCATCAATGACTGACTCACTGTTTGTATGTGTTTTGAAGACAGCATATGTGCAGGACTGTATGGGTGGATGAGTGTGTATATGTGTGTGTTAGTAAGTGAATGACTGTCTCACTAGTGTCTTTATCAGTAACTACATATGTTTTAATCTAGTATATGTGAGTATTGATGTATCTAAGTGAGCATTTGTGAGAGTGAGAGATTGAAAGAGTTCTTGTTTAAATAAGTATGTGTTTCTATAAGTGATTGTTTAAGAGAGTAAGTATGTGTAAGTTTCCTTAGAAGTAAGATGGTAGTGTGTGTATAGCTGTATATGCAAATAAATGGATGTTCAATAGTTTTTTTGCATGTGTGAGTGTGTGTGTGAATAACTTTTGGATGACTGTTGGTGAGTAACAGGATGTATAGGTGTATCACTACATATGATGAGTGAGTATATGTATGAGTGACTATATAGAACTGTTGGTGAATGAGTGGATGTGTATCTAGATGGTGGAATTACTGAATTGGTTGTTGTAACTGGTATGGTTATCTTCTTTAATTTGAAAATGTTAGTTTCTATTTTTGAATATGTGTTTCATGGTTAACATTACACTAAAAGGAGGTCTGTCACTCTGTCACAAGGATGGTGTCATCAGTGATGTCATGAGTGATGTCACCGACCAAGTCATGAGTGATGTAATATGTGACGTCATCAGCAGTTCATTGCAGGCGCGCAAGTTATAGTGAGTTCAACTACCTATAACGTGGGAATTTCAATGGTTTTATGTCACAAAAATTTCCTGCTAACTATAACTGGTGTCAAACCTATAGTTTTTTCAGTGAATTTAATAGGTTTTTTAAATGCTAATTCCTAACTATAACTGTTGTGAAACCTATGGTTTTTTCAGTGAATTTCATAGGTTTTTTAAATGCTAATTCCTAACTATAACTGATGTGAAACCTATGGTTTTTTCAGTGAATTTCATAGGTCTTTTAATAGCAAATTTCTATTGCTATCAAATATAATATTTTTTTAAATGAATCCTATATTGTATATGTATGTAATACTATTTTTTATATGTATATTCTTCATTTTTTTATTTTTTGCCCTGGAGCGCTCCCGGTGCGCGTACCGGTGAGCGTCCTGTTAGTGCTTTTGCGGCGAACGAAAACATCATCGTGACGTATCGCGTAGCCGCGTCCGCGTGATACGCACGGCGTAAGCGCACCCGGAAGCAGCCACGCGCATACGAACTCGCTACGTAAGCGCCCAGGGTCGCGTAGCATTAACGCGTCGGGTCATGTGACCTGAAAATAACACTTTTCATTGGTTCAGAACAGTTTTGGTTTCCAAATGATGAAGGCCCGAGTCATGTGACCTGAAAATAACCCTTTTCATTGGTTCAGGACAGTTTTGTTTTCCAAATGATGAAAGCCCCCACCTAATTTCCTCATTCTCACTTTGTACTTTGAGTGAGGAAGACCTGTTTGCAGACCTCTCTGTACCTATTTGTACTGAAAAATGGCTACAGTAGCAGCAGCAGCAGCAGCATCTCAACCACCACCACCACCACAAGGACCACCACAACACCACAGTGGTGGAGATGAAGAAGAGGAGGAGGAGGAGGAGGAGGAGGAGGAGGAGAGGAGGAGGTTCCTACCAGAAGATACTACCCCATATAAGCCAAAGGAGCACATTATCTGGGAGTTTTGTTCAATCCCAAAGGACCTCAAGAAAGTAAATGCGCCAAAGGTGACGTCTAATCTATGGCATTGTACTTTCAAGGGGAAACCCTAACAAAAAGTACTCTTTTGGCAACAACACCATGATTTGCCACATGCAACGCCGGCACCCTAACAACTATGCTAGGGCAGAGGTCAGAGAACTGACCAGAAAACCCTCCCCAATCTTCTCCCAGCACCTCCCAAAGTAAACAACCCACTCCATCGGGTCCAGAGACAAGGGAAATTGTCCCAAACATCCAATCCAAGTTTGGAGAATTCAAAATCGTTTGTATATTTTGTGGAAAAACAATTACCTATGGCGAGCAAAGTATAAAACTCATCAACCGTGCTGGAGACAATCACAACTGTAGTAAGAAACCTTAATTTTTTCCTGATTTTTTTTGCTCCAGTTGAGCCGTTTACAAATCCCTGTTTTTTGTTTGTCCCCATAAAAAATCCCCAAAAAATATAAAAGTGTTAATAAAAGCCAAAAAAAAGTAAAACATGTTCCAAAAAACAATAAAAAAAATATAAAACAGCAAAAAGAATAAAAAAAACAGTTATTTTTAGAACTACCTCCAATTTATAAAAAAATGCTGCATTTTTGAAAAACTCTGTCATTCTTTTTTCCCCATGGTACGCTCCCCGGTACGCTCCGCGGTGCGCATACCGGGCGCTCCCCCCGTGCAAATCGAAAAAAAAAAAATAATAATAATTTTGCCCCATGGGGCCCTTTTATGGCACCTAGGGGGGTCTACCCTGCCCCCTTTTGGTCATTTCCCCCTTTGTTTTTTCCACCTCTTGTGTCTGGATCCTACCGAGACACAAGATGGCGGCCGCTCCGGACTGTTTGGAATGTTGACAGACACCCGAGAGCCAATCAGCTTTCCACTCGCGAACTCGCATAGCGCGCTGGAGTGCGCCCCGGTGCGCGTACCGGGACGCGCTTATAGATATATATATTTTTTTGAACCTAAATTACTTAAAATCCACTGGAGCACATATCTTGAGACATAGCAAAGGCACATCGGGCTACCAGTTCCTACAATTTTGCCAAGTTTGGTGGAAATCCATTCAGCCGTTCGGGCTAAAAGTGAGTCCAACCGCCCTATAAAAATTAACATGGAGAAAACACGTTTTGGGACCCCCCTTTTATCTCGGCCCCCGCTTGACGATTCCCCCCCAAACTTTCAGGGAAGGAGCGGAGCGCAGCGAGGCAAATTTAAGGAAAATTACAGGCAGATCCCTCAATCGACGTCAAAGTTATTCCCAATAGAATGTTGCGATTTCCCTATACAAAATAATCCTAACTATAACTACCTACTGGTGACCGCCAGTAGGTAATATATATATATATATATATATATATATTGAGATTGATAAAGCCTGCTGCGCAGGCGAAACGCGTCTCTCTTTTACTGCAGGGTCGTGGGAGACCTAAAGAACAATAAAGAAGCCTGATCCATACATGCCTCGTGTACGTGCCTCTTCTTCCTTGAAGCAGGATGGTTTTTTCTTATATATATATATATATATATATATATATATATATATATATATATATATATATATATATATATATATATATATATATATATATATATATATATTTTTTTTTTGCTTACTTCTCACGGCTCTTTCGCGGCGGAACCTCCCACAGTCCGGTGGCGCGTTCACGGCTGGCAGAGCCCCGCCAGTCAATTATTTACCATAAACTTCCAAGTTAGACGCGCACTCAGAGGTAAAGTGTACACAGTGCCGCTTTATTTGCAAATAAAGCGACACTGTGTACACTTTACCTCTGAGTGCGCGTCTAACTTGGAAGTTTATGGTATATATATATATATATATATTACCTACTGGCGGTCGCCAGTAGGTAGTTATAGTTAGGATTTTTTTCAATGTTAAATCTCAAAATTCTATTTGGAATAACTTTGGCACAGGTTGACGAATCTGCTCGACAATTTCCTCAAAATGGCCTCGTCAAGCTCCGGTCCTTCCCTGAAAGTTTGGGGGGGATTCGTCAAGCGGGGGCCGAGATAAAAGGGGGGTCCCAAAACGCGTTTTCCCCATGTTAATTTTCATAGGGCGGTCGATTTCACTTTTAACCCGAACGGCTGAATGGATTTGCACGAAACTTGGCAAAATTGTAGGGACTGGTAGCCCGATGTGCCTTTGCTATGTCTCAAGATATGTGCTCCAGTGGATTTTGAGTAATTTAGGTTAAAAAAAATATATATATCTATAGCCGCGCCCCGGTACGCGCGCAGGGGAGCGCTCAAAGCGCGCCACGCGACTTGCGTACGGAAAGCTGATTGGCTCTCGGGTGTCTGTAAACATTCGAAACAGTCCGCAGCGGCCGCCATCTTGTACCTCGGTAGGATTGAGGTGGTAAAAATCAAAGGGGGAAATGAGCAAAAGGGGGCAGGGTACACCCCCCCTGACCCCCTAGGTTTGATGTGGGGGTCATAAAAAAGCCGTACGGGGCCCCCCCAAATTTTTTTTTTTAATTTGCGCCGAGGGAGCGCCTGGTACGCGCACCCGTGAGCGTACGATTGAGAAAAAGAATGACACTTTTTAAAAAAAAAAAATAGCATTTTTTTATAAATTGGAGGTAGTTCTTAAAAGAACTTTTTTTTGTTTTTGTTGTTTTATATTTTTTTTATACTTTTTGAAACGATTTTATATTTTTTTTGGTTTTTTTTCAGGGGAAAAACAAAAACAGGGATTCAGAAAATGCTCAACAGGAGCAAAAAAATGAGAAAATTTAGGGACGGGGAGAGCATTGGTGTTCCTGTTTCTTTATTGCAATGAGTTCAACGCTCTGCTCCCCGTAACAGAGTAGTTCGTCACAGTCCTTGCATAAAAATTTTATTCCTGCAAATACCGGCTGGATGTTAGGGACCATTCTTGCACGTGTTGAACCTGAAGGTGTTGCTCCACCAGTGGAGGTGCTGCTGCCATCTCTTCGTGCCTTCTCTGCCAGCTCCCTGACACTCTCCCTGGAGTAATTGTTGGGGTGTCTTCTTTTGACATGCCTAATTAAATTGGCATTTCCAAAGCTGTATTTTTTTAGAGGATTGCCTCTGGATAAAATACTTCCACATATTTTACAAGTTACTTTACTTGCATTAACTTTTTTTTGTCCTTCAGGGATGTCATAAAATTTCCAGATGAAGTGGTTCTTTGTTTTCTGGTGAGGAGGGTCCTCTTGCACAAATCCATCTGAATCACTGCTGGAGGACTCCCTTGCAGTCATTGTTGTAGATCAGGAAAGTATGAGTTCAAAATTCACAAAACACCTCTTGCTTTCTCCAAGTGCAAATCAATAGTGAGAGAAATGGGTGGGTTTCTCTAAATTTAGAAAAAAATAATTATTGAACCAATGAAAAGTGTTATTTACAGGTCACATGACCATGGGCTTCATCATTATGAAACCAAAACTGTTATGAACCAATGAAAAGTGTTATTTTCTGGTCACATGACCCGACGCGCTTACGCGACGCGCCGCGGGGCGCGGCCAGAGGTGCGCCGCGTAAGCGTGTCAGACGCCTACGTTGCACGATCGTATTCGCGCGAGTACTTCCGGGTGCACTTACGCCGTGCGTATCACGCGGTCGCGGCTACGCGATACGTCACGATCATGTTTTCGTTTGCGATATTGGCGCTCACGGGACGCTCCCCGGAGCGCGCCAGGGGGCGCTTTTCAGAAATACGCTTTTCGGGGCGCACTCCGGGGCGCGCTCTGGGAGCGCTCCCCCCCAAAATTTTTTTTAAAAAAATTGGATAATTGTAGGGACAGGTAGCCCTATTCTGAAGTGGTTTGTAAAAAAATTAACTTTATAAAAATATGTATTGTGCTACATTGGGCTTAATATATGTTAGAGCCAAAATGTAGCCCAAATGTAGCCCAAAGTAGCCCAATGTAGCCCAAAGATGGCCACCAGAGACCAAAAATTGTAAATGTAGCCCAAATTTCAACTAGATGTAGCCCAACTGTAGCCCAATGACAGAATGTACCAGAGTGTTAAAAAGAACAACTAGAGTGCTAACAGTCTTATTTATAAAGTGAACAAAACAAGTGATGGACAGAATGTGGATCAATGTCAGGGTCAGAGCTGATTTGCATATCGCCATTGTCTAACCCAGGGTGGTGTGGAGTGCAAAAAAACGATGGATTTGGGCCCAGATCTTTTGACTGGGGGAGTGTGTGACATTGATCCACATTCAGTCCATCACTTGTTGTTTTTGCAATTATTTATAAAGTGAAACTTATAGTTAGGAATTAGCATTAACAAAACCTATGAAATTCACTGGAAAAAACCATAGGTTTCACACCAGTTATAGTTAGGAATTAGCATTTAAAAAACCTATGAAATTCACTGAAAAAACCATAGGTTTCACACCGGTTATAGTTAGGAATTAGCATTTAAAAAACCTATTAAATTCACTGAAAAAACCATAGGTTTCACACCAGTTATAGTTAGCTGGAAATTTTACTGATATAAAACCATTGAAATTCCCACGTTATAGTTAGTCGGACTCACTATAACTTGCGCGTGCAATGCACTGCTGATGACATCACATATTACATCACTCATGACATGGTGAGTGACATCACTCATGACATCACTGATGACACCATCCAGTGAATATGTGTCTTTCTGAAAAATAAATATTAGTGAGTTATGTTTAAATATTTAAATACATATATTAGTGTTTCACTTTGTGTATAAGTGGCTACATGTGTTGATAAGTAGCTACATGCGTATGTATATGGGTTATTTGATATTTTTATTAGTATCAGTTTGAGTGTCTATATGGTTTGGTGGGGGTATTACTTAGCACATAGATGCATGAGTGACTGACTCTTTGTTTGTATGTGTTTTGAAGACAGCATATGTACAGGACTGTATGGGTGGATGAGTGTCTATATGTGTTTGTTAGTGAGTGAATGACTGTCTCACTAGTGTCTTTATCAGTAACTACATATGTTTTAATCTAGTATATATGAATATTGATGTATATAAGTGAGTATATGTGAGAGTAAGAGATTGTAAGAGTTCCTGTTTAAATAAGTATGTGTTTCTATAAGTGATTGTTTAAGAGAATAACTATGTGTAATTTTCAATAGAAGTAAGGTGGAAGTGTGTGTATAACTCTATATTCAAATAAATGGTTGTTCAATAGTTTATTTGCACGTGTGAATATGTGTGTGAGTAACTTTTGGATGAATGTCGGTGTGTAACAGGATGTATAGGTGTATCTCTTCATATGATGAGTGAGTATATGTATGAGTGACTATATAGAACTGTTGGTGAATGAGTGGATGTGTATATAGATAGTGGAAGTACAGAATTGCTTGTTGTAACTGATATAGGTATGTCCATTTTTTTAAAATTTCAGTTTCTATTTTTGAATATGTGTCTCAAGGGTTACTTTACACTGAGAGGAGGTCTGTCACTGTGTCACAAGGATGGTGTCATCAGTGATGTCATGAGTGATGTCACTCACCATGTCATGAGTGATGTAATATGTGATGTCATCAGCAGTGCATTGCACGCGCAAGTTATAGTGAGTCCGACTAACTATAACGTGGGAATTTCAATGGTTTTATATCAGTAAAATTTCCAGCTAACTATAACTGGTGTGAAACCTATGGTTTTTTCAGTGAATATATATATATATATATATATATATATATATATAAATATATATTACTCCAATCCTGCTTCACTAAAAGACAGGTCTGACACATGCTCAGGTTACCAACAGTGATTTATTCCACCAGTGCACATTTTCCAAGCTTCGCGATGTCCACAGTTTTCAGCCTCCGGCAGACGCGTTTCGGCGTGTGCCTCATCTGTGCCGGGTAGTTGCTGAATGTGCCAAGGTGAGTTCAACACGGAGCTGCTATTTAAATACCTCCCGGGTGTTCTCATTGGCTGGGAGTCTTTCTCAAGGGAAGCGGACAGGGAAAGTTCCTCCAATAGTGATTGTCACTATGCTCCCAACCAAGAGGCCTCGGACACAGTGCACCAAGTCCCGCAATGAGGAACTCGCACGCAGTCAGATTAAGGTACAATGTCCCAACCTCGCACATGATAATGCTGTTGTTGCTTTGCTGGCTCCTTTAAATTTTGTGGGAAAACAAAGGTCGGCTTACATCACTGCTGAGCAATCCTTTAAGCAAACATGCTGTCTGCTCCCTCTCCCCAATACCTTCGTGACACTCCAGGTATATATATATATATATTAATTTCACAGTTTTTTTTATAGTATTCATCCACCATGAGACATAAAGGCACATTACAATATAACATGAACAAAGACGCTGATGTTTTGCATCAAATAAAGAAAACTGTATGAACCACTCGAATCATTGTAGATGGACATAAGGTATTACAGAGGCGTAAGGACCAAGTGGAGCTTATGGGAAGCGTAGCTGATGGAGAGTAGCATTGGGTAGGTCGGGAGATGAAATGGGAACAAGTGCGGTGGGGGTAGGAAGGAACTAGAGGAAAAGAGAGAAAAGTATGGCTAGAGAGCAAAAAAGAAGTTAGGAAGAAATTAGGCACTAGGGAGAGGCATAGGGGCTGGAAAGAGGTGAAAATGCGAGGGGACTAAGAGTGAGTAAAGGTTAGGTTTTTTTTAAATGAGGGGCCATTTGACCACATTTGAGAAAGTGTGGAAAAAATGGGGGTTAAGAGATGCATTAACGATTTTGCACCAGGCATCGGGAAGAGTAGGAAAATATGATGCCTTGGTGGTTGCTTGTATAGATTAATTTTAGTAAGCAGTTGTTTTTAGATTTATAATGAACATTTTTTGATTTTATGTATTTATTAGTAGGAAAGAAATGTCGTGTATTTGTCATTTTATGTGTCATATTGATGCTTTTCGTAATGGGAGTGAGGAAGGCAGAGATGGAAACGATTCTGTTAAAATAATCAAGATTTTTGAGCATTCCCGTTCATTTTCTAGTTTATTTCTCTTCTTTTCTTTTTTGGGTCGGAGGAAAGCAATGGCTGAGAGAGTCTAAGCCACAGTTTCTTCATCTTCTGTGGTGCAACTGTGTCAGTTGCTTCACAGATGAGTTTGTTGTATGTTACACGCATGGTATTAATGAATGAATGAATAAAAAGCGACTTGTATAGTTAATTGTTACTCCAAGGAGTGTCTCTGCACTCTGCTCACAGGTCACAATTACAGAATAAGTCAGATTTTGAGAAACGAGACACCCTCACATGTGGGCTGCTAAATGTAAGATCTTTGTCTAAACAGTGCGTGGAGATTCAGTTGGCACTGGACTCCCGTGATTTGAATGCTTTGTTTATGACGGAGACATGAACACACCTTAGTTCTGATTTAGAACCGGGGCTGCCATGCTCGCCAGGACATAACGTTTTTCACAAACCACGAACAAGTGGTAGGGAAGGAGGAGTGGGTGTTATTTTTAAAGAAATATGGGACTTTGTCCGCTAGATATTAATGTGATAGAGGGCTTTGAGCAACTGGGAATCACGCTAAAGGACCTTAATGGGCATTTACTGACAGGTATTGTACGCTATAGGCCCCCTGGGGCTGTTAGTGTGCAACAACAACAGGCATTGATCGAGACCTTTAGCAACATGGCAATTACACACACCAGATTGCTAATTTTGGGTGACTTCAACATATGGCTAAATGGAACCTTGGATTCTGGATACAATAATCTCCTCCAAACATGTGAAGGCTTAAACCTACAACAATGGGTTACAGAGCCAACACATAAGAGAGGACATATTCTAGATCAAATTTTTGCTTAAAAACAGGTATTAGGACATATGGACATTCTGCCTGTAGGTTGTTCCGACCACCACCTTATTAAATTCCAGGTATGTAACCCGAGAATGAATAGACCGGTAGCCAGTGAGGTGAGAAACTTTGTCAGTAGGGACTGGAAGTCTCTTTTAAAAAAAGCAAGAACCTCCCATGTGTTCTCCCTGAATGAATGTTCTAAGGTAGACATACAGGTGAAGGATACCTATGCTGCCTTAGGTGCACTGATTAGGGGTGGGCGGAATTTGCCGAGTTGCCTTATGCAAAATTCTGCGAAATGGCACAAAATGCTGCGCCCAGTGTAATCTATGCAGGGTCACTCTCAGGGAGTCAGGGGCAGACGAGCATCGTGCCAGAATGAATCCTGCCCTGCATATTTATCAAAGAATATGCCACCGTTTTGTGCAATACCTCTACTCAACTGGAGTACTTTCTATTGGCTAATCAGTAAGTGCTACCTCGTTGGGTACATGTATAGTGCTTTTCCTACACTACAGCTATGTAAAGGGACAGAAGAGTTGTCTCCAGTGACCAGGCATCTGTAACTTTGTCACCTGTCATGGCGCTGAGGTCCCTTGATTGAGCTGTCCATCATAGTGGCGAAATGCCGGGAATACGTTGCACACCGCTAGTGTGTGTGGGGCGTTTCCAAACAGACGGGGCTTCAATGCGAGTTTGCATGCCTCTTGTTTATAAGGGTCAGAGGCCGTTCAGAGCAGCAGATGAGGAGAAAGCAGCCTCCTGGTCACAGAAACTACACGTGGATTGCGCTCGAGAAACTCATGGATGCAAAGACCTCCATCAAGGATTGCAGCTAATTTTCGACGGTGCATATGTAGAGAAAGAATGCACACCTGCCCAGCCTCGACCGAGCTCATGATTTTTTGGGGCTGATTAATGCGTTACTGAATATGAGCTTCTACTCGGGCTCCTGCTTGTTTATTTATGATATGTAAGTGCTTCCTGGTGAAGTTTAATAACCTCATCATGCCCCCGAATTCCGTTCCGCCGCGGATCCCGGAAGTTTCAACATTTTTGAGTTCCGCGCGGAACGCAAAAATTATGACATTTCACAAGTGCTGCGAACGGAACGAAATTTGACACCCCCCTAGCACTGATAACAGCTATGCTGGACCAGGTTGCCCCTTTAAAAATTCATAAGAAAGTGGGCAGACCTTCAGCCCCATGGTTCAGTGAAAAACGTAAAAATGTGAAACTGGAATGTAAGCAGGCAGAGAGGAAATGGAGAAGGGCTTACAAAGATGAAGATAAAATTGCCTGGAAGAGAGCAATTATCAGCTATAAATAAGAAAAAAATACTGCGAAGGCTGAATACTTCTCCAATTGTATTTTGAAAGCACAGAATAGTACAAGAAGTATTTTTTAAATAATTAATGACATAATCAGCCCAGACTGAGCTAAGAATAAGATTCACCCCACCCAGGACCTCTGTGACAGCCTAGCAACATTTTTCAATAATAAAATTAGAATTATTATCGATGGCCATAAAAGGGACAATTTGCCAGGGGGGTAGAAGACCCCAGTGGCAACAATAATAGAGGTCTACCAGATATAAAGAAGCCACGAGAGGCAGGGGTGGAGATCACACATGCCTTAACCGATTTTGAGATACCATTGGTGGAGGAATTTAACAGAATGGCCTTAGGTGTTTCCTCTGGATCACCTATGGATCCCTTATCACATAAAATCTGGAGGGATTTGGGAACAGAATTATTCACAATACTTCGCCAGATTTGTAACCAATCCCTTTCTAGTGGAAAAGTACCGGCTTGCTGGAAACAGGGACTTATAACACCTCTCTCAAAAAAGGCAACACTTGATCCAGCTAGTCCAAAAAATTGCAGGTCGATTTCCCTGCTGCCATACCCAGTAAAGATTGTAGAATGACTGGTTAGCAGAATGCTCTCAAAGCACTTGGAAACATATAACATTCTAGAGGATATGCAATTTGGCTTCCGTCCTGAACACAGAACGGAGACCGACCTGGTGACTGTAATGGACGATCTTCGAATGCGTGCACACAAAGGGTAATCAGCGATACTTATCCTGTTTGACCTGTCTGCTGCATTTGACACAATCAACCTCGCGGTACCCCTGAACAGACTTGAAGAGGTGGGGATAGCAGGCACAGCTTTGAAATGGTTTCAGTCCTTCCTATAGTATAGGAGGCAGGCAGTGGCCCTTCCCCTTATCAGTCTGAATTTACAAACACCATGCATGGCGTTCCTCAGGGATCTGCGATTAGCCCAATATTATTAACATCTATGTGAGACCTTTGATTGCTGTCATAAGGGTGCATAATGTCAATATTGTAAACTATGCGGATGACAACCAACGCATTCTATTCTTAGAGGGCGAACGGTTGACATCCTTGGTAGATTTTCATGCTTGCCTGCAGGACATTGCACAGTGGCTGAGAAAGAACTCGCTATAATTTAATGCTGATAAACCTGAGATACTTTACTGTGTGGCAAGGAAGTCTCCCCCATCACTTCTCACAAATTTCTGGCTTTTACCTACTAGTCCACTGGCCCCCTCGGAGAAGGTGCGGAATCTGGGAATTATGTTTAAAAACAAACTGACCCTTGAATCACAAGTAAATAACACCATGGGGAGCTGCTTCTCTATTATCAGAGCCCTCCGGAAGGTCCTTCTGGTCCTGCCAGCTCAAGCACGAGCACTGGTGGTACGAAGTACCGTTCGAAGCAGGTTGGACTAATGTAATGCCTTGCTGCTGGAGTCTCCAAGATACTTGATTGAGAGGCTCCAGAGGATTCAAACAATAGCAGCTAAGCTAGCTTTGAGGAGGCCAAGACGATCATCTGCCTCCTTGGCCTTGTCAGAGCTACATTGGCTCCCTATACTGCAAAGAGTTCAATTTAAGTCCCTTTGCATAGTTTTCAGGGCCTTGCAATGGTCTGGACCTAAATTAATGCAGAGAAAATGTGCCTGCTATGCCCCTGTTAGGAGCCTTAGCTCCTCTTCTGCCAGAATGGTGAAGGTGCCAAGATTAAAAAAACAAAGTCAGGGGGTAGGGCCTTCAGCTCCTCTGCTGCTCGACTATAGAATAATCTTGCACTCAAGTTGAGACAGCTGGAAGATCTTCTTCTATTCAGGAAGAGACTAAAGACATGGCTCTATTCTAGTGCATAACTCTACTATTCCGATGAGCCCAGCTGGGCCCACATATGTTGGCGCCATTATGCCTGCTGGGTGACAGTGCAATCTATAAGTATTGAAATAAATAAATATGGTTAATTCATCTCTTCCTGCTTAAAGGGCCACATTTTCAGTTTTTTCTTAAACAGTGAGATTGCATCAATTGACCTTAACTCCAGGGGAAGCTTGTTCCATGAAGAAGGCCCCAGAAAGGAGGAAGACCTTCAATCAGCTCTGGTGCAGTGAATCCTAAGGATTCTGACCAGGAGGGTGTTGGCAAATCACAAATTTCTCAAGGTAGCATAGACACTAACTCTTGTCCTGAGGTATCCTGCATCAGTATGGTGGAGTGCCTTGTGAACCAGAACACGTGTTTTAAATATTATAGGACATTCCATAGGAAACTCTACTTTCAATTTTGAGTAGGCTCACTACCACTGAAATCTTTTACAGGCAAATGAGCTTTAGGAATAGGTAGTATATGTCCCACTTGTACAAATTATATGGAAATGATTGCCCATTTCCTATTTTTTACCCCATTTATGCAGCTCAGCGCATGAAATGGATCAAACCCATATGTAAGTATCTGTGGACAAGAAGTAGCAACACAGCATTGAGGATCTTATGATCTGATTCACAGCCACTGTTTGCAGTTTCTGTTGCTAAGATTCTAGGCTGAATGTGGGTGTAGTCCTACGATCTAGGAACTTAGCTTTGTCCCCAAAACAAGCCCTCCTTGAGATGTAACCAACTATAGACACAGTAGTGCTTGTTATACCTCTTTTGGTGGTTCTGCCAAGTGTCTAATCATACACATACATTGTTTATGCAAAATAGATTGTGTGTAGTAAGCATTTTAATAATGATAACTATAATATGCAGACACATGCCAATTGGCCTGATTACTCATGTACATTGTGATGCTTTCCCTCTCATACTTTTAAGTTTAAGCTCTTTGAAAAAATATATCATTTATATTTTAACTGTTGTTGGTTGTACATGCATTTATGACACTAATTGTCAACATAAAGCTTTTGGAAATTAAATGAAAACTCTCTTCTTTATTGGTAGGCACTGAAGAGCCCGCAAAAGCGGGTACACGTGTCCTCTCAGAGAAAGGCCAAGGAGAATGCGGGGCACAGAAGTCTGGACCATATCTAGCCTGTTAACAAGGTGGTCGGGTAAACCCAAATAAAGGGCATTTCAGTAGTCCAGCCTCGAGGTTATAAGTGCCTGGATAATGAACTTCCTTGCTGAGCATGAGAGGAAATTTCAATCTGTGGTCGTAAGAACGAAAAGTCATCAAATTTGACACCCAAATTCTTCACTGTTCCTCACTAAGGGCCTGGGGAGAGCATTATCTGGCTAGATGGTCTGCCATGACTCCTCAACGTTAATACAGAAGAATAGGTATTCATTCTTGTCAGCATTGAATTTAAGTAGATGGAAGGTAATCAGTGGAAGATGGCTGTGAGGCAGGATCTGATGGATTTGCCCAGTAACTCTGCTTCCCTGCCATAGGAGAACAACAGCTGAGTATCATCATAGTAAGAGACCACTTTTGCTCCCAAGGGTTCAGCCAGCTGAGATAGTGGGGTAAGATATTCATTGAATAATGAAGGGCTCAAGGCCGAACCCTGTGGCACCCCCACTAAAAGTTCAAAGAACTCCAAAGAGAAGGGAGGGATTCAAACATCTTGTCTTCTGCCCTCTAAAAAGAAGGCCAGCCAGTCCAGGACTTGACTAACTATTCCGATGGATTGTAGACACGCTAGGAGTTTGGCGTGGGGTACGGAATCATAGACAACTAGCAAATTAAACAGGATCAGCACTACCTTCCCACCAGCATCTATGGTGCCTCTGATGTAATCAGAAACCTCCACTAGTGCTGTCTCAGTGCTGACGTTAGGTCTAAAGCCAGATCAGCTTGGATGGAGCATATTATTAGTTTCCAAGTACTAAGAGAGCTGCTGATTTACATGTATTGCCAGCACTTTCGACAGTGTTGGTAGTAACCATATTCATCTGTAATTAGATTGCTCTCCTGGGTCTGCCGAAGGTTTCTTAAGCTTTTAGCCTGCTTCCAGGAATGGGGTTCTGTTGCTGTGAACAGCCATTCATTAAGCAGCTTATTAGCCAGTTGCTTAATGATGCTTGCCCCTAGTGGTAATAGGTTGGGAGGGCAGGGATCAACAGGAGATCCCGATTTGAAACTAGATATTGTTGCTAATAACACCTCCAAGGAGATGTGTTCGAAGCTAGAGAAAGACGCTATAGTTGGTAAACCCAAGTGGTAGTGGAGGAATATGCCTTGGTCATCATGTGGAGTTTAGCACATGGGTGCTAAACATCCCGAGCACACCGCCCGGGTGCGCAGATGCTATGGAGGGGTGATGGGGCCACCAGCACACGTTTCCTTAAGCGTGGCTAAAGCGAAACAATGCCCCTCCATGGAAATACCTTCCCCACACGGGAGCTCCTCTTGGCTTCACAGGGGGAGGCGCAAAACGCCGCTCCGTTCAGCGATCTGACGGCACCCTGGTCCTGTGTGACTGGTGCAATGCAGGTGGGGATCCTTTCCTGATGAACGGGGGGGGCTGGAAGTTTCCACACCAGGAAAGCTCCCAAACAAGTACAACACAGTGGAGCACTCCATAAAAGAAAACCACAGAGGAGCTCCAAATTAATGCAAAGCACAAGGAAAGGAAGCCTCTCCCAAAATAAGCACCAGGATGGTGCAAATTAAAGGGAAAGCAAACTGACTTTGTGGCACCACTTGTAAAACAACGTGGAAGTACCAGGGCTCCATGAAAAATGGAACAAATGCACCAGAACTCCCCCAAAAACAAAGGGGAAAATGTGTAGAAGGAAGACATTGATGTCCCTGAGTCTTCTAAAAACAGGTGGCCAGCATACACAAGCCCTTGGAGCTTCTCCACAAGCAGGATACTACAGAAGGACAAAAATAGTCAGTCCTTTTTCTCCACCATAGACAGTAGCAACAACTGCAGGCCAACCCACCCCTCGCACAGTAAAGGCAGCACTCCTCACACAGTCCTTCTGCTCTTCTTTTTGGCACGGTCCTCTTTTTCCTGGAACTACTCTGAAGTTCTGGGGTCTGGGTCTCAATAGTTGTACCACATTTTCCTTTGTTCTCTTGTAGCAGAAAGTCTCTTAGTTCAGTCTAAACCAGGTTTGTCCTCGCTGGTCCAGCTTCTTGGCACATCCCAACCAAGGCACACAGAATGGTTAAATATGAAAATGCCTACTTTCTAAAAGTGGCGTTTTCAAACATACAATTTAAAAACCATCTCCCTAAAACAATGTGTAATTAAATTCTGAGTTCACTTCAGAGAGCCTAAACTAAATTTCTATATCTTGTCCCAAAGAAAAGTTGGACTTGTAAGATGTTGTTATGTACCCCAGGGTACCCCAATCTAGGCCTAGGTAGCTAACCGACCTTTTACCTACATGTGTTCTACCTTGCTCTGCATAAGTTATAGC
Source organism: Lissotriton vulgaris (assembly GCF_964263255.1). Taxonomy (NCBI): domain Eukaryota; kingdom Metazoa; phylum Chordata; class Amphibia; order Caudata; family Salamandridae; genus Lissotriton; species Lissotriton vulgaris. Next base: position 972,280,161 of record NC_141689.1, on the reverse strand, counting down.
ACTGACCTTTTACCCAATTATGTGCTGAATAAATGCCGATCAGATTCCTGGAAAATAGCCTCATTTATTGTGTATGAGGATTCTTAGAAAAGTCCCTGCAGATGATGTACATAACAGCATTAACATACTCTGTAAAAGTCATGGTCATCTTGATCCTAGGGCGAAAGAACTCCTTTGAATAAATTGAAGCTATTGTTCTAGGCTCATTTGCATAATTGTACTTACAATATATTGATGGTGTAAGGAACCCAAAGGCTATAAAAGGCTATCTAGTATTGGTTTAAAAGAACCAAACCAACACTAGATAGGCAGAGGAGAAGGTTCCACTCTGACACTACACGCTGGGGTCCTGGCCTCACGAAGCTACAACATGCAGCGGTCTGACATCCAACTCATAGACCAAGATAAGGTCCTTTGTTCTCTCCAATCAGGAGATGGGGTTGGCTCTTTCCTAGGGGATTCTTGGCTTTACAACCACATACATGCTAGGTACACTTAGATAGGGTTTGCATCGCAGGAGTACGCTTGATTACCGTCATGTATCTATATGACTGCATATATTCACTGTTTGAGCACCATGGTAGAATTCTACTTTTTATTTACTCTTTTGGTGCTTGTTATCCTATACATCTGCTTCTGTCTAATGATTGCTGCAGCATATATATTTTATACTAGAATGATGTTGGTTCAATAAATGCTTATTGGAAACGTCCCCAATGTTTTATTTGTGTATCTCTCTGAGACTAAGTGAATATGATTGACAAAGAAAAAAGTACTGTACTGTTTCCACCATCCCTGAAGAATCAAGGATTGTCATGTTCGATAGTTGCCAGAAACTATTCGCTCCTTGGTAAGGTTAGTGGGCTTATTGTGGCACTGTGAGCTAGCTGGTCTAAAGGCTACCATAACCTTTGGAGGTGTCTGGAATAGGTCTAGACACCAATCTCTCGGTTTATGTTGTCTAAATGCGCATTTTTAGGAACTACACAACAATGTTACAAAGTGACTCCTGTATTAGCCTTTGGGACAGATCGTGAGAAACAAAATAGGCAGTATTTCACTATTAGGACACATAAAACCAAACACACCAGTACATGTCCTCCCTTTTACATACAGTGCACCCTGCCCATTGTGGTACCTTGGGCCAACTTGCGGGGTGCCTTACTAGTAAGAAAAGGGAAGGTTAGGGCCTGACAAGTGGGTGCACTTGCCAGGTCGACATGGCAGTTTAAAACTGCGCGCAGACACTGCAGTTGCAGGTCTGAGATTCCTTTTCAGGGCTACTCATGTGAGTGGCATAATCAGTGCTGCTGGCCCACTAGTAGCATTTAGTTTGCATGCCCTGGCACACCCAGTACAGTTTACAGTTTACTAGGGGCTTATCAGTAAACCAAAAATGGCAATCATGGATAACCAATCACAATAGTAATTTATACAGGGAGCACTTGAACTTTAGCACAGATCAGCAGGTGCAAAGTGCCCAAAGCATCTAAGCCAGCAAAAACAAAATTCAGCACAGCATCAAAAAACAGGAGGTAGAGGCAAAAAGTCTGGGGAAACCATGCGAAGGATGTCATGTCTAACATGTACAATCAAGTAAATTGTCATAATTTGTTTTGATCCTATTACAATCTTTGTTTCCATCACACTTTGGAATTGGAAACAGGTGCTTCATTTGTACTTTTCTAACTGTTTATTTCCTTTGAAATATTTGTACAGTTCATTTACATGTGTTTAAAGTTTGTTCTGTTAGAATAAAATAACATTCTACAGCCTTTCCTTCCAAATCAACAAGATTGTCACATAGTTCACTTTACAAAAGCCTTACTGTTAAAGATTGAGTTTCTGGTTGGCAGAGGTATAAACCCTGTCCAAGCAGGAACCACAATCCTAATCAGAGTAAGCCAGATACAGATCGTAAATTAACCTGTGCCCACCCTCTGGTAGCTTGACACAAAGCAGTCAGGCTTAACTTAAGAGGCAATGTGTATAGTATTTGTCTAACACTTAAAACAGTGAAAAAGATACTGTGTCCGGTTAGAAAAATAGAGCTTAATTTAATGACCAAAACAACAAACCAGAGTTTTGGATTTTTAAAGAATATCTTGAAATACAGTGTTTAAAATCATAAACCACTGACTGGGGCTATCTGGTCATGCTAGACTTGGTCAAATCCAAATGTTCAGCCGAACCATGATGGAGTGTGGGTCAAACACAGTGGTCAACCTTGTCCCGCTTAAAAGTACCTTGTTGCATTGCCGATGAAGACCCAATGCCAGGAGCAGAGGAGATGATGTATCGGCATTGATCCATTTTGATGTAGGCAATGCTTCTCTTACGAGCCACACAAGTCAGAGATGCGTCATTGCCGAACCTCAAGATGTAGGTGAATTTTTCGATGTGGAGCCGTGCAGGTTAATGATGAATCAGATTCTGAAGCTGAGGGACTGTGCAGTCGAGCGATGAAATGTTTTCAGTCCATGCAGCAGTGGCAATGCATCAAAGTTGAGGTTGATGCGCCGGTTCCGAGCTGTGCAACGGCTGTGATGTGTGGATTTAGGAAGTTTCAGCACTTTAAACCCACTTCTAAAGGACAAGAACTGGATTGGAACCCCTTCACAGGGCAAGACTCTTAGATGGCAGAGTCCATGTGTTGGGGATGAGTGAATTGAAGTCTTTCATGTCCTTGAGACTTCCAACAGGAGGCAAGCAGACAAGCCCTGTGAGTCAGTCTGGTTCTAGACTGGAGAGACACAGGTTCTTGTCACTCCCAGGTAAGAGGGCAACAGGAAGCAAGTCAGAACTGCAGAGCTGGAGCCCAGCAGAGTGACAATCCTTTCAGGAGCACAATAGTCCTTTTTCACAGAATGTCCTCAGGTCCAGGAGTGTATTGTGTGTCCCATTGGGTACTACACTTATAAAATAAGCTAATAACAATGTTATCTTATGGGAGAGATAGGCCATGCAGTAATGAAAAATGTATTTTAGAGTTTTTCACTACCATGACATGTAAAACCTAAAAGTGAATGTCCTACTTTTTAAATACACTACACCTTTCGCTTGGGCTGTCCAGGGCCTACTTCAGGGATATCTTTTATGTATTAAAAAGGAAGGTTTGGACCTTCCAAGAGGTTTAACTTGCCAGGTTGACATTCAGTTTAAAAGTTGCACCCACAGGCTCTGCAGTGGGCAGCCATAGATGTTTAAAAGGGTCACTTATGCGGGTGGCACAATCAGTGCTCCAGGCCCACTGTAGTGAACTTTACTAGGGACTTATAAGTAAATTAAACATGCTAATTGTGGATACACCAATTGTATCAGGTTTCAGGGAGAGAGCACAAGCACTTCGGCGCTGGTTAGCAGTGTGAAAGTGAACAATGTCCTAAAGTGAACAAAAACAAATTTAGGAAAAAGGGGAGGAGAAAGGCAAAATATTTGGTGTGACTTTCTTGAAAGGGCAATTTCCAGCACTCACACTTTGCAGTAAGAGAAAGAAAAGTAACCACTAGCCTCTATGTTAAAAGAATAAGCAGTAATTTGTCAGACTAGACTAACGTTTCACCTCTGTTTTGAACCAAGATAAATCAAAATTTAAAGTAATTTTTAATGATCATGCATATCAACTTTCAGCACCTTGGTGCCCTCTCAGGGTTTAAAGGACTGTTGTAGTTGGGCCCCCTCCAAACTCTCATCTCCATTGATTGCACCGGATGCACCATTGGTTGCTACACCCATGCCTTCCGCACCCTCATACTGAGTTCATTCACTTACTCAAGACATTCCCCACCATGAATGTGAATCAAATCTATCTTGCAGTTTTTGATTGTCAATACCATTCATTAACATTTGAAAGCATTTATCTTGAAAGAATTCTTCTGAAAGCCATTGTATGATTAACCCTCGCTGCAACTCATTTGCTATCAAATCAAACATCTTATCTATCAAAAGTCTTTTTCATGACCTAAGTCTGTAAATGTTACAATCAATGCTTCAAAAATAGTTTGCTATGGAATATAGGAGTGTTAACTGGTGGTAGTTTGCAGGTTACTAAGTATCACTTTCTTATGTATCGATATTGGGATACTTCTCCTTAAAGAGTTAGGATGGCCCCAATAGTCATGAATTCCCTCTACAGAGTTACCAAAATACTACACTGAAAACCTTCTTCCATTTTAATTACAACTGTAGAAAGGCCATCAGGCTCCTGAGATCTATAAGGTTTTGCTTCTTTAATGAGTTTTGACACCTTCTCTGCAAAAGTAAAGAGTGAATTAGTATGCTTTAGCAAAGTTTTCGAAAATGCAACTTTAAAATGAGCTTGATTTTTTGCAAAATAACACTGGAGTATTTAAGCATATTTGTTTTCTAAAATAGGCCAAAAAGTCTCCAGTTCCAAACAATTTGCAAACATATGCAGAATGCTAACCGCATACATACCACATCTAGAACATTTCGTCGTATCCCCACACAGGCCACACAAAGCCCACTGAGTACGAAATTGCTGTAGTTTCAAATGAACAAAGTAAACTGAGTCATCTATAATTTGAAGTGCTAGTTTGATAGCGGTAGGCGTAATCCCCATCCCCACAACATTACTCCAACGTGCGATTAGCCTTTCGCAATCACTCTGTCTATAATTATTGAGGCATTTATAAATACCACTAATAAGAGATTTTGGGGCATATTAGCAACAACTTGCGATAATTAAAGCAAACCGTGTTTGCACAATTTTTTTATCGCCTCCTATCGCTGGATTTTTTCGTGGAGGTAATGCAGTATTACCAACATTTATCTCCACGGCGAAAAAAATCCAGTGATAGCGGCGAATCCCATCATTAACATGAGATTTCCAGCTATAAAAATCCTATTGCTAAGGAAAATCTCGCTAATAGGCACGTGGGGACTTAGCCGTACCAAACTGCTCAGCACATGAAACCCGCACTGATGCCAGTGTGAGGTGTAATGTAAAATGTACCAGATGGCAAGTTAGAGATGCCCCCTGAATCCTAAACCTACAGTCCACGTCTGGACTGAGAGGCTGCATTGGCTGCCACACAGTAGACATGTTGCTGGACCCCTGGGTGGAGAGCCCCCCACTCTCCTGGGCCTGCAACAATGTGCCTCCTGGGCAAGGTGCTAGATCTCCTCCCCCAGGATGGGCTGGGGGAAGCTTCAAAGGCATGCCGCCTCTGTGAGCTTCTCCAGACCATTTGCTGTACCCTGCAACTGGCCCCCACCAGTTCTGACCCTCACTCTGGCAGGAAGACTGGCGGGAAACCCTACATCAAGAAGGGGGGTGTGCCAGCCTGTGCCAATCCCCGGGCTCTGAACCTCTTGAAGATGTGAAGCCCTGCCCAATCCCAGCTAGGTTCCTGCCCCCTCCCACCAGGTTTGAGCAGGCTAAGGGGTGTACCCACCCCAAGACAGGGACCTATTGGTCCCTGCCCTTACTCTACCTGTAACCCCCCTAAAATCAGTATTTAGGGGTCCCTCAACCTTCCTCAGATCCTGATAAGAAAAGAAGAAAGAATATCAAGAAGAAGACCCGCCGTGCAGCTGCTAACAACAGGACGACACCCACTGACTTGGCCCCAGTCCTACCGGCTTGTCGATCCTGGAACCTGCTCCCACTTAATCCTGGCGACTCCTGCAGACAGCAACCATGGGACACCCGGAGGACCTGCCTGCCTTAACCCTCTTAAAGACTGGGACTCCCATAAGCAGAGGATCTGCTCCAACAACCACCCCCTGGTGCCAGCCAGGAAGCTCAAGACCTGCCCACTCTTCACCAGCCAAGCCCGGCCCGTGCCCGAGTGATCCAAGAAACATGAAGGTAGTCCCCTCGGTGACTGGGACCCGAATTCCAGTACCCAAAGACCCTCCTTGATGACCCAGACGACGCCTGCAGCCTCAAGGACCAGAGACCCCCCCCCAACCGTGACCAGCAGAGTGTAAAATTCTCGACACCAAAAGACACCCCTGCACCCGGCTCCCTGCAGCCCCCTGTGCCTGCCTTTGGGGTACCTACCTCTTCTCCAAGATCCCAACTTACCTCTCGAAGTGGTGGTCGCATCTGAAGAATCACCGTCCCGAGTCTGCAGCCTTTGTTTCCTTTTTACTTTTCCCATTGAATAACATTGAGCACCTGACGGCTCAAAAGCACCCTGCACCCAGCCGCCCGAGTGCCTCTGGCTGTGCAACCTTTGTCCTATCCTACTTCCCCCTTTGCCCTGAGAAAGTGACCAGGAGCCCAGCTCCCACAGCCACGTGGCCTGCTTGCCAGCAGCCACCAGCCGGAGGCCCCTTGCCCCTCATTGGATAACATTGGGCCTAATTACCTCTGCACCCGGCTGCCCCTGTGCTGCTGAGGGTGAACCAACTGTACCTACCGGACCCTGGGGGACCCCTGAGTCTATGTCCAGAATCCTAACTTCACCAGTCAGGTACTCATCTGGAAACCTGTAACTCACTTACCTGCCATTGGATAACATTGACTGGTTTGACTCGAAAAATCTTTGAAGTGTGAAGTTTTGAAAACTTGAAATATTCCCATAAAATCAAACGAATTCCGAATTCTGAAGTACTCACCTGTGATCAGGAGAGAAGCCAGTACTGCATCTTTTAGTGCAGTACTGAACCTCAAAAGTAATCCTAGTCCGGTTTACTAGTAACTTGAATATTCTCCATAGGAATCCATTGTGTGCTTTTCTGTGAAATTTCTTCTAAGTGTCTACTTTTGAAAACTTGAAATATTCTTTAAAAATCATACCAAAAACTGAAATTTAATTACTTACCTATTTTAAGTTGAGACCCCAGTGCTGGACCTAGGAGCCCAGTACTGGATTACAAAAGTAATGAGATTGTCCTTTAACTGCAACCTGAATTTTCTCCCATTTGATAACTGCCAGATTTTCATTGAAAAGTTTCTAAGTGTGAACTTTTAAAATAGCTTTATATTCCTAAAAAATCACTGCAATAATTAAAATGTTTTTACTAGACTGTTTTCAGCTTAGATCCCAGGACTGAATCTAGGATCCAGTCCTGGAACTACCAGAGTAATCTACAAAGTATTCAGCTCTATTTATATAGAAAAACCCATTGAGCTCAATGCTAAATTGTGTTTAGAATTGTGTTGCCTACTACAACTCCTGTACCTATTGTGTTTACAAAGTTTATTGCCTTTCTGCAAAGTACTCATCGGAAACCTCTCATATTGAGAACAGTATATTTTGATACCTGTTGGTTCTAAAAATAAAACAAACATATCTTTGATATAAAAACAATTGGCCTTGAGTTCAGTATTTGAGTGTGTGGAACCTTTTGCTGACTGAGTGTGTACAACAAATGCTTTACACTGTCCTCTGGTACTGCCTTACTGCTCGACCACTTTAGAGAGTAAGGTTACACCTGGCTTTAACCTCTGTTATATCTCTGGGGTTTGTGGACTCTATACACACTGTACCTTATCTTGGTCCAGTATATATAGAGCCACTTTCTCACAAGCGTTTACTGACAGCCTTTTTAAATACCTCTGGGAATATCGAATTACCCCATAGGGGAACTTTATCATAGTAAAATTATAGAGTACATCTAGAAAACATTGCATGCCATGTATATATGCTATCTCTGATAGTCTTAAACCTGACTCTTTTATAATAATTTATCATTAATTCTATATAAAAACATGCAGCTATCCTCTCCCAATATCAAACAATGGTAGAATCTTTTTTTATGTTCAAAAGATTTTATTGAGTTTTCATATTAGGCAAAACATAAAGACAATACAGAAAAATAGTATTGAGTGAAAATACCTAATCATAATATAGAGATACAAAAGCCTCAAATGGTTTGCATTAGGTAATACCATTACAATTCCTCAATGAAAAATAAAATAGGGAGGGAAAGGAAACAATTATGAAACTATTGCATTAACTAGCAAATATAGAGCTACTATAGCGAAAACATTTGTCTATTATAATTGCAATAAAAACTAGATATAAATATATAATTAAGAAGATAAATATATATCAACAGGTTTCCAAAAAGAATGATAAGAGTTAGAATTATGACCAATAACAGATAAAGGTAACTGAGCTCCTCTTCTTGTAAAAATCCCCCATGACCATCAAGCATGTACTGATAATACCAAAACATTTTTCAAACAGAATGTAATGGATTTTAAAGCAGCTGATATTAGAAAATTTTAAACTTTACCTTCAAAATCATTTAATTTGTGTGTCGAAACAGCATATTTGCATGTTAACATTTTTAAATGAAACATCATCGTGAATAGTTAATATCTTTTTTATAATATTCCAAACATCTGTCCAAAATGTAGCCACTAAAGGACAATCAAAAAGCATATTTTTTAATGAACCCACATGTAATTTTCAGTGCCAACAAGTTTAAGATTGAAGAACTTTAGCTTGAAATAAACGTAATGGACAGGAAAGAATGGATAAACAGTTAAATAAAATATAAGAATTAGTTTGATAAAGTGAGACAGGTAACCAACCAGAAATATTACTAAGCCAAATAGCTTTCCATATATCAACAGATAAGGAGATCGAAAGTTCATTATTCCAAAATACTGAAATCATATTAATGTTGATTCCTAGAGAATTAGATAATTCTTTATATAAAATAGAAACACCATGAGATGATGTGGAAACAGTTTGACTATGAATTGATAAATCTGCTTTAACATTAGATGGAATAACATGAGGAAATGAATCTATAATTGAATTACATAAATATTCATATTTAGTAATATCAGACTGAAGTAAAGTACATTTTGTTTGTAGAGCACCAAATGATATGAATGCATGGTGTAATATACATCTTTAGGATAAAAAATACCAGCATTAATCCATGAATACCAAAAAACTATATTTCTATTTAATTTAATGACAGTGCTATACCATAATGACATGTCTTCAGTAGTAAACATGGGAGATTGAAAAAATGAGTCTACGTCATTAAAAATCAATTTAGTGGATTTAAGAATAACAAATGTATGAAAAAATTGTGATTTATTAGACATGGTTTGCAAACTGGGTAATGGAAATGGAGTAACTATTGATTTCTCGATAAGAAGCCACTTAGGTGGATTATTTAAAGAGGAATGGTTAAACCATATAGAACTTTATTTTAAAATGAAAGCTTTGTGATAATGAAAAAAGTCAGATAAACCAAATCCTGCATTACATTTGGGGATTTTTAATTTTATATAACTAACACAAGGTGATGTTTTTATTCCAATGAAATTTGGAGAGAAGCTTCATTAACATCTTTGTAACATTTTTGTGAACATTGTGTAGGAATCATAGCTAGAGTGAAGAAGATTTTAGGAGTAATAGTCATTTTAATAGAATTCAATCTTCCTCACCAGGAAAGGTGAAATGAAGACCATTTGTATGTTTTATCTTTAATATAATTTAAGATAACATAACAGTTCAATGTTATTGTAAACTTTATGGATGAAGAGAACAGAATATCAAGATACTTCAATTAATTTTTTTGCCAAATAATTTAATTCATAGTTAACATATCAGGAGTACAATACATATTTAAAGGAAAAAATACAGTTTCATTAGTATTTCATTTATAGCCAGATAGTGTGGAACATTTGGAAATAATCTCTAATAGGGGAGGGAATGAGTTTCAAGGATCAGTAATCTCTGATATCTGAACCCTGCTGACGCACACGCACGCTACTAAAACGTGTGCCCTACGTCATACTCTTTGGGTGTGGCTTGGCTATAAAAAGCCACACCCAAGTCTTCCCAATGCTTCGTCTTCTGCCGCGCCCCTGGAGAGCAATCGCCTGGGAGCGTCCTGGAACCCGATCGCCAGCCAACGCCCGGAAACCTCCAGAGAACTTCGGATTCCTCCTTCTTCACGCTGATCTGCGCGCATCGCTGCAAAACAAGAAAGACACAAGCTAAGTGAAATCTTTTGCATTTAAACGCAAGGCGCCCTACGCAAGCAAGCTAGAAGAGATTTTAAAAGACTAAAAGAGACTAGAACTTACCTGACAAACTCTTTAAAGGCATTTTGGTGCAGCTGATTGAACTCTTAACTCGCAGTCTGAAACAAGGAACAAGCTTTGAGAAGTATCAAAGTGTAAAGCAATTCTGGATCGTAGTTTTGATGTTTTTGTTTGGCAACCTGTTTCTTGTCAATGTCATTATTATCTAGGTGGTGAATTCGAAGAAAGACAAGATAGAGAGTACTAAGTAAGTGAAATCTACAAAGGAGGTGTTAGGGTTGTGAATATCCAGTAAGGGAGTTGTATAACCAGTAAAGGAGAGTAACTTATTTTTGAATACTTGTTTTTCCCTCAGGAGAGAGGACTTGATTCTCCTTCTTGAATTCAACTCATCCATCTACACAGTCTACATCATCTCCACCTTCCCCGATGACAACACGGACGCAACGCTTAGTTACTTATTGTCACAGGTAGGCTTTTAAGAATAAAAAGAGATAACTTTAAATGTAGAAGTGCTAGAAGTTAAAACAGAAAGGAGTTAAGGGATAATAGTTACAAAAGTTTCTTTGTTGCCTCGCAGGTCGACAACCCAGGAACCAGTAGCGTCCATTATCCGGCCTCCCTCCCCTTTTTCTATTTGATTACCTAGGTGTTTCAATTATCACTAGGTGTTGCCTAGAATTCGGGGAAGTTGGTCCATAACATCTCTGCGAAATCCATCTGCAAGCAACTCACAGGTAAGAGTGCTTGTAGTCTTGACAGGAGACTCAAGCCCACTTTTATCTGATTGTGAATTCTTGGGTAAACCACACTTAGTTAAAAAGGAAACAATCAAGGAGACATCACTAAAATTGGGTTTGTTATAGAGGGTAGAATAAAACTCCAAAAATTCATTAACAATATCATTGTGCGATAAAGCAATTTTACCATTAGGGCCATGGATTGAATTGATTTGAGTTTTATCTTTTTTTATACGCAAATATTTAGCTCAAAGTCTGCGGACCTATTGGCATTAGAATTAGAGATCTGAATGCCAGATCTTTTGCTAAGGATTGAGTTAAACTCATATCAAAGTTTTTGTAATTTGTTTCTATATTGAGAGTCATTAGACGTAATAAAAAGTCTTTAAGATTTTGCTACTTGCTTTTCCAAGTGTTTAATATGTGCATTAAAGGTTTTATTTTCCTGGGCCATAAGAGAAATAGTTACACCTCTAATATAAGCTTTAAAGGCGTCCCATCTATTAACCATAGAGGTAAAACCCTCAGGGTTAAGGAAGTATTCCTGAATGGCATTTAAGAGCTTAGGTTTATTACGTTTATTAAGAACAATTTCAGTATTCATTCGCCATCTAGATTGCTTTGAAAATGAAGAATTTAAATTCAAAACAGAAGAAATCAGAGCATGATCCAAAATATCAATGTTACCAATTATAGGAGTAACAACAGAATTAATTAATTGCTTAGAGACTAATAAATAATCAAGCCTAGAATGAGAATTATGTGGATTAGAAAAGAATGTAACACTTTTTTCTGTGGGGAAGTGTACTCGCCAAATATCTACTAACTGTGTGGTTTGAGTAAATGTTTTAAAAGCATGAAAAACCTTAGGAGGACAAATTCCTGTAAGAGATAATCTATCTAATAAAGGATCAAATATAACATTAAAATCACCTCCAACAATTAGAGGAACTTTTCCCAACTTTAAAACTTGTTGTGAGAATAGACCAAAAAGCAGGATCATACGCAGTAGGACCATAAACATTTAGTAAAAATATAACTGAATAATGAACTTTAATTTTAACTGAAACATATCTCCCGTCAGTATCTGAAAATGTTCTCAAAATTTGGCAATGTAATATTTTTGAGAAAAGAATAGCCACACCCTTTTTTGCCAACTGCAAGAGAAGAGATAATATTATCAACCCACTTTTTTTTCATATAATCCAAGATTTTGTCATCATTATGGTTTTCCTGTATAAAACAAATATCTGCCTTGCAACTACCTAAGTAGTCTAAAATTTTTGTATGTTTAACTGGATGACATAAACCTTTAACATTTAATTAGACTACTTTACTGTTATGAACATTAGCCATGATAAAAGAGAAAAAGAAAAAGGTCAAGAAGAGGAAAGTAAGAAGTAAAGAAAGAACATGAAGAATAGTACATCCAGAACAGGCGAAAAAGAAAGGGTAGAAAAAAGAATATACAGACCAACACTAAAAAAAACAACAAAAAAATGACAATCACAGAGAAACATCAATAACAAATGCGAAACGCATTCACGACCAAACTATTGGAGCCCAGCATTTAGAGAATGACAAAATTAGTCCGAAATATCAGCTAAAACATATTCAAGTAGCAGAGTCATGTGTATCCATAGAATGCTGTGAATGATGTGACTGCTGTTCCAGAAACAATTTTAAATCTTCTGGGCATTGGAAGGACTTAGAAAAATTCTCTCTCCAGATGTGCATCGTTGAAGGATCAAATAAGCCATACTTAAATCCAAGACTACGCAGTTGAGGATGCAAATAAGAGAATTCCTTGCAAATCTTAACAATCTCTTTGGAGAAGTCTTGGTGGATAAATTTTTTATTGCCATTTACCATTTAAGATAGAATTTCACATGCCGCTTTCCTTATCAAAACCAAATGATGATGACGAAGGACCTTGAAAATGATTTGTCGTGGCTTGGTATGATGAGGATTGCGATGGGATGGAATCCTATGCGTGTTTATCTATTTCATATTTCTCTGGAAATTTCACATTTAAAAGACCAGGAATCAAATTCTCCAGATATAATCTGCAGTTGGAGCCTTCAACATTCTCTGGCAAATTAAAAATACGTAGATTGTATTGTCTGTTATGATTTTCCAAATCTAAAAATAGAGCATACATAGGGGAGATTTTAGCCACAAGTGGTGAAAGGGCGTCGATTTTAACCTTGTTATCCTGTATTTTAATGGAGTTATCCAAGACCCTCATTGACCTGCTAGCCATATCTTTACTCAGATTTTTTATTTCTGGCGCAATATTATCAGTGTTGTCATGTAGAGCATGAAGTTCTTCGAGAATTAAGGACAAAGAGGGTTCACTTGATTCCACCACTTTATACTTAACAGGAAGAGGAGAAATCTGTTGTTTCCTTTTATTATTGGGATTTTGCACATTTTTATTCTCCATTTTCATATATTAAATAAACTGAAGAAATAAATAACTTCAAAGCACAAATAAAGAGGATAAACACAGAAAAATGCAGCAAATAAGGCTGATGCAGCAGCCTAAATGGTCTGTGGGGGTGGTTAGGCCAAAGCCAGGCCCTTTTCTGAGAGCCTCCTCTGCCACCTGACAGGAAATCTGGGTAGTACCTGATGAGGAGCTCCAAGCAGCCACCAGAGGAGGCAACCAAAGGAGGCAGCACACTGCACTTGAAGACTTCAGCACCAGAAAAACGCCCATACATCCACAGGTAGGCTTCACAGGACTGCCAGCAATATTTGGAGATAGAAAATAATGCATAAAGGCGTTAAAAACAGCTCCAAAACGCATAGCTCACATTGAAGCAGCCATCTTGTTTTTGCGCACTCGTGCAAATCCAAATGATGGTAGAAATCTTTATGAGCAGGGTTTAGAAGGCTACGAAAGCGCCCCCCAAAAGCTGCCCAATAATACATTTTAAAATCAGGGAAATAAAGTCCTCCTTGATTATATGGGAGCTTTAGCAAATCTATCACTCGTTGGGATATCATGTACCCCCAGATGAAGCTACTTAACACATCCTCCAGTTTCTTTAACTGCTAATCTGTATCTTTCAATAATACTTCGTAATTTATGGTTTAAATCTTTTATTGGGTTTCAAACAATACGGCCATGTTTCTTCAGGTAAGCCTAGCCAGGCAAGCGTTAATGCGGGTAAAAATGAATACTATCTGTGCCCGCAGGCGTCGGACAGCTGTGCATGCCGCAAATATCGTCATAAACAATCGAACATTTCCCGCCCCCCTCCCCTGTCCACCTACCAAAGAAAGAAGAAAATGAAAAACCCCTTCGGAGTCAAAAAGGGAATAGGGAGCATGAGGTAGGAATCAGCGCCTGTGGTGCCGTTAGCCCTTGGTTGCCGTCTGTTCCGGGATGGGAGTGTCCGCTAGCCTGAGGAGGCGCAAGTATCTGGGACAGCTCAATTCATGGAACTCTCCTGTGAGCAGCGTTAAGAAGGGACGCCACAAGTTCGGGAATTCGTTCCCTCTGCCTGCCCTCACCAGGGATAGCTTCTCCATACCGAACATAACCTGTGTAACCAGCCAATGTGTGGGGGGGCCTGTAGGGTTCTCCAGTGTGCTAATATGTTTTGTGTGGCTGCCCCTAGGGCAATTGCTATGAGGCCGCCTCTCTGGGATTTCAGGGGATACATCAGGGTATTGGGCAGCCCCAGCAAGATGTAAGCAGGGAACCGGGGAAGTTGGGTATCTAAGTGGGAGTCTATGGAATTTATGATCTCGTCCCAGTTCCCCTGTATCCGGTCACAGCTCCAGAGCAGGTGTTCCAGAGAGCCTAATTTCCCCACAACCTCTCCAACAGCGGTTGCTGATGTTGGGGTTGGCTTGATGAAGGCATTCGGGCGTAAGGTACCAATAAGTGGCTACCTTGGTGAGGGTTTCCGTCAGCCCGGTGTGGTATGCGAAGTGTCGTGCCCTGTGATATATCCCACTCCACTCCTTGTGAGTCAGAGTCCTGCCAAGTTTCCGCTCCCAGCGGCACCTGCCCGCGTTGTATGTGTGTCTGTTTGTGAGGAGGAGGTGTTGATACAGGTCCGAGATCAATTTCTTCTCAGAGGTACGTGTGAGTAGCCATTTCTCGTATTGGGTGAGATGCCGTTGTGCCCCGGGTTTTATGTTGGGGTGAAGTGCCCAGTGCCGTACTTGCAGGTAAGCTAATCTGTCTTCCTCTCGGAGGCCGTACTCTTCCTTCAGCTGTGGAAAGGAGAGGAGCCCTTCTAGATTGAACATGTGTCCGAGCTCCCTGCAGGGAGAGTGGTGCCAGTTCGCAAATGCTTTCGGGTCGAGGCCTGGGGTAAAGTCGGGGTTGTCAAAGAGTGGCGTGAGAGGAGAGGGAAAGGAGGAGAGATCGTGTTTGGTCACGACGCGGTCCCACACCTCCATTACCGTGCCTGTGATATAAGAGGCGTAGAGCTTGGGAGGCCTGTGGCGTCTGGGAAGGAAGGGGATCCCTTGCAAGGGCCGACCCGCTACCGCCTGATCTTGGAAAAGCCAGTGTTTGCTGGACTCCAGCTGATACCATTCCACCAGGCTTCGAAGTTGCGAGGCGTCGAAATAGAGTTGGAGATCTGGGACCCCTACGCCACCGTGGCTGGGTGAAAGGACGGCAATGTCATGCTTGAAGCGCGGTCGGCGACAGTTCCATATGTAGCGCGCCAGCTCCGACTGCAACTGTCGGATCGCCGCGGTGGTCGCACGGGGAGGGTTTGGAATAAATAAAGAATCTGTGGTAACAGGGTCATCTTGGTGGCGGCTATCCTCCCTAGCCAGGAGAGGGGGTGTTGTTTCCATCTCCTGAGTTCCTCCCGGAGCCGTGTGCGGAGTTTGGAATAGTTTGCGTCCACTGTAGCTGGAATAGTGGGGCCCAGGAGGGCACCCAAGTAGGGGACTGTGGAGCTTGACCACTGCAAATCGTGCTCGTCCTGCACTTCGGAGAGGGTGTCAGGTGATAGAGAGATGCTAAGGGCGATCAATTTCTCCGCATTGATTTTTAATCCGGAGGCAAGCGCAAAGCTATGCAGTTCGATAAAAAGCACCCGTAGCGATTGTACCTGTTCGGTAAGAGAGAGCAGAATGTCGTCTGCGTAGAGACTAATTTTGTGGATATCGCCACCAAACTTGATGCCCTTGATAAGGGCGTGTTGTCGAATCCGGTGCGCCAACGGTTCCATGTAGAGGGTGAACAGAATGGGGGAAAGGGGGCATCCCTGCCTGGTCCCCCGTCCAATCGAGAAGCGCGAGGATGTGTGTCCATTAACTCATACCGCAGCGTTAGGTTGCTTATAGCAGTTCAAAATGCGGGCGCAGAGGACTTCCCCAAAGCCAAAAATTGCTGTAGGGCCTGCGCTAGGTAGGGCCAGTGCACTCTATCCAACGCTTTTTCAGCGTCGATTGTGAGTAGCATGCAGTCCGGGCGAGCGCGGGACCCTGCCTCGATGAGGTGGAGTACACGTCTGGTGTTATCACTGGTCTGTCGCTGGGGAATGAACCCCACTTGATCCAACCCCACTAGCTGTTGCATGTAGGGGGCCAGTCTGCTCGCTATTAGGCCCGTAAAGAGTTTCAAGTCGACATTCAACAGCTAGATCGGGCGATATGATCCGCAATGGGTTGTGTCCCTACCTGGCTTTGGGATGACAGAGATCGACGCCTCCAGGAGTTCTGCGGGGATAGCGCCATCCTCATCAAAGGAATTGAAAAGGTCCCATAGGAGGGGGGTCAGTTGGTGGCAGAACGTCTTGTAGAAGCTGGCCGGGTAGTCATCTGGGCCCAGGGATTTTCCAGGTTTCAAGCGGGAGATCGCCGATATCACCTCCTCCAAGCCGATGGGCCTGTCGAGGAACTCAGCTTGAGCCGGAGTCAGGGATGGGAGATGTGCCCCTTGCAATTAGGCCTGACCCGTTTGCGGGTCAAGGGTGTCTCCGGTGTAAACGGATGTGTAGAATTCCCCAAAGGCTCCGCTATCGCCACGTCCTTGGTGACAAGGTCTCCCCTCTCTGTTTGTATGGCCGGTACCCCTTGTCTTTGACGCTGCTCCTGCAGTCTGCTTGCCAAGAGCCACCCACAGCGGTCCCCTCCAGTGTAATACACCTGCTTGAGGCATAAGGCAGCATATTCTGCGGCGTCCTCATCTAGAGCAGCCAGCAGTTTCCTTTCGGTGCACAATTGCCGCCACGCTCGTGCTGCCCCGGTTCGCTGGTGCAACTGCTCCAGTTCCGACACTCATTGCATAAGGTCTGCCCGCTTCTGCCCTCTTTCCCTATTGTCAGCCACGGCTACTGAAATAAATTCACTGCGCAGGACTGCTTTCAAGGTCGCCCACTGAGTGGCCCGCGAGGTGTCTGCGTTGTTGTTGTGGGTCAAGTATTGAGTGATAGCGGCTTTGATCCGCTTCACCGTGGAGGGAGTATGAAGCAGGGCCTCTCTCAGGCCCCAGTGTCGCCGCTGAGGGGGCGTCTAGGGTAGAGGAACGTGGCCACCACCGGGGAGTGGTCAGAGAGCGAAGCCGGCAAAATGTCTACATCCAGTGCTTGCGCTACCAATGGGGAGGTGCATAATAGGTAGTCCAGCCTAGCATATGACTTGTGGGCCCTGGAGTGGTAGGTGTAGGCAGTACTGTGTGGGTGGGCATGTCTCCATAGGTCAGTAAAGCCGAGGTCCTGGAGGTAAGCTTGTCTGGCCTTAGAGAGGGCCCCGACCTGGCCCCATCGTTGGCAGGAACGGTCCGCAGTGTTGTGAAAAACTAGATTAAGGTCGCCCCCCAGTAGGAGCTGGCGCTCCGTGTTAGCTGTGGCTGCTGCTAGTGCTGTCCTTAGAAACACTTCCTGCCCTTCGTTGGGTGCATAAATTTAACCCACTTTCAGCGTCTGACCTGCCAGTAGGAAGCGATGTACCAACAGTCTCCCCTTAAGTTCAGCCTCCCGTTGTAAGACCTTGCCCGGGAACGACCTGGAAACCAATATCGCCACCCCTGCAACTTTCTTGGAGGAGGATGAAAAAAGCTGAGTAGGGAAGGCGCGGGATTAAAGGCGATATTGGTCTTTGGGGAGGAGATGTGTCTCCTGTAGGAGGCAAATGTCCGCTGCTGAGTGCTCTAAAAGGGACAAAACCGCCCAGCGCTTAATGGGATTGTTGAGGCCCCTCACATTCAAGGAGAGAATTTTAAGCGTGGTACGTGCATCGGGCCTCAAGGTGGCTTCTGAAGCTGTGTGGGATGTGCCAAGGACAAAAGGGAAAAAACAGAAGGCCCTAGTAATAGGTGAACTGGGGGAACCCCCCCACAACAACCCTTCCCCCCAACCATCCCAACAACCCCCCCACCCCTTCCCACCCCCCAACCCACCACCCCTTCCCCCATTCCCAACGGCGAGTCCCCAACTTGTGAACATTGTCCCAGGCCTGTTTAGTCACAGTCCAGGCCTGTGGTAAAGTCTCAAAGGAGGGAAAAAAGTGTCAGTGGCGACCCTGAGGCCCCCCGTCCCCTTTCCCCACCATTGAGCTGAATCGGAGTGCAACAACACCCCCATCTGTGCCCCCTCAGGGCCCTTCGCTTGTGTCTCTGGCGACTTCCTGTATGCCGCCGCGTGCTCCATCGCCATTGCCTCGGGGTCCGGCTTAAGTCCCTTCTGGGACGGACGCCCGTGTCGCACCGTCTGCCAACCATCTCTCATCGTCCGTGGGGACTTCGGTTGGGAGGGTTGTGTACCGGGGCTCTCGTCTGTGGCGTCCCCCCCGGCGGCAATGCCTAGCAGGTCGCACGTCTCCCAGAGGGATCTGAGCTGGTAGAGGGTCCCCTTCCATTTGTAGATGAGTAAAATAGGATGCCCCCAGGAGTATGGGATTCCGTTGTCGCACAGGAAGGTCGTAGCCACTTTGAAGGCCTTTCTCTTTTGTAGGGTAATCACAGACAGGTCCTGAAATAGCTCTACCTTGTGACCCTAGAAGTGGAGGGGTTGCTTTTGGCGCGCTACTTCAAGGATGCGCTCCTTAAGGGGGTAGTCGGGCAGATAAGCAAGGATATCGGGTGGTGGAGCAGATGCTCGACGTGCTAGGCCCACTCTGTGGGCTCTGTCTATACGGATCTCAAAGTCTGCCGGTTCACCCAAGACGGCCCGAAACAAGGATTGCAAGTAGGCTGCAACATCGTTTCCTTCTGATTTAGATGGCACTCCTCTGACCCATATGTTGTTTCATCGGGAGCGGTACTCGAGTTCTTCTGTGTGGGCTTTCAGGTCGGTCTGTTGCTCCTGGGGTCTGATAATCCCCTGCTGCAGCAGTTCAACCTCTTCGCTCTTAGCGTGCCTAGTGTTCTCAATCCCCGCTACCCGCTCCCGTGAGGTCATCTACGTCTCAACGCAACTCCCTGTATTCCCCCGCCATGTCCTGTTTGAGGGTCTGGAAGTCTTCTCTAAGGGATTTGAATAGGGACTCCATGAAGGATTTTGTGATAGGAGCCTCCCCCTCATCTCGCACCTTCTCCTTTAGCTGGGCCGGCATCGCAGGCTTGTCGGGACTCTTCTCTCCTTTAGGTGTCCCTTTAGCCAGCATTTCAGGGAAAGTGCGGCCCCCCCCTGTGGCTCCAGTGGGGCACCTCGTGCCTATGTCCCTCTTCAATGGATGCGCAGCCAAAAGCGGGTACGAGCAGAATCCCTGCCCCCGAGCCTCGGGTCACAGACGCCCAAGCGCCCCGCTCCTCAACTCAGCACGGGCTGTTGCTCGTCGCCGCCAGCGGTCGCTTCTTCCTCCTCCGGGCACTGTGCAGGCCCAGACCGGGGCCTCGATTAGCACCCCTCCTGGCCAGACATGGCCCTCCGGATGTCAGGCCTTGCAGCGGTCGGCTCAGGGCAGGCTAGTTGCACCACTCCACCTTGTCCCTCCTCCGGAGGCGGAGTGCAGTGATGTGGGTGGACTCGCTGCAAAAGTCCGGCCCGGTCGGCGTTGCTCGGCGGGCTCAACCGCTGCGTTCTCTCTTCGGATCAGGAATGGCACCCGCCTCTGCCGGAGGTCTCAGGCTCCACGTGAGTGTTCAGGCAGATTCGCCGAGGGATTCTGCTGGGCACCGTCGGCACCTCACCAAAGGCGGCCAGCAGGTAGGGTGGTCTGGGGGTGATATAAGAGCATTTAAGGCAGTATAGGGGTTTGGGACGATGAGCCTGTGGAATACACGTCCTCTCAGGCCGCCATCTTGGCTACGCCCCCCATAATTGGTAACTTAAAGTGAATATCCGATCAATCAGCGAAGAGACCCTAACCCCTAAATAGGTAGCTACGGGGCAGACATCATCAACAGGGCTTTCAGGTTTAAAGTTAAGAAGTACTTATTGCTTCATCCTCAATAAGATTTATTGCCCTAACTGGGTCAGTTGTTAAACCCGAAATGTCATTCACATAGGCAGTGACCTTGAGCTGAGTTGAACCTGACACTAATGGTTTAATTTGTCAATTAGATTGCAGTGCACAAATAAATGGCTCATAATAAAGAGCGAACAACAGAGTAGAAAGAGGACATTCCTGCCGAGTGGCACATGAAATTGGAAATGTTGGTGAGTGTAAGCCTGAATGTGCTAATTTAGCTTGAGGTATGCTATATAAAGCTAGTACTCTTTACCTAAATTGTCTCCTCAATCTAAATGTCGTCAACGTAGCTCACAAAAAATCCCACCCCACCCTGTCAAAAGCCTTTTCGGCGTCCATAAAATTCATGCCAACATTTAGTGACATCTTCCCAACCTTATCAAAGGCTCCCACTGCAGTATAAACATGGGCTGTAGTATCCCTTCCAAGAATGAAACAGTGTTGGTGATCAGATACTAATCCGGGCATTATTGGAGCCAGCCAATTAGCCAAGATTTTTGCAAAAAAGTTTGGCATCAGTATTTCTAAGCAAAATCGGACGATAGGAACCGCAATCATCATGGGGTTTATCCTTCTTCAAGAAGAAGAAAACTATCTTTGTCATATCCCAGGATTCTGGTGTCTTTCCGCTTGAACCTATACATTGTATAACCAGACTGAATGGTAATATCAAAATATATTTTAAAAACCTTATAGAATTCGGCAGGTATGAAGTCTTCCCCTGCCGCCTTCCCTGAAGGCAAAGTAGATATTGCCCAGCTTATTCCTCTAATAGAACCAGTTCTTCCTCACTCACCGCTGGGAGATATTATAGTTTGTGTATATACCTTTTGGTACTACATAGACAACTGTTCTAAGATTACTTGTAGATGTGTATGTAGAGTCCCGTTTGCCCCTTTTATTGCTTTTATTTGAGTTTTAGCCCTTTTGTCTGCCACCTTATAGGCCTGAACCCTTCCTTTTTCTTCACTGTCTTCATATTGCGAAAGCTGATGCTTGTTGTATCTAACCGCAATTCTCTCCCGGAATGACTTTTTGGTAGCAAATCTTGCGTCTATTAGAGAAAGAAACATCTGGTTCTGATAGCTAGAACCTCCCAAAACTGCCTCAGCATGTTGTTCTTCAATATTACGTAATGCTTGGATGACAACCTTTCCTGCAGCCTTCCGATCTTTATTCTGCTGCCATATATATTGTTAGGTTTCCCCTCTTACAATTGTCTTCATTGTATCCCAAACTGTAAGCGGGGAGGCTGACCCCATATTCTCCTTTAAAAAAAGCTTGAGCAGTTTACTAGTATTAGCAAGGTATACACTATCCGTAAATAGATATCTGGGAAAAGAAAAAGATCTGATTGTCTTGCATTCGACTGTGACCCTGAAAGATAATAGGATAGGATTATGGTCGAAAGTAACCAGTGGGCATACTTCCATATCTGATGAGAGCATTATGTTATCCGATACCCACATCATATCTATTCTGGAATAGAGCCTGTTTGGAGTGGAGTAATATGTATAATCTGGGATAGTTGGGTATAATATTCTCCATTCATCTCTTGCAGCCTGCAGTCCCCTATTTCTAAGATTGCTGCACACGTCATCTGCATTCTAAGAGTAGCTCCCTGCCTGGTTGAATCTATATTATAGTCCATTATGCAGTTAAAATTGCCCATAATCAATCGCTCCTCCTCCCAATTTAGCACCTCCATAGTCAGTACGTCAAAGACAGTAGGATCGTCTATAATAGGGCTATATAATGAGCAAAAATATTTTTCTTACCTCTAATTTCTACCTGAGCAAGTGCTGATCTACCCCTCTGATCAGCCAATGTCTTATGTATCAAACATACAAACCTTCTATCCTAATATAGCAGTGCCCCTTCTTGAAGTACTTTGTGTTGTACACACAGGGGGACCGATTCACAGAACTAACTTAAGACAAAATCCTAAACTTATCACCATTTTGGTATTCACAGAAGGCACTTACTCATTTTGGTATTCATAGAATGCACTTACTCATTTTGGTATTCACAGAAGACACTTATTCATTTTGGTATTCACAGAAGGCACTTACTCATTTTGGTATTCACAGAAGGCATTTACTCATTGATGAGTAAGTGCCTTCCATGAATATCAAAATGAGTAACTTACTCATTTTGAGTAACTTACTCATTTTGGTATTCACAGAAGGCACTTATTCATTGATGAGTAAGTGCCTTCTGTGAATACCAAAATGACCAAAATGAAAGAAGAATGGAAAAGCAGAGAAAACAGATCAAATCTAGTCCTCTTCCCTGAGTTTTTAGGAACACTGAGTTCCTACTGAGACTAATACTGATCCTTCATCTGATGTGTCTGACAAATCATTGCAGCTCAGTTCCGCTACAGGTCCACTGTCCGAAAGACATTAAAGATGTAAGAGAGATTTGTGTCTCTTTTGTGAAAGCCCAAATCACCTTTTGAAAGACTGTGCTGTTCAAACTTCTAGACCACCAGGAAAATGCCAGATCCCATCATCTGTAAGGGAGAAAAGGGTAGGAATATTCTACTCCCCTTAAAATTTCCAATTCCTCTGTTCTTGTTCACCCTTTTTCTGGTAGAATTTAGTTATTCAAGCCAATCCATCTATGTTCAAACCTGAGTGGATTCGGGTGCCTCCAGATGTATATGGATTTGAGGTGTGCCAAGAAAATCCAAATTCCTGTAAGGAA
Organism: Lissotriton vulgaris; assembly: GCF_964263255.1. Classification (NCBI taxonomy): domain Eukaryota; kingdom Metazoa; phylum Chordata; class Amphibia; order Caudata; family Salamandridae; genus Lissotriton; species Lissotriton vulgaris. The sequence goes on along the minus strand of NC_141689.1, from coordinate 972,257,328 downwards.
GAACCCTTCTCGAGATCATGCAGAAACTATTGAAAGCTCCTCATTGACATTGGTACTCTTGACCGCCATCGTGGTTCCACTCATCGTACCTTTAGGCAATTATAAAGAGATGGCTGTCTTTGATTTAATCATGTCTTCTAACTATGCAATAATACTGAGATATCCTGGCTAGAACGACACACCCTGTGCAGATTTGGAGACCAAGGTCCTCTCTCCTTCCTCCCAGGTCTCTAGAGATAATTGGTATTCATATGGGAGCTAGTGGGCTTCAGTAGTACAAAAGCTTTCTGAAGATCAGACTGATTTCATACCAGCACTAATCCTGCCATTCCTATGGCTTATCAAGAGTTTTTTAAAATGTCTTAGGAATTTGAACTGTGCCATTTCGACCATACTGCAGCAATAGTTCCCTATGGCAAGATGTATTCTCTTTCCCAGCATGACAAAACAGGCTCTGAGGGAATGCCTGGAGGACAACCTTCCTATGACCTAATTATCCCGTCAACGTCCCATACTGGAGCACCTCTCAATGAACTTGAAAGGATTACTGCATATTGAATAAGATCACCATTAAGGAATTTTACCAGCTCCCATTCATCAAGAATGTCATTGCATTCATTCAGGGTGCAAAATATTTCAGACTTATATCTCTCTGGGCCTTACCATATCCTTGGGGTAAAGAAAGGTGATGAGTGGAAGATGGTTTTTCAGATGTCCCTTGGACACTATAAATATCTGGTCATGCTCTTCGGCCTTACCAATACTCCAGCAGATTCATTAACAGTGTCTTCACAGATGTTCTGAACCAATTACTTGAGGTCTTCCTGGACCAAAACCTGATATTCTCAGATTCCCTTCCTGAACATCGACCATGTTGATTCCATCATTCTTTGTCTCAGGGAAAACTACTTAGCCTGTAAAGAGGAAAAGTGGGGTATTTAGGGTATCGCCTCTTTGAGAGTGGATTATTTTGGGACCCACTTAAAGTGGATTATCTCTGGACTCTCTTAAGACCTTTTATATCTTGGACAGACTGACCCCTGAATCCACCAAGGAGACACAGAGTTTTTTTAAGACTGGCTAACATTTTAAGACAGATCATAAAGAACTTTGCAGACATGGTTAGCTATTTATATGCCACTTTACAGAGTTTGTAGGACACCTAAAGCCCAAGAGGCCTTTGTTAATCTCAAGAAGGCTTTCACCTAAGCTTCTATTCTCAGACATCCATATCTGTCAGGGCAATCCATAGTGGTTTCTGATACTTCAGATTTTGCTTTTGGAGCAGTGCTTCTTCAGATCCAGGAGGACAACCTGGAGCATCCCATTTTTTATCTCTCTCCCATACTGAATTCATTTGAGAAGCAGTATTCAGTTCTGGAACCCATGCTCTTGGCCCTCGTGTATGCTTGTATGGGGAGGCACATCTTTTAATGGAGCAGTTGCACGTTTATGGTTCAGACAGGCCATTGAAACCTCCACTTTTGAAGATCATGCAATATAGAAACAGACACGCTTACAGGGCTTTTCCCGAAGTTCATTTCTATGTTATTCACATCCTTGGTACATGGAAAATTGTTGCTGATGCCTGGTCGACATGGGACATTTTGGTTGAGGAATCTGAGATACCTGTCCTTTTGTTCCTTGACAAAGTCTAGCAGAGTTCATTTTACAGAATCAGAAACACATCCACACCAAAATCTCTCTATAAGACCTTGATTCTCTACAGCATCTAATGCTCTTGACCTACCACCTGAATCTATATTTTGTCCAGCAGGCCTTGTTTATCACGAAGAATGACCTTCAAATCGAGGTTCTGGGAAAAATGGATGTCTTTTTATAGAATGCACAGCTGCTTCCCAAAAAGTGTCCCGGCATTAACAAACCTGTAGGGGCAGAAAGAAGTAGATCTTTCATGAGCATGCTATCACTGTCCAGATTGGAATAAATGTTTAAAAACTTCTCCTGAAAGTAATCTGAAAATGTTCTCAACATTTAGGAGGCCTCTATGTTTTATTGAGTGCCAGCTGAGGAGAGGAATATCTTTACAATCTGAAAAAGAACTTTGGTAGACTTTGCCCTCTTTTCCTGCATTATCAATTTTTTGGGGGAAAGCCTCTGCTGGGCTTTCAGCATCTTCTTACGGAAGGACCAAAGAGGGGCTCTGTAAAGAGCCTTGTTATTAGGATCATAACCCTTTCTCCACTTTCTGTCTAACTGGTTACAGTGATTGTTTTTGTTGAATAGTGCAGACGTAAACCATACAGATGGGGAAGACTTACTTGTCAAGGTACCTTGTTTACAGGAGTAATTTCATCTAGTATCTAATGAAGGGACATGTTGAAACTTTTAACAGCAGCATGTAAGACAAGTAACACTTTCATATCTGTTAATTTAAGCAAGTTGAGTATATTGTGTTTGGATATGCTATGCAAAGGATGCATTTCTGTAGCTATCTTAACATCTGGTTCGACATATGTTGACTGCCTATAAAAAATACATAATAATGCATTGACCAGGTAATTGGCTAAGGTGTAGTACATACCAAATTGAGCAAATTCAAGAAACAGATGTCCTTAGTGTGCCCTTTTATGTGTGTAGGACCTCTGCCTCTAAGGGGAAGATTTAATATGTAATGACATGGCAGAAGCTGGTCATCATGGGTTTAAGACAACTTTAGAGCTGTATGTGAAATCCTGCCCAGTCTGTGCAAGATCAAAGGTAGTCCATTATAAGACATTTGGCGTTCCATTGCCTTTGCCTTTTTTCTCCTCTTCTTGACACACAATTTCCACAAACCTTATTGTTGACTTGCTTTCATTAGCAGGAAACTGGGTGATCATGGTCATAGTAGACCTCTGTTCTAAAATGCCTCATTTTACCTTGTTTCGGATGCTTCCATCTGTCAGCACGATAGTTAGGAAATAGCTGGGCTGATTTATTTTACCTGCATGGGGTCCCTGACACCATGTTCTCTGACAGAGGCTGTCAGTACATTTCTAGGTTTTGGCACTCAATTTACTCTATCCTGGATATCTATCAAGCTCTGTCTTCAGGTTACCATCACCAATCCAATGGACAAATCAAGAAGGTCAACTAGGGTCGTGAACAGTATCTGAGGTGAACAAAGGGGAGCACTCAAAATCTTAGAATGTCCAAAAAGTTACAAAAACATATCAACAGAAAAAGAGAGGGTGCAATATATATATCCCAGGACACATCCATTCTGCAATCAGTCCATTCAGATTACTTGAGCCAGTGTCTGTTATGCACAAAGTTTGTACTCATCAGGAAAGTTTCTCAGCAAAATTGTTTGATATGGAATGACACATGTTACAACTGAGCAGTTGATTCAAGTTGACTTCAGTACTGGGACAGTAGGACTGTTATTCATTCCTTATTGATAGAATCCCTGTTGAAATCCAGTTTGTTGGATAAAACAAATTGTCCTTGTCTCAGAATCATACTGAAGAATAGAAACTTTGTGCATAACAGGCACTGGCTCAAGTAATCTAAATTGACTGAATGGAGAATGGATTTAGAAGGAGATATATATTGGACCTTCCCTTTTTTAGGTCTCGCCTAGACGAAAGCAAAAGCGAAGCTTTTGCTGTCTATGCGAGACAACTTATGTTGCCGCTTTTCTGGGAATATTGTGGACATCAGACTGTTACGAGCTTTTTCTGCTGTAGTCAGGCTGTCACGAGCTTCTCCTTTGGAGATTTGACCTCGTGAGCGCGCCTTGGCAGCCTGCACTTTCAAAGTGAAATGAAACAATGTGTCTGGTTTGTTTAGTGTTACCTCATTGGCCTTGGCGTTCTTTCGATAATAAAAGACTTCACGCTATTGGCTTTTGGCTCGAGCATTGCTCCTCCCACGGCCTATTGGTGTCTATTACGCGCTTGGTGCGCGTAATAGACACCAATAGGCCGTCACGTGATTTCTATTAGCGCGCACACACGGACGCGATAATGGAAACACATGGCTTGCAGTGGCGAGCGCTCGTGCTTTTTCTTTTTTTGCTTCCTGCCGCAATGATAGATTCACTGCTGAAGCCACACAGGAGGCTGCTCACAGCATTTGCAGTGCAATACCACTCGTATTAGTAAAAAAGGCCAGCTATTGACATTCCAAATGCAAATTTGTATTTCATTTCAAAGAATGTCAGAAAAGGGTGCAGTAACACCGGCTGTCCCTAGGTGTCTCTGGTCCTGCACCCTTTCCTTCGTGAAAGAAATTTCTTTGCGTACTGCTGGCATAGTTTAAGTGGAAAAAACAAATTAACATCTGCAACGCCAATCGCTCAAATTTACATAATTATTTATTCAGATATCTATAGCGCAAACTCTACCTGTAGGTATTAGAGCACTTTACATGAGCTCCCGTTACATTACACAAGGGCACATTCAGGCACGGGGAGTTTGTGATGGGCAGGCAAGGCTGCTCGGTAGGAGCGTTTGAGGCTAGCTGGCACAGTGTTTTTTATGCAGATTTCTGTGGCCCGAACTCTACCTGAAGGTATTGGAGCGCTTTACATGAGCTCCAGTTATGTTACACAAGGGCCCATTCAGTCACAGGGTGATTATGTGATCGGCAGGCAGGGCTGCTCGGGAGGAGCGCTTGAGGCAGGCTGGCACAATGTTTTTTTATGCAGATTTCAATGGCGCAAACTCTACTTTGAGATGTTGGAGGTCTTTACATGAGCTCCGGCTACGTTACTCAAGGGCACATTTAGGCACGGGGAGATTATGTGATCGGCAGGCAGGGCTACTCGGTAGGAGCGCTTGAGGCAGGCTGGCACAGTGTTTTTTTATGCAGATTTCTGTGGCCCGAACTCTACCTGAAGGTATTAGAGCGCTTTACATGAGCTCCAGTTACGTTACACAAGGGCATATTCAGTCACAGGGAGATTATGTGATTGGCAGGCAGGGCTGCTCGGGAGGAGCGCTTGAGGCAGGCTGGTACAATTTTTTTTTATGCAGATTTGTATAGCGCAAACTCTACCTGGAGGTATTCGTGCGCTTTACATGAGCTCCGGTTATGTTATGTTATGTTATGTTAAAAACGCGTGTATAGCGCATGGCTACCCCAGCAACAGGGCATCCCAGCGCTACGTTACACAAGGGTACATTCAGGCACGGGGAGATTATGTGATCGGCAGGCAGGGCTGCTCTGGAGGAGCGATTGAGGTGGGCTGGCACTGCGTTTTAGTTTTTTTACTGCAGATTTCCATAGCGCGTACTCTACCATGAGGTATTGAAGCTCTTTACATGAGCTCCGGTTATGTTACACAAGGGCACATTCAGGCATGGGGAGATTATGCACTCGTGCTTCTTCTGTTTTTTGCTTTCTGCCGCAAAGACATATTCACTGCTGAAGCCACACAGGAGGCTGGTCACAGCATTTGCAGTGCAATACCACTCATATTAGTAAAAAGGGCAGCTATTGACATTCCAAATGCAAATTTGTATTTCATTTCAAAGAATGCCAGAAAAGGGTGCAGTAACACCGGCTGTCCCTAGGTGTCTCTGGTCCTGCACCCTTTCCTTCGTTAAAGAAATTTCTTTGGTACTGCTGGCATACTTTGAAATGGGAAAAAACAAATTAGCATCTGCAACGCCAATCGCTCACATTTACATAATTATTTATTCAGATTTCTATAGCGCGAACTCTACCTGTAGGTATTAGAGCGCTTTACATGAGCTCCCGTTACATGACACAAGGGCACATTCAGGCACGGGGAGTTTGTGATCGGCAGGCAAAGCTGCTCGGTAGGAGCATTTGAGGCAGGCTGGCACAGTGTTTTTTTATGCAGATTTCTGTGGCCCGAACTCTACCTGAAGGTATTAGAGCGCTTTACATGAGCTCCAGTTACGTTACACAAGGGCACATTCAGTCACAGGGAGATTATGTGATCGGCAGGCAGGGCTGCTCGGGAGGAGCGCTTGAGGCAGGCTGGCACAATGTTTTTTTAATGCAGATTTCAATACCGCGAACTCTACTTTGAGATGTTGGAGGTCTTTACATGAGCTCCGGTTACGTTACACACGGGCACATTCAGGCACGGGGAGATTATGTGATCGGCAGGCAGGGCTGCTCGGTAGGAGCGCTTGAGGCAGGCTGGCACAGTGTTTTTTTATGCAGATTTCTGTGGCCCGAACTCTACTTGAAGGTATTGGAGCGCTTTACATGAGCTCCAGTTACGTTAAACAAGGGCACATTCAGTCACATGGAGATTATGTGATCGGCAGGCAGGGCTGCTCGGGAGGAGCGTTTGAGGCAGGCTGGCACAATGTTTTTTTTTATGCAGATTCGTTTAGCGCAAACTCTACCTGGAGGTATTGGTGCGCTTTACATGAGCTCCGGTTATGTTACACAAGGGCACATTCAGGCACGGGGAGATTATGTGATCGGCATGTAGGGCTGCTCGGGAGGAGCGCTTGAGGCAGGCTGGCACAGGGTTTTTTTATGCAGATTTGTATAGCGCAAACTCTACCTGGAGGTATTGGTGCGCTTTACATGAGCTCCGGTTACTTTACACAAGGGCACAATCAGGCACTTTGATATTATGCGATTTGCCCATCACAGGATGTGGACGCCACCCAGAGGCTCGAACCCTGGTTTCCAGCACCAAAAAGCCGGTCACTCTCCAGAAATAATATATGTACATAACATCTCAATACATGGCCTTTGCTACCTTGCATGCTATCTGTAATTGAAGGGTCGCATAATGTTGTGCATCTTTGCATTCATTTTTGTTTCTTTGTAAGCCTCTGTTAAGTAATCTTGTTTTTCTAAGCCATTTACCGTGTCTGAATTACATTTATTCCAAAATGACCACACTTCTACCAGATTAGAGTTTACAGTGCTCAAGTGTCCGTCTTTCCTATTTACACGGGTAGCAGTTCCGGGTTGAAGGGAGCCACTTTCTTCTTCCTGTGTCCCGTGTGAAACTCAGGGTGGGATGCTCCTAACAGCTGTCATGGTGACGAAGGGAGCAGCTGGAGGGATGGGCGAGAGCCGGCCACGGCGTATAACAAAAAAACATGTTAGGGTTTGCTGACTTTACGCCCTTATGAGCCCTTCTATTTTGTTTTCCAGAATGCAGGGATAATGCCTAAAGTTGTGTAATGGCGAGTGCAAAAGAAATATTTTGGTATCAGCCCGCTAGTTCGTGCATTTGGGTACATTAACAGTCATATGGGTTTATTATCCGGAAAATAAAGAAGGGAGGGAAGAGCTCCCAGATCTAGTTAGACTAGTTTATTTTTTCCTTAATTTCTATCAGCGAACTGTCCACAACCTGTTGGTCAAGATATCACTGTAATTGAGCCATCCTGAATGTTGTATAACACTAATTTTTGTTCATTCTTTTTTAATGTCCTCACAAAGCCTGCTCCGTAAGAAGAAACCCAGGGGCTGCAAGTCAGTGACTTGGGCCCTCCCCCATCACTTTCACTCCTCTTCCGACCCCCGTTGATGTTGCAGTAGTCTGTTCCTGACAGCTATCCTTGCTGGAGCAAAGTTTCTTCGGATGTTTTCATTGCCTCCTCCCCGTCATTAGCAGGGGACGGAGCAGGCATGCCAGGCTCTGCCTCTGGAAAGGCTTCCTGTCTTGGGAAAGGAAGATGAAAGGGGCAGGCTCTGAATTAGCAACCATTTTGCTGCAACGTGTAGGGTGGAGGGATGAGAGGCCTGCAGCTTATCAACGCCAAATTCACTTTTAAGAACTAGCATGTATTAAGGCCTACGGACTGTACCCAATGTTTTCGTCACTTACGTAACAACCCTTCAAATGTTCTAGCTAGACCTGACGACATTGCTGTAATGCTGGCGCAATCTAACATCATTTTACTAATTTCACATTAGCCGTGTTACGTAACATTACTGAAACCACACTACACAGCATAATTACGCTACGCCTGTGCCACAATTTTGGCTCGGTACACAGGAAAATTTCATCGGCCAGCATACAAGAGGCTGTCGTTCGCACCTCTATGGTTTTTCTGTTTCTAATGCGTCCGTGCTGTCAACATAGATACCGGGATGCATCCTTCCTCTCAAAATAGATACATGGATGCATTTCATGCATACTATAGTACTAAATACTGGTTCTGCATTTTGTGTAATTTTCTGATTTTGTTTTGTGGATTTCTGTTTAATTACACAAAAGCAAACTATGCAAATGTACATACCACTAAACCAGTAAAATCATTCTTTAACATCAACTAGATCGATACAAATTAATTTCTATATCCTGGCTTCTTTCTTTTACATACTTCAGGCATGAGTTACTGTCTTTCTGCTTTTGCGGCATGGAAATTCTTTCATTATGGAAAACTCAGCACATTTTCCATTTTCTCCTCTTCCTTCCTGCATTATTGTGCCTTCCTGCTTGTTGTGCTTCCTAAATCTGATCCTGCACTTTGTCAGATTATTTGAAACTCTTGAGTGTATCTATTATTTTTCTATCCATGATATATACCCATCTTCCTGTACCACACTTAATTTTATGGATATTTCTTCCGAGTTGCAAACCTTGGCATGTTACTTCTCTGCACAAATTTCACCAGGCTTTACTTGGCAAAAATTGTGTGTAAAAAACCCACTAGAGTGAATTTGAGGCATGGCATAAAAAACGTATTTGCTTCACATTCAACGTTATCAGTTCACTTCTAATGAACCGCCTCCCAAGAGTCCTCATTCCCACTTCACCACAAAGATTTCCTAACAGACACTACTTCTTCAACAACATTATCTATCATTTAACTTTTTAATACACCTACGCATTACATGTGATTGTATTTCAGTATAATTGCAATTCCATAACTAGCACTAACAACATTGCCATTCTCAATGCCAACTGCTCAAACTTTAATAATGCGAGACCTATTGCATTTCCAATGCTTGTCTGATGATATGTTTTTGTAATTTTGGGGAAATTGTAAAATGTTTTAAGTGCTCCACTTTGCAGTGTGTTTGTCTTGGAGATATTAAGAGGGTATTCTGATAATGGGACCCTAAGGATTGCAGCACATTTTATCACTGACTATAAATGGACTTCCACACGTGTTGTATATTGGTGTCATTACTGCCTTTGGTTGTATTTTGTAGTACCTAAGGTGTTTCTTCAAAGCCCCTCAAAACAAATTAGCAGAATACTTAGCCTTTGCAGAGTCCTCATATTACAAATCTTCATTCTTGAAGGATTTATATATTGGATTCTGGTTCCCTGGTTTACTTCAGTTATTGGAAGACTTTTTCCAGCAATCAGGCTCCACAAACCTTTGGCTTTTTCATCCTGAGAAGATGGCAGCTTCTCAAGGTCACTTACCTACTACATATTTCATTGTATGGTGACATTTTGGCTTCGGAAACAGTGTCCAGTACTTTGGACACTGGAAGAATTGGTCCCGGATTACAAATAAGAATGCTGAACAATACACTGAGTTGGGTAGAGGACATGCATCCAATCTCACATGCTGTCAGTCCCTGATGCAAGGGGGTTAATTTGCATGGCTTGGCTTATAGAAAGTGGCACATAACTGTGCAAGTGTCTGTGCCAAAAAAACTGGCAGTCTTTTCCTCTTGCAATCTATGGGTACCAATGTGACTAGTATCAGGCGTATCTGGGACATTGCAAACCAGATAAGCTGCCTTGACTGCTTTCTAAACAAATTCCTACATTCAGTGGGATTTTGTGATTTAAAAATATTTTTGGTGCCTAATGTGTGTATGGCTTAATCATTTTGTACATCTCATTAAAAGGGGTCTCATATTTAAGAGATTTAAGCACCATCTGTGAGAGATGGATTTGGAGCATTCAGGAAGTAGGACAAACAATTTGATTTTGAGAAAGATTTGTGAATGAAGTCATGGTCTTTCATTTCCAGCAGAAGTGACATCCCGCATTTATGTTTTAAAGGGCCATACAGGACGATAAGTTCATGGATAAGGAATATCTTCTATCACCCAGTGAAACAATAAGGTTAGTCTATAAAAAATAAATATTTTGACTTGGCAACAAAATGTAGAAAATAGATAAAAAGAATAGTCAAAGTGAAAGAAGATGGTAGAATGTTTTAAGGGATTGAAGTATAACAAAACTAGTCACAAAAAGTGGTTACAAATTGCACGCCAACATTTTGCAGATATTCTTCCAGTTTGCAATACAAACTGTGTACTAAGACGTTAAACTGCAAACCGTCCAGTTGCAGGTGATCACAGAACGTTCTTCCTAGTGAACTTTGATGAGCCTAAACACTATTTGCTCCCTCTTGTAATTATCTAAAAACACAAGGATTGGGGCCTGCAAGGAACAGCAGACCAACATCCCTGTGTTTGTATTCCCAAACAGGAAACGTTATTTATGAAGTAGCCTGTGTTCCTTAAAGGAACTGGTGCTGTTTTAAAGAAATTCCTATCTAGGAACACGTCAGTAATGAGCAGACAGCGGTCCTTTATGTAAATCAGAATGAAAAATTAGGGCGTATAGAAGTAGTGTTCCTAAGAGTACTGTGGTGGATACATCCTCCAAACAAAATGTAATGAAACAAAAGGAACCACCTTAAAGGGGATTATTGTCTCCCTAGAGATGCAAGGCATACACAATGTTTGTTAAAATACCCCTCACACACCAAAAGGACCCTTGGTGTCATGCTTCATCATAGGGGTCTTCCGGCCTCGCTGCGGGACGGAGCGTGCTGCGACGAGCGACTACGCTGGAGCACTGATATTTGTAAGTGCTATGTGAAGTGTATTTGTTCTGAGTGAAAAAAAGGGTCAGGATTTGGATTGTGAAGTTGTGAGGGCATGGTGGAAGTACACAAAGGAGAGACTCTCCAGGATCCGATGGCAACGGCTCTCTCTGAGGATAGACATGGATTGTGTCTCCATTTTACTCATTCTATGAGAATATGCGCTCAGCAATGTACCCTGACCTGCAAAATAGCCTGCCTCTTCCAGGAAATACCAATGTAAGCCCAAGTAAGAATGCTTACCCCTTTTTAAAAATGTGTTTGCCTTCTTCACACTCCTTCCCATACCCCGTCTCCAAAGACATGCACATACCTTACATTTTGGTCTCATACAGAGCCTTTTCCACCTAAAAGATTTTGAAGTTATTAGCAAATAGGCTAATCTGTGTGCACCTTTTAGAATCAGTCCTCACTTCATGTGCATTGGTAGCATCTGCTTGAACCAAAGTACCACCTTTAGTGGTAGGTTTATAATGTGATCAATCATTTCATGTTTCATTACATTTTGAAGGTCGTGTGTTGTCTCCCCTTCTGCCAACTACTGACACCTTCTCTTCCACTACAGCTAATGTGCCAAGATGTAGCTTGAACACAGACAACAGATGGATGGAAAAGACTAGTAAGTCTTTAGTAATATCAGTAGCTATATGTAAAACTAGATTTCTCTCTTCAAATATCTGGATTTTTTTACAATTATTTTAAACTCTATATTAGTTCCATTGACCTATGTGAATATTATGTAAAGTTATATGGTTAATTTTTCTAATATAATTTCACCAAACACAACCTTCTTTTTTCAATTGTATTTCTAAATATATTATGTTTCCTTTATTACTATCTCTTTCCATTTATTTCCATATTGTTTACACTTGATGAACGAATTTTTATATTTCATTTCTCCTTAATAGTTCTCCTGTTCTGTCAGTTTATGCTCACAACGAACATATGGCCGGGATGCCCGCCACCCCCTCCCAACACCGATTCCCCATGGGAGGAGACAGACACAAGTTTGAGCTTTTGGAAGGCGGGGGGGGGAGTTACCCCCCCGGCCGTATTCATTAAAATATGAAACAAAATTTAAAACTTTAAATTAAAACGTTTCATAAATTATGTACAATTTTACTTTCATTACATTTTGATGAAGACATGTTTCCTAGCCGAGTCTAGCATCCTGAAAATGCATCACATTCTAAAATAAAATTGTACATCCTAGCATTAAGGGCCAACGGCAAGGTCTTAACCGGTGTCAGATCCCTACTACCAAATTCCCGCCATCACGGTGTGAGGGGCGCATGCGCAGAGGACTTTACCCTCGTTGCCAACTGTAACTTCCCTTGTCGTGGGGGCCCTCTTTCACTCGACGCCATCTTAATGGTCGTCCGAGTTCCCGTTTGAGTTATCTGTAAGAAGGACATTGGACTCCCCCCCTTCCCCACACTCTCTTCCGCCGACGCGGATATCCGGCCCCCGGGAAATTCGTAGGAGGGGCATATAGCCGTCTCCCCCCTGGGAGGGGCCAATGGCCGCCTCCCCCCGGGCGCTCCCATCCATACTGGGTAGCGCCCCCCCTAGGGACCATGAATCACTGCTCACCGATCATGACCTTACCGCCTGACCAAAATAAATACGACAGTTGTTTACCTACTAAGGAAAGAAAAGACGCCTAATCTGCCACAGCTTGACAATTCATCAACTTACTCATTTCTACGAAGGGAAAAAAGTCCTAAAGCACAAGACAAGCCTACACACATCTACTCATTCAAAGGCATATATCAATGCTGAAAAAATGTGACTGCATCTCTTTAATACATTCAAATATCACCAACGATTACTTTATTCCAACAAACATTGCAGAAGGGGCTGGTGGGTGGGTCAAAATTGCTGCTTGTTCCGTCGAGGGCTCACGAGCAACAAGTGGTGCAGCCTTCAGAGCACTGGAACAAGAGGACGCTTCTTCGTATTCCCGCTCTATTTATCCGTCTGCGGGAGGGCGGGGGCCCTCCTTGGGTACGCCCACCTGGGCGCGGTCTTCCGGGCGGGTGTCTAGGACAACCCATTCTGGGCGGGAAGGGCGTGCTCCGGCGCTTTGGGCATACCAGCCGAAACACGCCCCCCGCCCAAAATGGTTTCCCGGGGGGATCGAGGCACCCATCTATACGTTCGGGGGGGACTGAGTGGTCTTCCCTTTCCATATGGCCGGGATGCCCGCCACCCCCTACCAACACCGATTCCCCATGGGAGGAGACAGACAGAAGTTTGAGCTTTTGGAAGGCGGGGGGGAGTTACCCTCCCGGCCGTATTTATTAAAATATGAAACAAAATTTAAAACTTTAAATTAAAACGTTTCATAAATTATGTACAATTTTACTTTCATTACATTTTGATGAAGACATGTTCTTTGGCTAACCTTAACAGATCTCTAATACAAAGGTTTCCTAGCCGAGTCTAGCATCCTGAAAATGCATCACATTCTAAAATAAAATTGTACATCCTAGCATTAAGGGCCAACGGTAAGGTCTTAACCGGTGTCAGATCCCTACTACCAAATTCCCGCCATCACGGTGTGAGGACTTTACCCTCGTTGCCAACTGTAACTTCCCTTGTCGTGGGGGCCCTCTTTCACTCCACGCCATCTTAAAGGTCGTCCGAGTTCCCGTGTGAGGTATCTGTAAGAAGGACAGCGTGGACACCCCCCCTTCCCCACACTCTCTTCCGCCGTCGCGGATATCCAGCCCCCGGGAAATTCGTAGGAGGGGCATATAGCCGTCTCCCCCCTGGTAGGGGTCTATGGCCGTCTCCCCCTAGGCGACCCATCCGTAGTGGTTGCCGCCTCCCTGTGGGAGGGGCCAATGGCCGCCTCCCCCCGGGCGTTCCCATCCATACTGGGTAGCGCCACCCCTAGGGACCTTGAATCACTGCTCACCGATCATGACCTTACCGCCACAGGCCGGATAGTTGACCGACTATCCGGCCCCCCCACACCTCCTAAAGGTCATGCCTCCTCAATCCCCTTAGCCATGCTATGAAGTCTCCTATGAGTAAATCATTCTCCGCCCTGGACAGGTGAACCCCATCATTCAAGTAATAGTGATCACCCCGAATACACCCATGGGGAATGCTTTGCAAATGCGCGGAGCGAAACAGTTTCTCAATTTTATTGTTGACCCTCTTTACCGAGTGGTTCAACGCCGTTACAGAGAAACCCCCCGCCAAACTCTCCTGGGGATCATGTGGGACCAGGCAATTGTGCACCCCGGGAGTCTCCTAGCCAACCAGCTGACTGCCGACAATATGTGTTCCACTAACACTCGTCTTCCCAGTCTTACCAGGTCATTGCCCCCCAGGTGCACTATGATTACAGATGGCGGTGACCTTTGCCACCCTAAGAGACCCTCCACAAACGATTGAAATTGGTCAAAACAGAGGCCTCCCTTCCCATGGAAGGTTACTCTGAACCCGTATTCCCCAGATGCGTGAGTCGCGTCACCTGCCATGAATACGTCCCCGGCGCGCCTCACGTATGAGTGGCCCACAACCCATACCACTTGCTCTCCAGTCGGTGATCCTTGACCGCTGGTCCTCTGGTGATGGGTTGATCCCAGATTCCGCCCCGCGTCACAGGCTCGCGAAACTGTAATTCAAGCAAAAGACAACAAGCGTGAGTGCAGTTCATCAGTCTTTTACAACATGTGCAATCGCACATACCTCTTGAAACAGTTCGAGGACCAACGGCCTAGCTGTTTCACTTCTTCAGCACCCAGACCCCGAGCCGTAGCCTCAGTAGCGGCCCCTATTCTGAATGAGTGGGTCCCAAAATCGCACGGGTCCATGCCCGCCGCAGCGATTGTAAGTGCTAGCACCCTCTAAAACTGAAATCTCGTCAGAGGGGTGCCATCCTTGTGCCTAAGCAGGCACCCTCCCCATGTCGCCGGCCTCTGTGCCAAGTATTCCTCTAAACACTTTATCGGACAAGTGGGGCACCCTCGAGCGCGCTGCACAACCACACTATCCCCCATAGCTTCCTGGTCTGTCTTGGACCTGGCTATCGAGATTAGCATCGAATCACCCCGTATCTGCACGTGATCCCTGCATAAGCCTCCCTCCATATCTTGCTTGTTCCTCGCCACGCGTTCGCTTACCCGCATGGCCCCATGAAATGCCAAGGCGAAAGCTGCCCGGAACAGAACTGCTTCGGAAGGGGAGGAGCATGTCTCATCCAGCTTCACTAAAAGCCGAGACAATCTCTCTAAACCAATCGGGAACCTCGTATCCTGTCTGCGACCTTCCAGGCGTTTCCAGCCGCGAAGCGCCTTTCTGACTAAAAAGGAACCCGTTGGGTCCCTTATGCCGTGGAGCTGTGCCATGAATGATATGGCCGCCTTATGTCTGTTGGCAGTTGCGACTGATCGGCCTTCTCTGTGCCGCGCTACTAAGAACCCCAGGAAGGATTCCTCCTGCCCCCAGCTATGTCTCCCTGCCGGGCCTAAAAAGGCGCAGTAAGAACAAAACGCTCCCTCATAAGCCTTCCTCATCCTGGGCGCTAAGCTGGCTGCCACGAGGTCTTGTAATCCGGGGCACCGATCAGCCATAGTGCTTCGGGGAACGGTGCCGCTACTAGGTCCGCTGTGGGTAGATAGCCCCTGAAAGCCTGCATGTGTGAACGAGAGAGTGCGTCAGCTGCATTATTCAGTACACCCGGCACATGTTTTGCCCTGAACTGAACATTCAATCTCATGCAACGTAACACAATTTCTTTCAACAGTCTCAAGATCCACTTGCAGCGGGCTACCTGCTGATTACTTCACTCAACCACAGTCATATTGTCCGACCAAAACACTACTGAGCGGTCCGTAAAATCGTCTGGCCATGCCAACAGAGCCACCCAAATGGGAAATAGCTCCAAGAACCGAATGTTACCTGTTAGGCCACTGGAGTGCCACCACGTCGGCCATACTTGCGCCGACCATCGGTTACCAAAGATGGCGCCAAATCCCACGCTCCCGGCTGAATTGGTCCACAAACCCAGTTCGTCCGACGACGCTGGGGGTTTGTTCCACACTACTCGACCGTTGAAGTCCGCCAGAAATGCCAACCAAATGCGCATATCCTGGCGAACCTCTGCCGACAGTCTCGTGCGGTGGTGTCCCTCCTTGAGGCCAACCATAGCTTGTGAAATGGAGCGTGAGAAGGGGCGAGCCATCAGTATTACTCTCAAGGCAAAGTTAAGCTGACCCACTGTTTGTTGTAGCTGGTGCAGGGTCACTTTTTCTTTGCCCAGGCATTGTGTTAAGGAAGCCCTGAACTTGGCCACCTTTTCCATTGGCAAACGGAAGCATCCTTCCACTGAATCGAGCTCAATTTCCAGAAACTCCAGTGAAGTAGATGGCCCCACCGTCTTACCTGGTGCCAATGGGACTCCAAACTCCTGCATGAGAATGCAGAAGTCCTGCAGTGCCTGTGCACATTTCGCATTGCCGGCCGGCCCCAAGAACAGGAAGTCATCTAAATAGTGCATCACTTGTCTATGCCCTGTGGCCTCGGTGAATGCCCATTCTAAAAAACAGCTGAACATCTCAAAATAAGCACAAGAAATTGAGCAACCCATGGGCATGCATTTATCCATGTAATACTTCCCTTGGAACGTAAATCCTAGCAAGCACTAGTCCCGCGGGTGTACCAGGAGCAACCTGAATGCTGATTCGATGTTCGATTTTGCCATCAGCGCCCCGGGGCCCAGGTGATTCAGTAGGGCCACGGCATCGTCGAACGATGCGTACTGAACTGAACAGATATCCGGATCAATGGCTTCATTCACTGCGCGCCCCTTGGGGCCGACAGATTATGAATGAGTCTATACTCCCCTGGGTCTTTCTTCGGAACCACTCCTAGAGGTGAACACACGAAGTCCGCCACCGGCGGGCATGGAAAAGGTCCTGCTACCCGCCCCAAGCCAACTTCTTTGGCAATTTTTCTGGCTGCCACTGCTGGGTTGTGTTGGACGGATTGCTGATTTTTACAAAAGGGGGTCCCCCGAAAATTCCCCACCGGGATGTTGAAGCCATATAGGAAACCATTCCTCAAAATCCCGGCGGATAGATGATCAGGGTATTTGTTCAACCAGGGAGTCAAAGCCAAGATGTCGACGGGTGAAGACGATTGCCTCCCAAGCATCACCTCACTCCTGCTTGGACCCCCCCTTTCCTCCCGAACCACCGTTCTTGGATCTACAGCTACTCTCCGGGTGTGAGGAGTTCCCACAGCCAGCACAAGCATGCCGGAACCTACATGTTCCCTGGGGTCTGTTACAGTTACCTCTGTTGAAACCCCAACAAACCCCGCGCTTGCCCCCATTGCCGCCGGTCTTGGGCTGTGATTCCCCACCGGTGCTTGCTCGAAAGGGCTGCGCAGGCTTTTGCTGAACTGTCCCAGGCCCGCTCCCGCCCGGCGAGGACATACCTGCCGATCCAGGCAAGAGCTGCTGGTGCCATGATACAGTATCGAGGCAATCCCATGTCAAAGTTACATCAAACTCTTTGGACTTTCGGAATTGCATGTCATATCCTTTCCACTCATTCCCCCCGTACATGTTATAAAAATCCATGATCCTATTCTGGTAACAGGATAGCTCGGGCAACACTTCAGGCTTACGTTCCCCCATTACTGCCGTAAATATAGAGAAGGCCTTCACCCAGTTCGCTACGGTCTCGTCGACCCTAAATTCCGCCATTTTGGCCCGCCATACGCAGGGGTGCCATAAATCTTTCTGGGTCTTTGCGTATTCCATCTCACGATGGTCGGTCAATAATGAAAACATATTAACGAATGTCTGACATAATATCGACAGACAGAATATCGAACTACAAAAATATCGGAACAAAAATATCGACATCAAAAATATCGGAATCCTATCTTCATAAAGGTAAGTACAAAAATATCGAAAAAAAAATATCGTAGTACAAAAATATCGGAATTAAA
This sequence comes from Lissotriton vulgaris, assembly GCF_964263255.1. NCBI lineage: Eukaryota > Metazoa > Chordata > Amphibia > Caudata > Salamandridae > Lissotriton > Lissotriton vulgaris. The sequence continues at coordinate 972,239,596 of NC_141689.1, read as the reverse complement.
AATATCGTTTTTTTAAATGTATTAAAACTAATACATATACATTTAAAATAAATAAAACACTTAATAATTTAATGTAATTTTATTTTTTTAATGTTATTTAATTGATTTAATGTAATATTTTTTTGTTTTTACCCTGTACGCCTGTACCCCAAAAACCCAAAACTGACCCTGAACCCTAAAAATATCCCTGTACCCCAAAAACCCAAAACTGACCCTGAACCCTAAAAATACCCCTTTACCCAAAAACTGAAAACTGACCCTGAACCCTAAAAATACCCCTTTACCCAAAAACTGAAAACTGACCCTGAACGCTAAAAACACCCCTTTACCCATGAACTGAAAACTGACCCTTATCCCTAAAAATACCCCTTTACCCAAAAACTGAAAACTGACCCTGAACCCTAAAAATACCCCTTTACCCAAAAACTGAAAACTGACCCTGAACCCTAAAAATACCCCTTTACCCAAGAACTGAAAACTGACCCTGAACCCTAAACATACCCCTTTACCCAAAAACTGAAAACTGACCCTGAACCCTAAAAATACCCCTTTACCCAAAAACTGAAAACTGACCCAGAACCCTAAAAATACCCCTTTACCCAAGAACTGAAAACTGACCCTGAACCCTAAAAATACCCCTTTACCCAAAAACTGAAAACTGACCCTGAACCCTAAAAATACTCCTTTACCCAAAATTAATTAATATTATTTAATTACCAATTAATTATTAATTAACAATAACAATAAAGTAAATATATTAGCACATTAGCTGTAATTAATTTAATTTAACTTCCTGACTCCTAGAGGGCCTGCGCTCGATTCTTCCCCTGCCCCGCCCCGGTCCGACACGGCAATCAGTGCCGATTGAGCGGAGGGCGGGACAGGAAGAGCCAGTGACCCCACCCAGACCATCGCGCTGTTAGCGCTCTAGTTGATTGCATCAGGCAGGGCATTTAAGGCGGCGAGGAGCAGCGGGAGCCTGCGGAAGGGAGGACTGTGGCAGAGTCTCCCCGACCCGCTTTTTTCACCTGCTGTGTTTGTTACAGCGCTCTGCGCTCCACACTAGCCGGTACCTGTTTGTGTGCTCCTGCACAGCTCAATTTTAATTGGTGTGTACCTTATTTTAAAAGTCTTTTTCTTACTCACTGTGATGACCGTGCTTACTTCCTGACTCCTAGAGGGCCTGCGCTCGATTCTTCCCCTGCCCCGCCCCGGTCCGACACGGCAATCAGTGCCGATTGAGCGGAGGGCGGGACAGGAAGAGCCAGTGACCCCACCCAGACCATCGCGCTGTTAGCGCTCTAGTTGATTGCATCAGGCAGGGCATTTAAGCCCTCTCGTCGCCCAAGCGCGCAGCGATTGCGCGCAGGGGGCGCCTTAGTCGCGCCTGAGACGAGCCAGAGAGGAGCCCGTCTGTGCCCGTCCGTGACCGAACGGGGCCAGGGGCCATGACCCTTGTTCTAGCGGCACCCCCTGCTAGCGGCTCTGACATACTCAGGTACTCCTCCAATGATCTACTAAAGTTGTGGTTACCTCCGCAGAAAGGTTGTGTACAGGACCCCGGCTTCTGTCCCGGGGGTCCATTTTCATGCAAACATTGCCGCTACCAGTCATACCCCTGCCCTCCCCCCACAGGCACACTGACCCCGGAGGACTCCAGCTCCAGCCTTCCCAGGGGCAACAGCATACTCTGCAATACAAGATCCCTCCCTAAGCATCACTCGGAGGTTTGGGACCTAATCCACTCGACCCGCCCTGATTATTGCTTCTGTACGGAGACCTGGCTTAAGCCCCATCTGGTCCCCGCTATCACCTTGGGGATCCCTTCGGGGTATAAGATTCTTAGGCTTGACCGCCCAGTCAAAACCGGCGGCGGGGTTGCTGTAATTTACAAAGACACCCTCACTGTCACCTTTCTCGACCAATGCTGTACTAAGGACATTGAGGTCCTGGTTTTCAAAGTTGGTTCCTCCTCACAAGCTTGCTGGAAGGGAGCTCTGGTGTACCGTCCCCCTGGCCCTTGTGCCGAGGCTTCTACCCTCCTCCTGGAGACACTAGCTCCTCATATCAGCATAGGGACCAATTTTGTACTCCTTGGAGACTTCAATGTCCACAGTGAACTGTCTGATAATGCAGAAGCGCGTAACCTGCTGGCTGATCTTTCTGCCCTGGGTTTTAAACAGTGCAACAGAGGTCCGACCCATCGGGCTGGTCATACCCTCGACCTAATCCTGTCCAACTCGCACTCCTTGACTTGTTACCCTCCAATGCAGGTGGAATGGACCGACCACTTTGTTATCAACTTCTCCCTCCCCACCCTTATCAAAGAACGCTCCCAACCTGCTCCCCTCCCGTTATGGCGCAGGCAGTGGTACAAGGTGTCCGCTGACACTTTCAAAACTACTTTTGTACCCCCTGACTTTCTCCCCTCTGACTCCACCAGTTTGGCCCTGTCTAAATACAATGATGCCTTGATCACGGCGGTCAACCTAATTGCCCCTTTAAGACGCTGTAACCGGCGCTCTGACCGCAGGCAGGAACCATGGTACACGGACCTACTGCGTGCGGAGAAAAAGGTCTGCAGGAAGTTGGAGAAATCCTGGAGAAGCTCACGCAGTACGACCGATAAAGATCGCTATAGCTCTCCCATGAGACTCTATCATAAAAACATCAGAGCTGCCCGTAAATCCCACATTGTCTCCCAATTGTCTGAGGCGGGCAATGATTCAAAACTACTGTACCAGGTTCTCAGCACATTTACCAAGCCCGTCGCCTGTGACAGTCCGGAAATGCTGACCCAAAAACTGTGTGAAGATACTGCTGGGTTCTTTGCCGATAAAATCGATTCTATTTATCGAAACATCTCCCTAGCTAGCCCACCTATTGAGGAATTGGCCCCTTCCTCTAGCCTCCGGCCCGGAACAATCAGCGCTGTCTCTGTTACGCTGTCCTCCATTCCCGAGATTAGCTTAGAACAAGTCAACTCCCTGATTGGGACTATTAAATCAGGCAGCCCAGCGGACCCTGTACCCGCCCGTATCATGCACCTTATTGGGAGTGTCCTTAGTCCCTCCATTCAGATGGTGATCAACCGCTCCCTCTCTGAGGGACGGGTCCCCCGGGAGTTGAAAGAGGCCATGGTCAAGCCCATTAGGAAAAATACCTCCACCCCCTGGTCAGACATGACAAATCTGAGGCCAATATCCCTCTTGCCGTTCATCAGCAAATTGATGGAGAAGCATGTGAATCACCACCTTTCCAGCTTCATTGAGCAAACCGGCAGTCTGGACCACTCTCAGTCAGGGTTCAGGCCTAGGTATAGCACCGAAACGGCTCTTCTTTCCGTCACAGATGCTATACGCTTGTCCCTGGACAGAGGAATGTCAGTGGTGTTGGTGCTGTTGGACTTGTCCGCAGCATTCGACACCATATCCCACGCCATCCTCCTTACCAGATTAAAGGAGATTGGTATTGATAGATCTGCCTTGGCGTGGTTTACCAGCTTTCTCTCCGAGCGTACCCAGAAGGTGAATATGGGCTCTTTCAGCTCGCCCTCGGCCAGCATCACCAGAGGAGTCCCGCAGGGCTCCTGTCTTAGCCCTACGTTGTTTAACGTATATGTCTCCCCGTTGGCTAATATTATGAGGTCCTTCGGGTTTATGCCCATCTCTTACGCTGACGACACGCAGCTGCTGTTCACTTTTAAAAAATGTACTCCGGAGATAAGACAATCTTTCTCCAACGGCATGACTGCGACCGCCAGCTGGATGGCCACGAACTTTCTCCAGTGCAATGTGGGAAAGTCTGAGGTCATGTTATTCGGAGAGGCAAAAATCCTGTGGACCCCTGACTGGTGGCCCTCCAGTCTGGGGCAGGCCCCCTCCCCTAAACAGGTGGTGAAAAACCTGGGGGTTCGTTTAGATCACGACCTCACCCTTGCCCATCATGCCAGCACCACGGCGGGATCTTGCTTCCACATTATAAGCCTCCTGCGGAAGGTGTTCCCCCTTCTTCCAGACTACACAAGAAAGACCTTGGTCCAGGCCCTCGTTCTGAGCCGCCTGGACTACTGTAATGGCCTTCTCTTGGGAGCTAACGAAGGAGTGCTTAATAAACTTCAGGTGGTTCAGAACACCGCGGCCCGCCTGGTGACCAATGCCCCCCCTAGAACTCCATCTCTGCCCCTTCTCAAGGCCCTCCACTGGCTTCCCATCCGGAAACGGGTGGAATTTAAGATTTGTTGTGTGGTACACAAGAGTCTCTACAACCTCGGTCCACACTATTTGGCCGAGAAATTTGTATACCACCGCCCCTGCCGCAATCTCAGGTCCAGCAACCAACTATTACTCCAGGTTCCTAGACACTACAAGACCAGACAGGGAGGTCGTGCCCTTTCCATTATGGGCCCGCGCCTATGGAACAATCTCCCCCTTTCCCTTAGAGAGTGCCCGAGCCATCTAGCCTTTAGGAAACTCCTAAAGACAACTCTATTCTAGTTGGAGCGCTGTCTGTCCTGTTCTTCACAGCACCGCGCGGAGATACACCTTCGGGTGTGATGCCGGCGCGTTACAAGCCCATAAATAAATAAATAAATAAATATTATTTTTCCCAATTAATTAATTAAGAATAACAAAAAATTATATATAAAAAATTACTATAATTAATGTGATTAACTAATTAATATTAATTAATTACCAAATAATATGTACAAAATTATATTAATTAATTAACTAATTAATATAAATTAATTACCAATTAATTAATAATTAAAATATGTACAAACATATATTAATTAATTAATTATTATTAAATTACTTCCCACCCTATTCCCCTATAAACCCATAACCCGCTACAGAACATATTTATCAATTAATCAATTAATTAAAATTAATTAAAAATTATTTCTCAATTAATTAATTAATAATTCCTACTAATTAATAATTAATTTAACATAATTAAATTACTTCCCACCCTATTCCCCTATAAACCCACAACCCGCTAAAGTAGTAAAAGACAATATTTAATTAAATTACATTAAAAATAAATAATAAAACATAATAAATACAATATAATATACACAACATTTTTTAAAAAATTGATATTAGTAACATCGAAGTTATTTATTTCGATATTATTGACATCGATATTTAAAACTTCGATATTACTGATATCATACTAATATCGATATTAAGACTGTCGATATTACTTACCTTCGATATTTTGTCCCATCGATATTTAAACTTTGATATTATTGTATATCGATATTTAAAACTTGATATTTTGTCTGTGTACCCATATTAACATACTTGTCCCCCCATATAATTTCCTTCGTGGCCGCTGGGATGTGCTGTGCCACCCTCTCGCGCCTTGAAGGCACTGAACTTTCCCCCGCCATTGGCAATGGGTTCTTACCGGCTTCAACCGCCGTGTCTGCTGTCTTTTCCCGGCCAACCGTAGTTACTCCTCGCACCACCTGTGGGGAAATAGAAGGAACATTCGCCGTCCCGGCTTCTCTCGACTGCCGTAACTGCTCGATTATTAATCTAGCCTCCTCGGCCGGATCCCCCGCAGCCACTGCCTCCCCGCTTTCTTTTTAAGCCAGGGCAACACTGCCGCTAACTGAAGAGCCAGTTCTGGGGGCATCTGATCATCATTAACCGGGGTGATTACAACAGGGATTGGTAAACCTATATCCGGACTCGGTACCGGGATGTCCGCCGGTGTGATGGGGGCAGTTGGGGGCACCTCTGGAACCGGGTCCTCCCCGGAAACCGCCCTCTTCTTAATACGCTTCCCCCTACCCTCAAGGCCCGAGGGGTTGTTCTGGGCCGCTAACTGCTTTTTAACCTTGGCCAAACCTCGACCGATCGCCATTCGGTTCGACTAGGTGCGTAGTACCTTCTCCAGCTCGGAGCTCTTTCCCGCTTTTTTGCCGGCCATAGCTTCGTTTACTCCGCTCTAGTCGAACGACGAGGTCCCAGATCCTTCACACTCCTGGTACTGCAAGAGAAACAACAAGATTACAAGTTCTCAAAATTGCTGCTTGTTCCGTCGAGGGCTCACGAGCAACAAGTGGTGCAGCCTTCAGGGCACTGGAACAAGAGGACGCTTCTTCGGATTCCCGCTCTATTTATCCGTCTGCGGGAGGGCGGGGGCCCTCCTCGGGTACGCCCACCTGGGCGCGGTCTTCCGGGCGGGTGTCTAGGACAACCCCTTCTGGGCGGGAAGGGCGTGCTCCGGCTACGCCGCTTTGGGCATACCAGCCCAAAATGGTTTCCCGGGGGGATCGGGGCACCCATCCATACGTTCGGGGGGACCGAGTGGTCTTCCCTTTCCAATATCTTCACACTAGTCTTGATCCAGCAGATGTTTGTTATCTTCTTTTATGCCATATGTATGACAGATATTTTAATATACACTCATATTGTATATGCACACCAATATTATTTGTATTTATATTTTTTTATGCCCACGCCTTCATCAGTCCAGTAGCCCTAGTGACAATGCTATGTATCACCCATTAGACTTCAAGGGCAACCTACAAGAAGCAACTCAGCCTTCTGCCATAAATTTGACCAGTAAGACTATATTATGATTACATGTACTACTATCTTAACCAAATGTTCCAAATTGTTACCACTTGACTTCTCTGATGTATGTATCCATAGAATACAATCAAAAAATATTTGCCGTAAATGTTCCAAATGATAATCCAAAAGTTCAAATGTAAAGTCAGCCTGGAAAAGAATGGTATACAATTCCAACCACATTTTTGTCAAATAAGCTGTTCTGAATTGGGGACAAAGGTTTTTGGTTATCTTCAGATTTTGCAACAACGTTAAACTCCTCCTCAGATGATGACTGTTGGGCTCCAATGGCAGAATCTGCTACACTGTGATGTACTGGAAACACTGGGGTAGCAGTGGAAATAGCAGGGGGAGCCATGCTGGGAGACACCACAATAGAAGGTTAGGAGTGGCAGGTTTAAAAATCAGATAATATATCTACTGGTCAGGAGGCTCTAAAGTTCCCGATGCTGGTCAGCTTGTGCATCTCAAGTTTTCTGCATCTCCTTAATCCTTTTTTTCGCATACCAAGTAAGTGACTGCTAACAAGCAATCCCATTCCTTTTAGTCTCAGCAGCCATGGTTACATAACCCGGGGCAGACAGGAGGGCAACACTTGAGGGCTTAGTGTCAAGGACAAATGCTTCCCTCAGCAAGGAGGGGACTTGTAAGAAGAGATACACCAGGAGGTCCAGTTGGATCTCAGACCCAAATTATCCCTACACTATAGATTTGAATTTTGCTGGAGAAAAGGTGTGGTAGTCACCAGTGTCCTTACTAGTTAACATGGCTGAACACACCTTACAGTGTGCTCGATACTAACTGCAAAGAGGGGTTGGAGGGGATTTGGGATCTGAGAGAAAACACACATAAATGTCATCAGGTTGCAGTCACACAGCTCGTCTGGTTGAATGGAGGCTCTATCGGGTGTTCTGCAGTCTCTAAAGAGGGACAGAACAGTTGTAGTACATAGAACACAATAATATTATTACTGTATGCTCTTAAACTAATTTCAATTGGGTGTAGTTTCTTTTTTATCATTGATTTTGTTTCACATGAATGGTAACATTCTACAGAAACTGAAACAGTACCCACTCTAGCACCAGGTGCACTACACTCAAGATATCAATGGCACAACACTTTTATCTGGAGAAAAGGAAATTATTATTAGACTGGTCCTGATCCGATGTCCTATACACAGTAGTTAAAGTTCCACATCTTGAGAAACTTTACATGTACAAAGATTTACTCAGGGGTATAGAAAAATAAAACCGCGATTTCCATTCATAGTATCATCCTGATTTGAATCAAAAGGGCCTATTCTACCCAATCAGGAACCCATAAAGAGTTCTTTCTGGAAAAGAGCAAGTAGATTTCAGAGTAGATCTTTGGAGCACATACTATATATAAAGCAAAACAACATGTTGCTAAAACAGGTGAATGTCATCATCATCATTGCACAATGGGGAGAGGTCTTTTGATGGTCCATCGTCTTTACCTTCGATTCCCACTGTAAATGTCCCCGCCAGTTTGAAGTCGGTTAGAAATGGCTACAACATATTACAAAAAGTTTCAACATCTACGAAGGGTCCCATGAGAATCTTTTGCAAGGCTACTCTGTTAACTGTCTGTTTTCTCACCATATAACAATGAGATCTTTTATTAAATGAAACATTCAAATTCTGATATGACCTGTTTAGATCATGAAATGTAAGCTACAGCTGCTATTGTGTGTTGTCTCTGTTTGCCTTTAAGGTACGCTGCAAGTGCTTTACCTGCCCTGTTTGCCGAGCATAAGTTTATTGCTTTGTACTTGTTGATCCAGGTCCCCGCCCTTTTGCTGAGGATCTTGTTCAACTCGTACTTTTTCTTTGTCAGGGTCGTGAGGGTGTTCCTGTCCTCTATGTTGGCTATGTGTCCTGATTCTAGTTTTTTGATTTTGCTCTCTAGATCAGTTATCTTTTTGCTTCTCTCTCTGTTCTGTCTCCCCTTGATACTGATTATGGTTCCTCGTATCGTGGCTTTCAGTGCGTCCCATAGAGTCTCTCTTCCGATGTCTGGGCTGTCATTATTTTTGAGGTATTCTTTTAAGGCTAGTTCTATCTCAGCCCCGCTGTTTGTGTTTTTGAGTAGGTCGTCATCGAACCTCCATCTACGCGTCGGTCGTTCGTTGTGTTTGCCCGTTAGTGTTAGGCAGATGTGAGAGTGGTCCGAAATCGTTCTTGGGCCGATCTCTGTGTGTTCTATAAGGTGTGTGTGTGTGTCTGATATGAGTATATAGTCAATCCTGCTGTAGGAGTTGTGTGGATTTGAGTAGAAAGTGTAATCTCTTTCATCTGGGTTTTGATATCGCCATGGGTCTGCTAGTCCTATTTTTGTACAGAGGTTCCGTAGCGGGTTGCCCCTCTGTGTATTCTGACTCTGTCTTTGCGGGTGTCTGTCTATGGCTGGGTCCAGTACCTGGTTCATGTGTCCAGCTACTATTTGAAGCTCCCCCAAAGGCAGTGCCTCCAGTTCCTTTCCTATCTGTTCCCAGAATGTCTTATCTTCGGTGTTGGGGCCGTATATGTTTGCCACGTGTATGGGTTCCTCCCCCCTTAGCAGGCTGGTTATAAGTAACCTGCCCTCTGTGTCTGTCTTTGACTTGCCTGGTGTGAGTTTTGACTTTTACTTAGTAGTGTGATGACCCCGTTCTTTTTGTTCTTCGCTGGTGATCCTATTACGTGACCTATCCAGCTGGCTTTTAGGCGGTCTATGTCTTCTTCCCCAAGCCTTGTTTCCTGCAGAACATAGATATCACTCTTTAACTTGGCCAGGTGCTCCAGGACCTTCCTCCTTTTAACTGGGTGGTTGAGACCTTTTACGTTCATTGACACTACCTTGATGTCCGTCGTGAGAATGTGGTGCGTGTTGTGTGTCATTTCCTTTTCTTACTGAGCTGGCTATCTGTTAGGTTCATTTGCTTGCTTGTCTTCGTTCTGTGCTTTGGTTCCCTGTCTGCTCTCTCTAGTAGTATAAAAGTGGTGTAGAAAGATGGAAAGATAGAAGAAAATAGAATCGACCCATGTGCGTGCACCCCGCACCCCCCTCCCCCTCCCCTGCCCCCCTCCTCTCCCTCCCCCCTCCCCCCCTTACTTGCATAGTGGGTGTGCGACAACAAAGTTCCTTTGCTCCGCGTCCCCTGAGGTAGGTTGGTTGCTGATTTCGTAATTCTTCATCAATTGTCCGTTTCAAGTTCCTGAGTTCTGTGCACGCTCTTTGGGTTAGCGCTACTTCTTGCTTAAAGTTTGGTCATGCTGTTATCGCCTTGCCTTTTCGGTTCCCTTGCTCGAGCTTGAGGTAGATGTTGTTTATGCTTGGAGTGTTATAATCGCTCAGAGTCCTTGAATTTGAGGTAGAGTCTTAGTGTTGTTTCCGTCTGTAGAGTTCCATTCCGCTTTATTCCACTTTCCTATCGTCATTTGGTGAGGCGCTTCTTTTTGGGGCGCTTTGGCCTTTTGCGTCCATTTCCTCGGTCAATGGGCCTCTCAGGTATCGCCTATGTTCCTCGGGGTCCTCAAAGACCATTGATCTCCATTTGTCCGTGATCTTAAAGCGGGCAGGTCCCGTGAAAGAGTAGTTGAGGTTTCTTTTCCGCATTGCTTCTCTCATGGCTAGGAAGCCTTTCCTGGCCTCTACTGTGGTTTTCGAGTAGTGTTGTGTGAGCACGATCTTGCAGCTCGCCCATGTAAAGTTTGGGTTTTTTCTTGCAAAGGCGAAGATTGCGTCAGTGTGATCTGCTCTTAGTGGGGTGCAGATTATAGCTCTTGGAGTCTTCCCTGTAGTTGGTTTCTTCGCCGGTACTCTGTATGCTTTGTTGATTTCAAACTGCCTCTCGAAGTTCAGGCCAGTGAGTTTGGGAAGCATGTCTTCGAGCATTGCTGCGCAGGATTTCTCCTTGTCTTCCAGGCCTTCTGGGACTCCCAGAATTCTGACGTTGCCTCTTCTAGCTCTGTCGTCCTGCTCCGCCAGCTGCTTCTGTATTGTCTTGGTTATTTTTGCGTGCTCCTCCGTGGCCTTGATGTTCTTACTTGTTGCATCCTCGACCTCGCTTATCCTGCCTTCCACCATCTCCAATCTGGTATTTGCGTTCTGTTGGCCAGCCCGGATTGCAGCCAGTTCTAGTTGCATGTTGTCTATCATCTTTTTAGTCTCTCTTGCCACATCTTTGACCTCGTTTATTCTTTTCAGCACTGTTTCCAGTGTAGCCGTCTCCGTTTTCAGCTTTGCCAGGGATTCCAGGGTGTCTTTTTTGAGCTTTTTCTGGTCGTTTGTGTTTTTCCCTTCGGCCATTTTCTGTATCTGCGCTTTGCCCGGGCTGCAAGCTCTGCCTTCTGCTCTTGTACCTGCTCGCTGTCTGGCTAGTACTTGTTCTGTGACTTGCGCTACAAGATTTTGTCGGAAGCGGCTTGGTACTTTGATGTGCCGGGTCTTTGTTTTTGAACTTATGCCCTCCAGCGCTTGCTTTTTCTTTTTTGATTCTGCTGGGTTGCCACTTAGCTACCTTCTCGTGTCCCTTACTGGCGGTGTGCCCGGTGTGAGCTCTGATCGCCTGATTTAAAAACTGCGGCGATCCCGCATTTGCTGGCGTCTCCTGCTGCTGTGTTATGCCCAGTTGCTTGTCAAAAAAGCCTCTTTAGCATATGTACGTGCCTCTGTCGTGCTTGGGCGTGCTGTATGGTCTCTCTTCCCTCTAGTACTTGTTCACGCTGCTTGTACAGCAGCCTGCAGCCTCTGTCAGTGCTTGCGGGGGATATGCAGGAGGTTATGCCTCTCCTTCACTCTTCCGGCGTGATCGCATTGCCGTTTTTCCCACACAGCGCTGATCAGGGGGCTGTGCGGCCCTTCTTCCGGTCTCGTTCGCGGTCGTGTAGCGGGGGGAGGGTGAGGGGGTTGGCGGGTGGGCGAGGGGTTTGTAGGTTGTGGATTCCGGCTCTGACTTCCTTTGTGCCTCACTTCGGAATGTCGCTTCGGCTTCCTCCCTTAGGCCTCGCCCTTCCGCTTCCGCCCCTATGCTCCCGCCCCCAGTAATGGCCACCTCCTGTCGGCGCTTTCAGTTTCGTTTCCCTTACCGCCGGAGAGTGTACAGGCGTGATCCTGTGGCTGTTTCCCTGCTCCGTTTATGCCTCCCATGGTTCCTCTTCCATCCGCCTTCCTTTGTCCTCTGTTTCCGTGACCTCCGGCGCCGCTCCCCCTTTATTCTACTGTGTCCCGCTCTCCCGCACTGGCTCCTTGGCTTCTCGTTTTGCAGGGCGTGGCTTCTTGGCTTCTTGGCTTGATGCTCGGTGAGGTTACTGTCCCCTTGTCCTCCTTGTCTTGTCTCGTCTTTCTGTGCTTCGGGACCCTCCTCTCATCCTTTCATCGTCCGATCTCCATCTTGTTTCTCTTGCTGCTCTTCTGTATTGAATCTTCTGAGTTCGTTTTAAACTTGTTCGAACCCTTTTGAGACCTCCTGCTCTTATCGCTTTGTAGCCCCAAACTTCATGGCTCGCTAGTTACTTTTTTGATGTTAGGTCCTCCCGTTTGGCTGGTTAATTTAGCCTTTGTTCTTCAGGGTACGAGGAGCTAACGGACCATCTCCTTTGTCGTCCAAGCCACGCAATAACAATAGCAGCCGTCAGAGACAGCACGAACAAATCACATACGACAAACAAGGGAATACTCGATACCTTTAGGGACTTCTACGCGCAGCTCTACAAAAAAGATGAGACGCTAAGTGCAGACGCAGGGAAAAAACTACTGGAACACATCACAACACCAGAACTGAATGAAGATCAGAAGGAGAGATTAGACTCAGGAATAACCAGTGAAGAGATAGAAAGGGCTGTCAAAAGTCTGAAAGACAAAAAAGCACCAGGGCCGGACGGATTCACAGCCAAGTTCTACAAACACTAAATCACCACACTCCTACCAACGATGTCGTCAGTGTTCACAAGTTGTGTAAACAATGGCCGCATGACACAATCGATGGCAGAAGCCAACATCATAGTGATCCCCAAAGAAGGCAAAGATACACAACACCCGAAAAACTACAGACCAATTTCACTCATTAATGTAGACTGTAAAATTTATGCCAAGATCCCGGCGACCAGACTCAATGCGTACCTACCCTCCCTCATACACTGCTCACAAGTGAGCTATCTGAAGAACAGGATGCCCCACGACAACACAAGATTATTATGCCACGTAATCAATCACACTACCAAAAGCAACAACGTGGCGGTCATGATCGCCCTTGACGCAGAAAAAGTGTTTGATAGAGTGTCATGGCCATACCTAGACCAATGTATGCCACAACTACAGGAGGATGGTAACGGCCCTATACAATGAACCCAAAGCACGGTGGTAGTGAACGGGTGCACGTCAGATCTGCTAGACCTAAAAAGGGGAACAAGACAGGGTTGTCCGCTATCTCCGGCCCTCTTCCTACTGGCAATAGAACCCTTACTCAACATGATACGATCAAACCCCAGAGGGATACCTGTAGAGGGAGAATCTTTTAAACTAGCAGTATACGCAGACGATGTCCTCATTGTAACAGAAGATCCAGAAAGATCTATAAACGCTTTAATGGACACTATAGATCAGTATGCCCAGGTCTCGGGGTAAAAACTCAACAGAGAGAAATCAGAGTGTAAACCACTGAATATCCACATCAACAAGACGGCTCTAGGGTCCTCTGGTCTGACCTGGCAGAGGAAAGCCAATAAATACCTGGGCCTCCTTTTCGAAAGAGACTTACGAACAACTTTAGACCAGAACGAACCAGCAATCTTAAACAAAATCAAGGAGAGGCTAGAGGGGTGGTCACCCAAATTCACTACGTGGTGGGGAAGGATAGAGACCATTAAGATGATGACCACCCCCATGGTTAACTACATGCTCAACATGCTACCACTAACCAACACATCTGATTTTTACAAAAATTGCATAAACTACTGAACACTTTTCTATGGAGAGGAAAGAAACCCAGAATCAGCCTTCATAAACTCAGGCTCCCCAAGGAACTAGGAGGCCTTAACATAACAAATTTCAAAACCTTTCAAACAGCCTGTATGGCAAAACAGGGCCTGTATTGGCTATGCCCAAAGAGTGACTACACCCCGGTCTGGCTCTCTTTAGAGCGCAGCTTGCTAGGGGGGATAGAGCCAGTAGCACTACTCACAGCTACGAAACACCCCGCAATCAAACAAAACGCAATACTAAGGAACACAAGAATGGCCCTACTAAAAATAGATAAAATACTAGACACAAGCGCCAGACAAACTCAGCTAGAGTCCCTCTGGTATAACCCTAGGCTAAAGTACAGGAACAACATACTGGACATGCACACATGGTACCGACACGGCATAACAACGGTGAGCCAACTACAGAACAAAGGAAATCAAACAGCCTTTGACACACTCAAAGAACGATACAAGTTTGACAGCACAGAGCTCTATAACTTCCTCAGAATAAGGGTGGCTATTGCCAAAGCAGGCTTAAACAATCTCACCCCATCAATAATACAATCCGCCACCAGCCTGAACATCATAGGACACCAAGTACCGCACATATACAGAGCCCTGAGTCCCAAAACCTCTAAACTAAATAACAAAACTATAGCCGACTGGGAGGCAGTGGCAGGGAAAGAGCTTAGTGAGAAGGAAAGAGCAGATCTCTGGTCTTCATCATCAAGAAGGAAGGTGACAACGACTCTAGACCAGACAAAATTCTGGCTGTTACACAAAGCCTACTGGACCGCAGCATGCCTGGCCTCCATGGGGATCAGAGAGAACGACTCCTGCTGGAACTGTAACAAGCAGAGGGGGGACCTGGCACACCTCCTCTTCCACTGCACCAAGATCAGGAAATTCTGGAACTCAATAAATACTCTAATTAATGACGTAACAGGCGCCACACTAACACTGGACTTTCACTATCTAGTACTGGGAAACACAGACCCATCCAAAACATCTGAAAATGACAGGGACCTGATTAACTTCCTGCTCACAGTGGCGGTCAAGATGGTGTTGACCAACTGGAAAGACACAGCAAAGGCAACTTTTAGAGCCTGGTTCAACTGGGTCATTTTCCTACGGGCAGCCGACACCATAACAACCAATAACCTACCGAACACAGGGAAAAAAAGCGAGATGTGGCTGTCGCTAGACAACTACCTGTCCTCCCATAAGCCTCCCTGAATGTCCAGACTAGGCAACACTGCACAACCACATGCATAACCCACTCTGCGACACAATTGCTCTCTTTACTCTCTATATCTCTACACCTCTCCTTTCTCTTCGCGCCACCAGGGGAGCAGAAAGATAATCAGACATTCCCAAGGGGTATGGGGGAAGCCTGAAGGATTACGAGAAGAAGAAGAAGCGAGCATGAGAACACGGACTTACATGGAACAGGCCAATAGAGACAATGCTTGCAATGCCCCCCACCGGGGCGTTTTTTCCTTTTCCCTGTCCCATCCCCCATTTGTTTTTCACTCTGCACCATGTATATATGTCTTTATTTTCAATAAAAAATTACTGAAATAAAAAAAAAGAAATGTAAGCTACAGAAAGCATTTTCCTTTCATTAACACTCTTGTTCATTATGCATATGTGGCAAAGAGAACTATCTAACTACAGTGAAGTCATATGGTGTGAGGAAAAAGAAAGAATACATTTTCTCAAAATACAGCACATTTCACAAAAAGTTAAGCCCTAGAGTTAGATTCTAACTTTAATGTACTATTTTATTAAAAGTGTTTACTTTCTTAAAGAGATAGTGTTGAATAAATGAGCAGTGAGGCTTAGCAAGTGGTGTACAACAGAAATGAAAGAATTCTGTACAAAATAAACAACATTTTCTCATAAGCACATTAAAGTAAAGGCATATTTTCTAATATTGAAGTAATTTGTCATTTTTATGGTAATATTTAACAAGTTTCTATATTATTATTATTATGTGGTGAAATTTGAATAAACATTTTCAGCTTTCTCAATTTCTACATCTGATTATTTGTAATCAGCACACATCTCATCTCTTCAGTTGAGTCTCTTCTTTTTCTAATAAACCCCCTACATTTTAGTGGGTTCATGTAGCCCCATGTCCCTTTCATATAATTTCTTTCTGAATTCTTCCTGTTTCTTTCACAATATGTATTTGCAGCTCAGAAATAGCATGTAGAGAAATAAAAGGCAAAACCTACCTTACTATCACTATTAGCATTAATATAGCTTTTAGTATACCCTTTCCTGCTGTTGATAACCAGTTCCCAATTGTGGCAATTCCTTTCCCAAAATTTTCATTCAAGCTTGGTGTTTCCAATTCATGTAATTCAGGTTTTAAATCTGAAATCTTCTTGGTAAATCTTTCTATTCCTCTACTCTTGTCAGGTATGTATGTGCAGAAGTGAGTTAACTTCTGCATCCATCAGACTCTGCTCTTTTTGTCAAGTTAATGTCTAAAGCAAGACCGTCTTGTAAGACCATTGATCGTATAGCTATTAATTGCATATTTATCACAAGCATAGCTACAGATGTAGTAGTTGCCATATTGTCGACAACAGTTTACAGCTTTCTAATCTACTTGCCAATTAAAAGACTCCTACAGGTGTAATACCAGTCCCAAATAGGTCCCCTACTAAACTAGCTCATGTTTCTGTACTACGTTTCTGCCCATGTATGGGTGTTAGTGTCAGCGCATCTATACTTTTTACACAATATATCTCTTTCCATTGATACAGTTAAGTGTGCGCAGACATAGCAATCTTTTGCATTTAGTGTGTTAATGTACTCTTGTACTAACATAGAATACACATTAGCAGAATAGTCATCTTTCTTGTAGCTAAGTAATGAGTGACCTAGGAGATCTTCCCAAGTGCTGTGAATATGTGAATTAATATTTAACATTTCTAACTTTAAACTCTGACTCTGGAGTTAAATAAATCCTATTAGTACTATTATAATCATTATTATTGTCATTACAACAATTGAACCCATTACATATTTACATTGATTTCTAATACAACACATTCTCTGAGTCAGTTCTAAGCACATGGTTAGTAGCTGATGTTGAAGTTTAGTGAATAGTTTCCAAATAAGGTTATTAATTTTTTCCCCTTTTCACCCTTTTTCTTCAATTAAGCACGTATATAGACTATCCTTAGCCCCACTGCAAGTTCTTCTAAAATGTTATCCCTATGCTTCTGTAACTTTCAGCTTGGGCATAGGTTAGTCTTCTGTAAAATAACAAACTAAAATAACGATCTCTAAATAGGCACATTTCAGGTTTTCTTTCTTCTTCTGTTCAATCTTGAATTTTCTCAATGATTTCCCTTGTTTTACTTTGTTTTATTTTCAAGGAGGCCTAAATAGTCCAGGGTTCACGTTGAACAAGACATCCAATGTGACATTCAAGGCAGTGTTTACAAAGTATGCCCATTCAGGTGCTGAAAACCTGCAACAAAATATCCATGATCTTTTTGATCTTAGGTTTTGTTGATCTGGATCTGAGCTGCTCTCATCACTAGACTCAGTCTCTTCAGGGGTTGTTTCTGTTATTCCAGCTATTTAAGCACTTCTTCTCAGATTTCTCATTTCATATACTTGTGGCCATTCTGCATGTTTATTGCTTCTCCTTATTATAGTGCTAGTTCCTTCATCTGGATCGTCATCTCTCAAACCCACAATCAGAGCACTTCTTCTTGGTGACTCGATCTCTGCTTTATTTTTGTTAGAGATCTCCACACCACACTGGGTTATTTCTGGTTCTTCCACTTGATTTTCTGTGCACTGTTCTTCACCCCTCGTCTTCGTCTTGCTGAACCATCAATGGTGCCACTGGTCTAAGTGATCTCTTGACTCAGGATCAAAGACCGAAGACGCTTCTTCTGGATTGCTCACTCTTTTTGTCTGAATCATGAATCCAGTTCGGGAGTCCAGCACACTTAATAGCTGTGTGTGTAGTGAGGATCACTTGAAAGGGGCCTTTCCATCTGGTTTCAAGGCAAGTGTTCCGGATGTGTTCCTTGATCATGACCCAATTAGCAGGATTGAGATTGTGATGTTGTTCTTGGTGCAGATCGTATGTGGCAGCTGAGACCTGATATGAGACAGAACAGACTACGTCAGCCAGTTCCATCTAATAGTTGAAGATATCTACCCTGTTGATCATCCAACTGGACATTTGTGTGATTCTTTGCCGCCCTACTATTCCTCTTCTGGTACGTTCCCTTCTCCTTTTCCTTGGCCACTCTCTCCCATGCTTTAAACATTTCATACTGAAGGGATCAAGGTGGTGGTTTTATTTTGTACAATTTTTTCTTCAAATGATCAACAATTCTGGTGTGAAATGTCCCATACCTAGAAAAATTCAAAGCTCCCTCATTCTCAGTAATCCTGCTCCTTTGGCAAAGCCAAGTACGTGTATTTAACCCATGTTTGGTAGTCATAATGTAAGCGAGTGTACCCATAAGAGGTGCCTCTTCACCTCTGCATACTCGAATAGTAACATCCCCTCTCGCCAAACTTTTAGGCTCTTTAAAACATTTCATGACGACAATTCGAATCTGAAACAACACTTTATCAAATAGTATGATTTTGTTTCTGTATACGTCACATTTCTGCTATTATTTTCACAATCATTTGATAAATTCAAAGTTCACTTTTAGTGCTCCAACCCCACCGCAACACTGCTATGTTACCAACCAATCACAGATCGAAAGTACTGCAACAGACCAATCCTAGCGCAAAATACTACGACGCACAACCTCGCTCCGTGCAGCACTCACCCTCCTTCACAATTTTCTCTGCACCTACACAAATAATTTTCTCAACACTTCAAACTTTGTTTGCTCTTACTAAAGAACTAATGTTTTGCATACATACAAGAATCTCTTCGGCATTCGTTAGTGAATTCTCGACCACATGAAATCACCCAATTCAATGCAGCTTCCCCCATTTGTGCAATTAGGTACAACTAACACTGATCAATAATATTTCAACACAATAATGTAATAACGCTATGTGACCGGTGCAGGTGATGGTACCTCACATACTACACCTCAAAAGCTCTGTAAACAAGTTTTTAATTATTTTATACCAGGATCATTTGACTACAGTGAGTCCTTTTCAACCACTTATCAACTGTTGTTCCTTACTCACTCACTCTTATCAACATTCATCTGAACCAGAGGAAAATACACAATCACAGCCACAGCACATTTTCTCTATTAATACTCACACCTTCAAACCGCAACTGTCTTCGAGTACTGCTTTGCTGGATCTTCAAGCTCTGGACATTGGAATCAGGAGTCGGGAATTGTATAATTATCATCTGGGTACAATTTATAGCTCCATTTAGGATGTAAAGCTTATCCTCTGCCACCAGATTTGCCAGTGCAGAAATCTCTCAAACATTTCTACAAATGATACCACTTTAAACTGGAAATTTCACGCCTTTTTCGGCCAATGAATCTTTGCCACTGTTTTAGAATGGAGCTTTACACATCAAAAGACATCAATAATTACATTTCATGTTCAGTCAATAAAGAGAGAGCTGTGATAGTTTTAAAAGTTTGTTCTCTCATAATCATTTCCCAGATTTTCCTCCTCTGATTTTTACCATAAACTCATCCACCTCTTCGATTGTATGAAAGAGATGCATTTGGTTGTTAAACACAGCTCGTAACTGAGCTGGAAACTTCAACTGGGATTTAACTCCTAAGCTTTTTAACTCCTCTAACCTACTTCCCAGCTCCCATTGCCTGGTAGTTGTTGTATGGGATATATCAGATCTTATCTGAAAGGCAATTGGCTCTTGGCCTGTATGTGATAAGGAAACGGACCCTTCTTTAAGGCCTGCTGACAATATTTGCTCTTTGACAGCGTAGGAGAGAAAATGAAACAAGATCTTCCTGGGCTTATGTTGGCCGCGCTTCTTCCTAAACGGATCCCGGTGAACCCTTTGAATCTCTTGTGTCAAATTTATATCCGGAAAACGTTTAAGGACTATCCCTTGTGACAGCAGAATAATAAATCCCTTGAGGTCCGTCCCTTCAAGATTCTCGGGATGTTCAAGAGTCTCAGGTTGTTTTTCCGGGAGTGATTTTCCAGCCTTTCTAGATCGTCTCTTAATGCCTTATTCTGAGTTGCCAGTTTTGCCATATCTGTTGTGGCAGAGCTTATTGCCTTCTTGATTATTGGAATCTCTGCCTCGATTTGATCTGTTCTTGCAGCCACCTCCTCCAATTTCTGGGCCAGCACCTCACAGGAAGATTTAATTGCCGCCTGGTTTGCTTCAGAAACAGAATATCTTGTCGCCAATTCCGCCTGATTCATCTCTGAGACCTTAAAACCACTTATCATTTCCCCCTTCTTTGCAATCAGGATGTCAGAAAGAGAATGCGCCACTGATCCAACGCTTCCGGGGTTCTCCAACTCAGCATCCCCCGTTTCGGTGGTCATAATTATACCACCAGATGAAGTTCCCTCAGTGATGGTTATTTCATTTGCCCTTTCTTGTGGGTCATGAAGATCAAAAGGGGGGTTGTGCTGAATATGCAGGTCTTGAACCTATAAGGCATTGAATCTATTAGACAGCGTTACCTCTGGGTGAAATTCAGGCGAGGTCAGAGACGGATTTACACTAAGTTGTTTAGTCTCCCTCTGCTTGCATTGCTGGAACGGGGTCAAAAGAGGAGGGGCTTCACTGTCACTATTTGGTGTCTTAGAGTTAGTTTTAGATTTAATCTTAGGTTTAAGGATCCCTCCTTCCCTTTCTTCTTGAGTGCTTATTTCAGCCTCGTTACTCTGGCTTGCTGTGGCAGACATGACTCATTGGTATGTTTCTAAAGAAGGGGTTATTTTAGTTTTAGAAACAATTCTTTTCTTCCCCCTACTTTTCCCTCTGCTTTTTGGGTCCTCCCTTACCTTTATTTCAACTTCCACTTCCCCGGTCATTACACTTTACTTCTTCTGTTGGGCCGTATTGCCAATCTCCAAAATAGGGGGGGGATTTCCTCTAAGCATGGGCGAATTTTGCGAATTGGCAATTCGTGAATTTGCAGATTAGCGAATTGGCAATCCGCAAAATTCGCGAATTCGCGCAAATTTGCAGATTTTTTATGTTTGCGTGTTCGCAGGTGTTCGCAAGGGGCTTTGGGTGTTTGCGGGTGTTCGCGAGGCGCTTTGCAATTTCGCGGGGGTTTTTTTTTTTTTGCCTGCTTTATCACTGCCACCCTCTCGTTTTTTATGCCCATCTGCCCTCTGTACCACTCGTTTCTGTGCCTTTCTGCCCTCTGCCCCACTAATTTTTTGTCCCCTTCGGCCCTCTGTCCCACTTTTGTGCCCTTCTGCCCTCAGCCCCACTTAGAATGGCGCCGGCAAGCTGTCAGCGCCATTCTAAAATAGCTAGAAATAGTTTTAACAGGAAGCACTAATAGATAAAGTAAAGCAGGTGCTCCAGTTGAAAGTCAAATTAAGTTACACAATCATTAATCACCCCAAGTTTGGGGTGATTAATGATTGTGTAACTGAATTTGAGCAGCACCTGCTTTACTTTATCTATTAGAGCTTCCTGTTGAAGCTGACTATTGTAACTATTTTAGAATGGCTCTGGCAGCTTGCCGGCGCCATTCTAAAAGAGTTACAAAAGTCAGCTTGAACTTTTGACCCAATCCGTTCCGTTCGTGGATTTTGCGGGAAATTCGCGAATCTCGCGGATTGCGAATTTACTGAAAAGCCGCGAAATCCACGAGCGGAACGGATTTTCCGCCCATGCTTAATTTCTTCGGGGTAACTATGGGTAGTATAATGTCAGAGTTCTGTATCGAGTGAGCTGCCCTGGCCCTCAGAGTATAGTGACTTATTTTAGGGGGAGAGAGACCCCCCCTTTACCTCCTCTGCTACCTTTTGCACCTCTGGCTCCACAGACTTCCCCCCTCCCACCTCCATACAACACGAAGGAGAGTTGCTAGAAAAGTTGCCAGCCTCCCAGCGCCCATTTGCGGGGAAGGTCGCTCCTCTGGGGGCCCCAAAAACTCCAACGCATCCAAAACGCATCAGCGAGACTCATTTTGGACATCCCTCGCCAAGATCACATTACCAGCCACCTGAAAGACCTCCACTGGCTTCCCGTCAACAAGAGAATAACATTCCGTCTCCTCACCCACGCACATAAGGCCCTCTACAAACTAGGGCCCGAATGCCTCAACACTCGACTATCCTTCTACACACCCACCTGCCAACTAAGATCCTCCAATCAAGGCCTCGCCGTAGTTCAGCGTATCCAAAGATCCACCATGGGAGGTAGATCCTTCTCCTACTTGGCGGCCAAGACCTGGAACTCACTCCCCA
This sequence comes from Lissotriton vulgaris, assembly GCF_964263255.1. Classification (NCBI taxonomy): domain Eukaryota; kingdom Metazoa; phylum Chordata; class Amphibia; order Caudata; family Salamandridae; genus Lissotriton; species Lissotriton vulgaris. The sequence continues at coordinate 972,217,656 of NC_141689.1, read as the reverse complement.
CTCACCTCCGCCTTACACAGAACCACATCTCCTTCAGAAAAGAACTTGAAACCTGGCTATTCGATAAATAATGAACCCCCTCCCAAAGCACCTTGAGACCCTCTGGGTGAGTAGTGCACTATATAAATTCCTGAACTTGAACTTGAACTTGAACTTGAACACCAATGAAGAAGAAGCCGGTATCTGAAATCTCTGCGGAAAAGCTCACTGCTCTGAAATTGAAACACTAACCTCTAACCCCGCTTGTCTATGAAGTGTGTTACTTAGCCTCGGCAAACCTGCCCCAGAAACCCCAGAAGCAGGTGCGATGTACTCTGCTCCAGTTCTGACAGCAAAACGAAACCAGAAGCAGGTGGCATCCCGGCGTCCCCGGAGCAGCGCTGCCTCCTCCCAACTCCAGTTGCTGCACTCACGCTCGCCACGCTCGCTGGATGAAATCAGCTCTCCGCCAGCACTACAACCATCTACATACTCTCGCATAATCCTCCAAAACCTAGAGAGGCAAAAAACACATGGGGGAAAACGAAAAATCCACAGCGGAAGTCTCAGGTCGTCATTCTGTCATCCAAGAGGTGAGAGCGACCGCAGCCGTTTAGGTGGCGGCTGCCATGTTCCTCCTCAACCCCGCCCACTACAATTATGGGGGTTTGGTAATAATATAAAATAGCATTTCACCGCGGAGGCTAAGATGGTTCATTCATTTTTTGTTTATGTAAAAAAAATATATATATATGAGGTGGGAGTGACTAAATGGGTTCACCTATTCTGGAAGGGAGGATTCCTCATGGGAGTGAAGGGGCACAGGAGGGAGGGTGGGCGGGTAGGGGGGCACTGGGTGGAGAGCAAAGGGATAAAATAAAAAAGTACTCATCTCACTTTAGAAGTTTAATATATGGGCCAACGGCTCTGGGTCAGAGATCTTTAACTGAATGGCAGGGGTAATAGCTCAGCGCAGTAAGAATTGCTTTATCTCCTGGAATGTTAACGGACTGAGATGCCAAAGGAGACAGAGATTGATAATGAAGTATTTAGAGCTCTCTGAGGCACACGTATGCATATTACAAGAAACACACTTAACCGCTGAGGAATCTAAAAAGTTACAAATGGGGGTGGGGTCGCACACTACTCACACACCGGCGGTGTCGCCCCTAAGGACTCTGGTTAATGTACTAACGTGTTTGCGATGCATCATCTATCGATCTTCTGCTATCTTCGCTGTCTTCGCCATCCCTGGACACGTGTTTCGGGGTATCACCCTTCGTCAGCAGGGATAGACAGTGTTCTGGGGTTGCCGATGGCTGCCAATATCTGCCAGGTATAGTACCACACAGGCACGTAGGTGCGGGATCCCAGGCTTAGCCCGCTGCTCAAGGGAGCTTTAAAGTTACAAATGGGGGTGGGGTCGCACACTACTCACACACCAGACGGTGTCGCCCCTAAGGACTCTGGTCAATGTAGTAACGTGTTCGCGATGCATCATCTTTCGATCTTCTGCTATCTTCGCTGTCTTCGCCATCCCTGGACACGTGTTTCGGGGTATCACCCCTCGTCAGCAGGGATAGGCAGTGTTCTGGTGTTGCGGATGGCTGCCAATATCTGCCAGGTATAGTACCACACAGGTGCGTAGGTGCGGGATCCCCAGCTCGTCAGCCCGCTGCTCAAGGGAGCTTTAAAGTTACAAATGATCGAAAGATGATGCATCGCGAACACATTACTACATTGACCAGAGTCCTTAGGGGCGACACCGCCGGTGTGTGAGTAGGGTGCGACCCCACCCCAATTTGAATCTAAAAAGTTGTTTTCTAAAATCCCTTGGGTTGAGAGTTTTTGTTCTTCTAGTCAAACAATAAACAATCGGGGAGTGGTGATTTTGATAAAGCGGGGGATAGCGTGTTCAACTAAATCAACTCAGACGGACCAAACTGGGAGGTGGATCATCGCGCTTTTGGACCTTGAGGGCACGGATTTAATCTGCACCTCTTTATATGGCCCAAACATGGACGACTCGTCCTATATCTCTAAACTTTTTTCAAAGCTAATTTTGGAGAACCCGCCAATGATCGTGGAGGGGACTTTTATGTCAAATCAAGGTCATTTTATAGGGACACCTCGTATTCGACGTGCAATGAAGAACCTGATTTATGACCTAGACTTGGTAGATGTTTGAAGGGGTAAGATGGGAGAGTCAGCTGGGTTTACGTTCCACAGTAAAAAATACCATCATTTTTCCAGGATCGATTATACATTAGCGAGTAGAGAACTCCTGGTTAAAACGTCTGCCCTCTCTATCCTCCCAACTCAGCTTTCTGATCATGCCCCGTCTTGTTTTCATACAAAAATATAGCAAATCCCACTCAGACTAGATGGACACTCAACAGAAGAAAGTTGGCCGATCCCAATATCATTCAGGGCATCAAAGCATCCTTTTTAGATCAACATAGGCTCAACAACTATGGAAGTAGTCTGGGATGCCTTTAAGGCCCATCTTAGGGGCCGGCTCCATGGCCTTATATGCTCATAAAATCAAGCTGAAAGCTGGGAGTTAAAATGGAGAGAGGATAACATCAAGAAGTTAGAAGCTGAACTTACCCTGGTAATAGGAGGGTCTCCTGAAAGGATGAGTAAGGTACAGGAGGATCTCGAACTAGCTAGGCAAGACTTAAGAGTGAAGCTAGATGAGAAGTGTAAGGCTCAATGGCTAAATAAGAACATGGAGAACTATGAGTATGGTGAGAAGGCCAGCGCCCTACTAGCATGGAAAGCTAGAACTGACCACACTAAAAACAACATTAGCGAGTTAGTTATAAACAACAGTGGGGACAAATCTACAGATATAGAGGATATAAAGAACTGCCTGCTCTCCCTTTTCTGAGATCTCTATAAAGAGAACTCATGCCCCTCAAAACATCAAATACGGACATGCTGAGCACCAAATCTCTATCTTCCCTAACGCAAGCTGGTAAAGACCTTCTGGATTCTCCGAGCTCCCTGGAAGAGATAAAATCTCAAATAAGGTTATCCAAAAATAAGAAAGCATCTGGTCTGGATGCCCTCCTAAACGAGGTATATAAACTTTTCGCGGACGAGGTTACCCCAGTATTGGGAACTTTATTTCAGTCAATCTATAATCCAACAGGGCAAATACCCAGTTCATAGAGAGAAGAAACTATTGTCCTAATACCTAAACCCGGGAAGGACTCCCTGAGAGCAGACTCTTATCGTCCGAGCTCCCTGCTAAATTCCGACTATAAAATCTTTATGGGTATATTAGCAGGGAGATTAGCTGTATTGGCCTCTGGTTTGGTCAATTCTGACTAAAAAGGGTTCATTAATGGAAGTTATATCCAGTAACAAACACAGCTACTCATTGGGAATATTGCTATGGCCACAGTAAGAGTAGAACCCTTGGTGGTGATTGCTTTAGTTGCCGCCAAGGCGTTCGATAGGGTTTGCTGGTCTTATCTTTGGGAGGTACTTGAAGTAATGGGCTTCGGGCCCGTGTTTATCCACACCTTAAGGCAATGCTACTAGGGAGCCTCAGCAAAAATCCTGATTAACGGGTCGCTTATTCCTAGTTTTGAGATTCAGAGGGGAACTAGGCAGGGGTGCCCCATTTCCCCCCTGTTGTTTGATTTAAAAATAGAGACGTTGGTCCAGGCTATAAGGTTAGATGAACAAATTTTGCCCTTTAAATCTCAGCAGTATTCATCAAAAATAGCACTATATGCCGATGAAATTATCCTCTATACTAGTGACCCAGTAGTACCAATACCAAGGGTTGAGACCCTCCTGGAGGAGTTTGGTTTAATTTCTGGATATCTAGCCAACTCCTCCAAGACGGAGTTAATGTGCTGGAATATAGATCAGTGGAGGGGGCAGACCAGTACAGAATTTAAATATCTTGGCATTACCATAGTTAGAGAGCTGGATAAGATTGCCCCTTTGAACTTGAAAAAAGTCACTAAGGAATTAGATCGTCTGTTTGCAAGGTGTAAGCATCTCCCCCTAACTATGGGGCTCATTATGATTGCGGATTTTCCGCATCCTCCGGGCCGGCGGAAGCCACCGCCGGCCCGGAGGATGCGGAAAATCTGCAGCGGACCCACCAAAGACCCACCGCCACATTAGGATGGCTGGTGGGTCCTGGTTTCCGTCCGCAGCTTTTCCTCCGCGGTTGGCTTACAACCGCGGAGGAAAAGCACTAATCTGGTGACGGTGTCTCTCAGACACCGTCCACCAGATTAGTATGTGCCTGCAAACATGCTTTTCCGCGGCGGCTTTTCCGCCGAGGAAAAGCATGTATAACTTCACTTCAGGGGCCCGTTGCGGGCCCCCTAGGTGAAGGGGGTGTGGGGGGTGCACATGGGGGGTACCTATGGTACCCCCCTGCATTTGTATGCATAAAGCGGCAGGCACCGTGCGGTGCCTGCCTCTTTCTGCATGCAAATGCAATGCATGCATTTTTAACATTGCTGCGGGTGCAGCTTGAAGCCGCACCCGCAGCAATGTTAAAAATAGAGGATGTGACCGCCACCCTGGCGGTCACATCCTAATCGCACAGGAGGGGACTCCGCAGCCCATGCGGACGTCCCCTCCTCCTCAATGATCGCGGACGGACGCAAGTCCGTCCGCGATCATAATCGGCCCCTATATATGGTAAGGTAAACTTAGTTAGGATGACTATCCTCCCCAAGTTGACTTATATCTTCAACGCGATCCCCCTGACGTTTGCCCAACAGGGCATTATGAAAATACAGAGTAAGATCAGGAGTTTTGTATGGGGAGACAAAGGAGTGAGGTTGTCAGGGAAGAAACTGAGATGGAGGTTGGTCAAGGGCGGGTTACAAATGGTATCCACTTGTGGTAGCTATTGAGAGCCAGGATAGGTCCTGGCATATCCAAACTTAAGCTCTTACAATTTAAATCCTGTTTTGAGGCGGAGAATGAGGGTATGAGGGGAGATTGAGTTGCAGAGCTTCTTTTTACATCACCCCAATTGCTGAAGAAAAAAGTTTCGATTTGGAGTAGTAAACTGGTTGAAGCAGATGATAAGAACATTCCAACACAGGCTTCTGCATGGAATCAATCTACCTTTGAATCCGCAATAGGGGATCTTTTAGAACCTTCCGTAAAACTTCTTTATACATTTACAAAATCAGCTACTTTAAAGAAGAATCATTTATTTGTGACAAATCGAACATATTATACCCAAGCTAAAATAGCAAAATTTGCCCCAACCCCGAGCGAAAATGTAACTGATGCATGGCCCCTAAAGCTAAGGAAATTCATGTTTTTTTTGAGTGCCCAGTGCTGGGATCATTTTGGAAAGGGATTGGGAACTGTTTGTGCAGGATTTTTTATACGAATATTGTGGTCAATGGGTCTTTAGTTTTCCTTGCAGACGATTGTTCCTCAACAAAGGACTTGGCAGTGAGAGATAGAGGACTATTATTATGTCTTATTTTGTTGGCGCGCAGAGAAATATGTGTGAAATGGAAAGACCCAAGCCCCCTAAGAATGGAAGATTGGCTTAAATCGGCATTCGCGATGGCTCGCTTTGACCTTGCCGGCTCTAGCAGCACTTTGACCAGCCTCTGGCAACATCTTATTAATATGGGCAAGACCTAAAACTGTTTCGGTAACTAATCATGAAGGTACCCAGTCCTATGATTACACCTTAACTTCAGTGTAAGGAGTTGGTCGGGAGACCTAAGCAAGTGCAGTTGGCCGGAGGGAGCCCAGGGTCACAATAACGGCTGTAACACTCTGCAATAGGCTTATAGGCGAGAAGAGGGCAAAAAAAAAGTTTATTCTCTCATTTAGTGGATTAGTCAACAGCTTTGTTCTTTTATTCAATTTAGTGACAAATCGATTAGAGAAATAATAAGATATAAAATTGCTCAGATCAAGCGTAGAAAAATAAAAGCGTGTTCCTTCATACTTATTCACCTCATTCTAAACTAAATGACCTATTCTACTCCAACAAGAGCCCTTTCTAGAAAAGAGAAAGTAGATTTTGGAGCAAATTTAAATAGCTATTTGGAAGACCAATCTCCCCATTAAGGGTTGTTCCGAAGTATCAGTCAAGTTCTCCTGATCATTGCAGTAGCAACCTTCTATAAAGAGAGAGAATAAAGGAATCACAGCAGAAGCAATGATCAGCATGAAACAGAAAATCTCCTCACAGAATATAAGGAAACAGGGAAATAACGGTATGCAACGTTTACAACGAAATTTTTACAACGCACTACCATTACAGCGCAGGCATTACCACGCATACCATTACAACGCATTGCGCTGGGGGGCGCTCTAGGATAGGGAATAAGTTTAATTTTCTATCCAACACCTTCCCTAGTGTCCACGGGGACTGGAGTTGGAATAGAAAATTATACTTACCACTATCCAGCACCTCTAAGTGCTATGCGTTGTAACGGTATTTGTTGTAAATACCGCGTTTTTATTTATTTATTTATTTATTTTATTTATTTTATTTATATAGCGCGTTATAACCACCGGGGTCTCTAAGCGTTGTAAAGGTATGCATGGTAAAAGTATGCGTTGTAACATCATACATCCGGAAATAACCATAAGCATTAGCTTATGGCAAGTCGGCTTAGCACAACAAAGTGCCATGGGGTTCTGGCAGGGTAGGGATGCGTGGGAAGAGTCTTGGGTCTCTCTAGCTAGGAACACACGCACGCTACCGCTCTTGTTAAATTGTAATCCTTATTCTTACTTTTATTTTAAATCACCATAACCTGGCTTATAGTCACGCTTTGCGCTAGTGCTGTAATTCGCGCAGACGCGCCTGTGTTGGAGGGAAAACTAGAGAGGCTTACTCGCACGTTAATTTGTGGAAAACCCACCCACATTTGTGGGATTTAGTCAGTGGGGCTACTTGGAGGCTCGGGAGGCATACATCGCGGCGCTAGCCACCATCTTGGGTGAGTGGGCTGGGAAAGAGGGCCGGTAACTAGGCGTCATCTTGGTAGGCGGGCTAGACAATCGCATAGGCGGTCTCCCGCGCTCTGCTTCCGCATCTTGGCATAAAAGGCGAGCCCCAACTTCAGCAGGTAGATCTTACAGAACCTGCACGCACGCTACCGCTCTTGTTAAATTTTAATCCTTATTCTTACTTTTATTTTAAATCACCATAACCTGGCTTATAGTCACGCATTGCGCTAGTGCTGTAATTCGCGCAGACGCGCCTGTGTTGGAGGGAAAACTAGAGAGGCTTACTCGCACGTTAATTTGTGGAAAACCCACCCACAGTTGTGGGATTTAGTCAGTGGGGCTACTTGGAGGCTCGGGAGGCATACATCGCGGCGCTAGCCGCCATCTTGGGTGAGTGGGCTGGGAAAGTGGGCCGGTAACTAGGCGCCATCTTGGTAGGCGGGCTAGACGATCGCATAGGCAGTCTCCCGCGCTTCACGGTGATAAATAACTATGGAGGACCGAGCGCGCAGCATTGGCGCGCAGCGGGCGCGTCGTAGGCGCGCCGGAGGTGCGCCAGAGATAAGCCAGTTTGCGCCCGTTCGCGCACAGGACGCGCTGACGGCTGGTAATGCTGCCTCGGTCCCTCCCATGCCCCTAACTCATACCAACGAAGACCTACTTGCCCTGCCCCCTGTTGTCACGGGAGAAACCTCTTCCTCCGTTACGGCCGGAACCCTTAATTCTCTGGTCTGCGGCCTGCTGAATGTGAGATCTTTATGCAGGCATCATACAGAGATAGCGCTACTCATAGAACAACATGAGTTAGACGTCCTATTCATGACTGAAACATGGACAAGGACAGATAGCGGCATGGAACTGGGACAAGCCTGCCCCCCAGGCTACAAGATTAGACATAATCCTCGCGTTGGGGCTAGAGGAGGAGGTGTAGGACTTATTTACAGGGACTCACTGGACTTCTCCCAGCTAGAAATCAAGCAAATCAAGGACTATGAATTGATGGGGTTCTCCTTGAAGGGACAGGGTGGGATACTACTAACTGGTCTCCTGTTTTACAGACCTCCGGCTGGCGGTACTTCGTCTGTGTCCGACCTTACTGATCTAATATATGACCTTTCTAACTCCCACGCCAAATTGATGGTATTGGGGGATTTTAATATGTGGCCTGATGGACCCACAGACTCAGCCTTTACGTATCTCACACAGGGTTGTCGCAATATCAAACTAGAGCAGTTGGTTCTTTCCAAGACTCATCAGATGGAACATGTTCTGGATTTGGTTTTTGCCGACGCGGGCCAGGTAAAGGTCAGCAATATCCTTCCGCAGTGCTGGACGGACCATGCCCTAGTCCTCTTTTCGGTGACTCTCCCGTCTGGCTGCTCTAAAACTGGTAACATAGGAATGGCCAGGACAGGGAGACAATGGTCTAGGCTTCTGAGAGGCGCAATTCTTCCAAATTTGCTTACTGAAGCTTTTCAGCTGGCTGACAACGCGGACGAAAGCTATAATATGCTCACCCAGCAAATTAAGACCACTTTGGATAGGCTGGCTCCAATAAGAAAAACGCGAGACAGAACAAAAACCGCCATGCCATGGTTTTTGAGGGAACTTCTTAATCTTAAACGGCAGTGTAAACAGGCGGAGAAGGAGATGACATTATCTGTATTCGGATAAGATTCTCTTCAAACAGGAACTGGCAGCCTATAAAGCACAGATTAAGTGTGCAAAAGCAAGGTTTTTGGAGGAAACGTTGCTGTCAGCCTCAAACAAAGCACAAGCTTTGTTTAAAATTGTCAATGAGCTGTCACGACCGGCCTGCGCTACTACCGCTATCCCTGCCTCTCAGCTACTATGCGATTCATCGGCAAAGGCCTTTGAAGACAAGATCGCGACCATTCTGAGCAACCTAAATCCCACGACACCTGGGGATGCTCTTCCTCCCATATCGGAGTTGGAGGCTGGGAAAGCCAGGCTGGAAAGTTTCCCTCTCCGGTCTTTTACAGAGTTTGGTGTACTAGCGGATAGTGTGTCCTCTGGATCCCCTTTTGATGTAATCCCGCACAAACTCTGGAAAGCTTTTCGGGAAGAGCTGTATCCTCCTCTCCACGCAATTTGTTGCCAATCCCTTGGCTCTGCCCAGGTCCCGGACAGCTGGAAATTAGCAGTTGTTTCTCCATTATTGAAGAAAGAATCACTGGATCCCTTATGCCCCACCAACTACAGGCCCATATCATTACTTCCCTTTCCGATTAAGATCCTGGAAAAACTGGTCACTAGACACATGTCCAGTTTTTTGGAAGTTAATGTCTGCCTGGACGCGGCACAGTTTGGTTTCAGACCAGCGCATGGAACCGAATCAGCTTTGGTGACTGTCTTGAGTGACCTTTGTTCGCGTGCCGACCACGGACGAGCAGCCTTTTTAGTGCTGCTCGACATGTCGGCAGCGTTCGATACGGTCAGCCACGCCATCCTGACCAGGAGGCTGGAGGAAGTTGGGGTGACGGGCATCGCCCGTGATTGGCTTGTCTCATATCTGGCCAATAGACATCAGGTGGTTGCCTGCCCCCCTTTAAGTCCACCATTAAAAGGGTCGGTCAGGGAGTACCCCAGGGCTCGGCCATCAGCCCTATTCTTTTTAATCTGTACCTCCATCCCCTGGTCAAGCTAATAAAAACATTTGGCATTTCAGTCACCAATTACGCTGACGACACCCAGCTTATTTTCTCCTTTGAAGGGGAGAATGCGGTGTCCCTGGAGACCTTTCACCATTGTATGGTCACCACGGCAACATGGCTGAGTAACAACTCGCTGCAATTTAACAGCTCCAAGACAGAGGTGTTACACTGCTCAGTGGACCGGGTCCCTCGATCTTTACCACAGGACTTCTGGCCCCCCTCTTTCCAGGGCACGGTGGCAGCAGCTACCTCGGTTCGGAATTTGGGAGTGACAATGGAACCAAGTCTTCAACTGGACGGTTTCATTGACAAAACAGTATCCACCTGCATGGGCCAGTTGCGCTCTCTCAGGAAGATTCTTCCCCTGCTCCCTGTCAATGCCAGACCAGAAGTAGTGCGCAGCATCATTCTAAGCAGATTGGATTACTGCAATGCACTACTTCTGGGGGCACCTGCTATGGCGATAGGCAAGCTACAAAGAGTGCAGAATTTCGCGGCTAAGCTAGCACTCTCTCGCCGCCGTTCTGACTCATCTTCTGCAGCTCTTAGGGACTTGCATTGGTTCCCTATCCCCCAAAGGATTGAATTTAAGGCACTTTGTCTGGTCTCCCGGGCTTCACATGGCTCGGGACCATTGCCCTTACAGGAGATGTTCACCTGGTACACCCCCGCAAGAGCTCTCCGTTCTGCCTCTGCCTATTTGGCGGTTGTTCCTAAAGTCCGGAGAAAGCGAATGGGCGGCCGTTCGTTTGGTTTCATGGCATCCAAGCTGTGGAACGATCTGCCACTGTCGCTCAGATGCTCAGGAGACCTCCTTTCTTTTAAAAAACTATTAAAAACGCACTTATTTCCTAGGTTAGGATAATTGCTCTGTTATCCTTTCTGACCGTGTTTCAGGACCTGCTTGATCTCAGCGCCAGGATGCCCGTCGGGTGACAGAAAGCGCTTTATAAGTATGTTATACATACATACATACATACACATACTATATAAAAAGCAGATAAATATGTTGTAAAAACAGGTGAATGTCATCATCATTGTCCAATGGTGAGAGGTCTTCTGATGGTCATTTGTCTTTACCTTTGATTTCCAAAGTAAAAGTCCTTGACAGTATGAAGTCGGTCAGAAATGGTTACAAAGTATTGCAAAAAGTTACATCTACAAAGGTTCTCAGGAGAACCTTTTGCAAGCCTACTCTGTTAGCTGTCTGGTTTATCTCCATATAACAATGAACTTTTGCATAAAATGAAACATTCAAATTCTGATATCTCCTGGTTAAATCTTGAGATTCAAACTTCAGGAAGCATTTTCCTTTTTTTATTTACACTCTTGTTCACTGTAAATATGTGGCAAAGAGAACACTCTGAATACAGTTAAGTCATGTGATGTGAAGATAAAGAAAGAATACATTTAGTCAAGGCCCAGAAAATTTCACAAAAGTCAAAGGGGCATATTAACAAGGGGGTTTATCCCCGCTTTTTTGGCTTTAAAAGCCAAGAAAGCAGAGATAAAATGATCTCTGTATTACCTAGTTGTCGCTAACACCAGTTTGCGACAGCTAGTAGGAGATAGCGACCATCTTGGGCCCCACTTTGCATGTCAGTGATATTTATCACTAATGACATGCAAAGTGGACGTGCCAAGATGTTAGCGACTGGAAACAGTCGTTAACATCGCTATCTCCTATTACCAACTTTTGGAGATATTCGCGCTAAGCGCGAATATCTCCAAAAGCTAACACCTGCCCTGAGCAGTTCTTAGCCATGTTATCTAATGGGAGGTGGATAACATGGCTAAGAGCATTAGCTCGGCAATGCATGAATATCGCGGACTTTTCAGCGATATTCATGCATTGCGGCCGATATTTATCGCATTTGCGATAAACCTTGGTAATACCAAGGTTTATCTGCGATAAAAATTGCTGCAGCTCAGCGGTAAATTTTTGTCTCTAACCAAGCAATAGCGATAATTATCGCTATTGCTTGGTAATATGCCCCAAAGTTCGATTGTAATGTTAAATCAATCTTATAGGGATAGAGTTGAATAAATGAGCAGTGCCGCATAGCAAGAGGAGGACAACAGAAATGAAAGCTTTCTGTAGAAAATAAACAAAGGGGCATATTACCAACAACTAGCGATAATTATCGCTATGTTGGTTTAGCGGGATATTTTTATCGCCGAGCTGCGGCGATTTTTATCGCTTAGGAACCTTGCTATTATCAAGGTTTATCTCCTAAGCGATAAAAATCGGCCGAAATGCATGAAATATCGCTGAAAAGTCAGCGATATTCATGCATTACCGAGCTAATTCTCTTAGCCATGTTATCCACCTACCATTGGATAACATGGCTAAGAACTGCTCAGGGGCAGGTGTTATCTTTTGGAGATATTCGGGCTTAGCGGGAATATCTCCAAAAGTTGGTAATAGGAGATAGCCATGTTAGCGACTGTTTCCAGTCGCTAACACCTTGGCACGCCCACTTTGCATGTCATTAGTGATACATTTTTCTGACATGCAAAGCGGGGCCCAAGATGGTCGCTATCTCCTACTAGCTGTCGCTAACTGGTGCTAGTGACAGCTAGGTAATAGGGAGATAATTTTATCTCCGCTTTCTTGGCTTTTAAAGCCAAAAAAGCGGAGATAAACCCCCTTGATAATATGCCCCAAAATTTTTTCGTTTGCACGTTAAAATAAAGGCACATTTTTTAACATTTAACTAATTTTTCATTTTCATGTTAATATTTAGCAAGATTCTGTATTATTATTATGTGGTGAAATTTGCGTTAAAAAGTTCAGCTTTATCAGCTGCAAATAAATGTTGATGCGCCAAATGCCAAGGCTGAGTAGTGTAAAATCCACATCATACCTCTTTAATCACTGCACCTTCATCTCACTCTTACAGGTTACTCCTTTCTCCCTTTGTGATAACTTTTCCGTCTTTCTGTTACTTCTTCTTGCCGATTTGTGTGGTTTGCCCTCTGTTACTCTCTGATGTGGAAAAAGAAATGCCGGTCCCCACAGTGCCTATTATTTAGAACAATACAAGGGAACCCAGGACGCAATAAGCTAAGGACCTTGGGTAGGTACTTATTATCAACAACAACGGTCCTTAGTAAGGAAGGGGACTGTTCAAGAAATGAATATAGACTAAATAGGACCATATTTTTAAGAAATGCCCAGCCGGACACTTTAATGTTTTGATAACAATAATGCAAAAGGGAATAAAACACAGAGTGTGATGAACGTGGGACACCAGCCGATGTCCAGCTAACACACTGGGGGAACACAAATAAGGGAAAGAAATAGTAGGCAAAATCGGGTCATCTAAAAATCGGATCATAAGAAGATAATCCACAGTATACACATATGCATGTTCAATTTTGTGTTAACTATGCATTTAGTGCATTTTTTGTCGACGACGTTTCGAACCATACAAAATATCAGTTCATCCTCAGGACAGAAATGATTGTCTAAAGAATTAACAATTTAGCTTGAACCCACTATGTAGGAGTCAATATGCCATACAATAACAAGGAGAATAATCATGGGAAAAATGGGGGGGGGAGAGAAGGGAGACATAAAGAGTAAAACATGTCAGTTAATCAGTCCCTTGTCTCAATTACATATGCAGTGCCACACTCCTACCATGCCAGGGTGTTGAGGGCGGCAGGGTGAGGTGCATGCCATTTACATGCAGTGAGCTTGTGGTTGTTGAAACGAGGTAAATGCATTTACGAGGCACGAAGTTCAATCGGGCTGGCAGTGGTAGGAAGGTGAGGGGTGTTGATGTCACGAGGCGGGTGTACTCAAATCGTGAAGTGCAGCTCGTACAGACGAGGTCGTGCATTTAAAGGCACGAAATCGCGTATTAATCAAACTGTCAATAGTGAGGAAGTGAAAGGTGTCGCTACCACGAGGAAGAGGCAATTAAAAACAGAGACACAACGTGATTGGCTGTGAACAAATGTGAGCGGCTAAGAAGAATTGATACGGTCCTTACCGGTGGGGATAAGCTGAAAGTCACTCAGCCAACAGTGGGCAATAGTTAGAGTGAATTTCTATAGGAAAGGAAAAATGAGCAATTACAAGGAATTCATGGTAATCGCAAACAGGCTACCACCAGTGGGAGACCAAACTTACCAAAAAGTGGGGCCAGCGTGGAATGCGGGGAATCTGAGGGGGGTTAAAAGGAGATTAGAATATGGTGGCATAAACTGGTTAGAATACACGGCTGCTGACGCTGTGCTTAGTGAGCTTGCCTACGGGACCGATGCCCTGGTACAAGGATCTGTGGGCGAGGAAAAAATTGCAAGCAATATAAGGACAAGCACTAAGTAACGGTGCCAAGGTGCTCGAGCGAGGTACACAGTCGCAAATGCCAATAGCTTACCGGAAATTGGAGTAAGTGCAGGTCCACAATGGGGGTCCTTGCACGGCGTGAGGCAACCTTCAAGGAGAGCAGTAAGCTCTGAGTATCGGTAATGGGGAAGCAGCTCCTAGTCACGTGGGGGAGGGTGTCCAATAGAGGCGCGGATGAAAGTGTCGGCCATTTTGAATAGGGCACCCAGTGCAACTGATCAAAACCAACAAGGGACATAGTCGATGCTTGTGGCGACCCTCTTGGGTGTACTATGGGCAAGGAGTCCGGAGTGATAATGGCAGCATGCATAACGCGCTCGAGGGCTCGAGAAGTGTGATTAAAAAAGTGCCACACTAAGCAATCAAACGGTGACCTATTAAATTAAATATAAACCAGGCAACATTTACGAAATGTTCTAATAAAATGACATGTTTGTTTAAACAGAAATCGATTAGGGGGAGCCAGTCAAGATCATGTACTGTTTTGCTAAAGTCAGATATTTTGTCCAGCCACAACATGTGTTCCATGGCGCAGGGCAGGGCTGGGATCTAGATCAGGGAGGTCCAGTCCTCCGTGTGGTTCAAACCAGTGTGCAGGCTCTGAGTCTTAAGTATCCAGCGCAGTTCTTCTTTGTTCAGTAGCTGCTGTAAATTCCCTCCACGATTAGGGAGTTTGATCACAGCAATGATAGTCCACTTGAAGTCCATTTCAGTGTGTGACAGTTCCGTAAAATGGTGCATAAGGGGGGCATTCAGAGTTCTGCATCGTATTCTGCTCCTGTGCTGGCACATTCTTGTACGCGCTTTCTGGGTTGTCTGCCCTATATAAATCATAGAAGATGGACACACAATAGCATAAACGACATTTGTGCTTATACAATTCGAGAATTCTCTGCGAGCATACTTAATTTCATTGTGCGTAAATTCCTTGCCTTCTATAGTGCTGTCACACATAGAGCAGTTACCACATTTCACATGCCCTGTTAGCCTTGGAAGACCCCAAAGGTTGTTAATTGTCGCCACTTGAACAGGAGCAGGTAATGCTGCGCGCACAAGGTGGTCTCTTAAGTTCTTGCATTTCTTGAAGGCAAACATCGGTTTGTCCATTCGGAGTTGGCCTGCATTCAACACTGGCCAGTGTTTTTTAATGCTCTTAGTGAGTGAGTTAGATGCTGGTGAAAAAGTCGTAACACAGACCAGCCGGTCCTGTGTTTTTTGGGTTTGGGTTCTAACAATACTTCCCTCGGGCAAAACCAGGCTCTTTTAAGTGAGGATCTTATAAGTCTACGTGGGTAGCCTGGCACTGAGTTTGGTGCTAAGTAATTTTGACTCCTTGAAATAATCTTCTTTGAGGAAGCAATTTCTTCTCAGCCTAAGAAATTGTGAGTAAGGGAGGGAATCACGGAGAGCTCTAGGATGGTTACTCTTGTAACTTAACAAAGTATTGCGCTCCGTGGGCTTCCTGTAGAGGCTGGTAATTAGGAGTCCCTCTTTGTCCTGTATGTTAAGGTCTAAGAAGGGAATGCTAGAGTGACTAGTAGTCAAGGTGTAAGTAAGACAGCTACAGTTGCAATTTAGCCAGTGTAAAAATTGGGGTAGCAAATCTTCAGAGTCGCTCCAGATCATGAAGATATCGTCAATATACCGCTTCCATAGGGCTATGCCACTATGGAAGGGATTTGACGGGGCCAAAATGCGGCCACATTCAAGGCTGTCCATGTATAGTACCGCTAGATTGGGGGCAAAAACAGCCCCCATAGAAGTACCTTTGATCTGGCCATAATATTGGCCATCAAACAAGAAATAATTCTTGGATAAATAGATCTCAACGAGTTGCAAAATAAACATGGTGGGTATGCGATGGGGTCTTGGACGTGTATTCAGAATGTCTTGAATGACCAACATGGAGTCATTCTGTGGTATGTTGGTATACAGTGACTCCACGTCCAGAGTGCAAAGTACACTGGACCTGGAATCAAAAGGGCATTCTTCTATTAAATTGATCATGTGCATACTATCCCGTATATAGCATTGGGTAGTAGGCACGAATTCCCTGATGAACTAGTAAAAAAGAACATCTTTTCTTGAATGCTAAATCCCCACATACCCCGGTGATATACACGCTACCTAAAGTGCATAAGAATATGGAACATCCCCCAGGCCGGCCAATCGTGTCAGGATGCGGAACAGTTTTAGAACCTTTGGGTCTGTTTGCGGACTATTTGGTCATTCAAGACATTCTGAATACACGTCCAAGACCCCATCGCATATCCACCATGTTTATTTTGCAACTCCTTGAGATCTGTTTATCCAAGAATTATTTCTTGTTTGATGGCCAATATTATGGCCAGATCAAAGGTACTTCTATGGGGGCTGTTTTTGCCCCGAATCTAGTGGTACTATACATGAACAGCCTTGAACGTGGCCGCATTTTGGCCCCGTCAAATCCCTTCCATAGTGGCATAGCCCTATGGAAGCGGTATAGTGACGATATCTTCATGATCTGGAGCGACTCTGAAGATTTGCCACCCCAATTTTTACACTGGCTAAATTGCAACTGTAGCGGTCTTACTTACACCTTGACTACTAGTCACTCTAGCATTCCCTTCTTAGACCTTAACATTAAGCATGGGCGAATTTTGCGAATCTGGCGTTTGCGAATTTTGCGAATTTGTGAACTCGCAATCCGCAAAATCCACGAATTCTCGCGAATTTGCGGATTTTTTTTTTGTGTTCGCAAGGATTTCTGCCACTTCGCAAGGATTTCTGCCAGTTCGCAAGGGTTTTGTACCAGTTCGCAATTGCGAACTTACATGTCGGCTCCCAACGGTCACGATTATGTTGTTTCTACGTCTGGTTCATCATCACAGGTTCCCAGAACCCTCTGTTTCACCCCTGCCACCCTCTGTTTCACCCATGCCACCCTCTGGTACATCAATGCCACCCTATGGTTCATCATCACTGTAGATTATGGGGGAAAAAAGCAAGCACACCTGCCTGCTTCAACTGACATGAATTAATTTGGGGTTGATTTATTAATGTGTCACTGTTTTAAAATTCCAGTCTGGCACCTGCTTCCTTATCTGTAATTTGCTTTCTGTTGCAGTGCAATTTTTTTTCCAGGACCTTTGTGGCCTACTTGTAGCTATTCTATGAGCCTGCTGTGAGGGTCAGAGCAGGGTCATACAATTGTTGCAACTAGCAACTGAACTCTGGAGGGGCCCTTGTCAGGAAGCACTACAGGGAATGGTTACTAATGATGAGTTTGAACTTTTGAACCTGCTGAATGCTTTTTTTGTGTTCGCAAGGAATTCTGCCAGTTTGCAAGGATTTCTGCTAGTTCGCGAGGGTTTTGTACCAGTTCGCAATTGCGAACTTACATGTCGGCTCCCAACGGTCACGATTATGTTGTTTCTACGTCTGGTTCATCATCACAGGTTCCCAGAACCCTCTGTTTCACCCCTGCCACCCTCTGTTTCACCCATGCCACCCTCTGGTACATCAATGCCACCCTCTGGTTCATCATCACTGTAGATTATGGGGGGAAAAAGCAAGCACACCTGCCTGCTTCAACTGACATGAATTAATTTGGGGTTGATTTATTAATGTGTCACTGTTTTAAAATTCCAGTCTGGCACCTGCTTCCTTATCTGTAATTTGCTTTCTGTTGCAGTGCAATTTTTTTCTTCCAGGACCTTTGTGGCCTACTTGTAGCTATTCTATGAGCCTGCTGTGAGGGTCAGAGCAGGGTCATATAATTGTTGCAAGTAGCAACTGAACTCTGGAGGAGCCCTTGTCAGGAAGCACTACAGGGAATGGTTACTAATGATGAGTTTGAACTTTTGAACTTGCTGAATGCTTTTTTTGTGTTCGCAAGGAATTTTGCCAGTTCGCGAGGGTTTTGTACCAGTTCGCAATTGCGAACTTACACCGCACGCAGCAAAATTGTATCACCAAGAAAAAAAAATACGTTGCCTGCGAATTTGCGGATTTTGCGGGAAATTCGTGGATCTCGCGGATTGCGAATATACCGAAAATCCGCAAAATCCGTGAGCGTAACGGACTTAACATACAGGACAAAGAGGGACTCCTAATTACCAGCCTCTACAGGAAGCCCACGGAGCACAATACTTTGTTAAGTTACAAGAGTAACCATCCTAGAGCTCTCCGTGATTCCATCCCTTACTCACAATTTTTTGAGGCTGAGAAGAAATTGCTTCCTCAAAGATGATTATTTCAAGGAGGCAAAATTACTGAGCACCAAACTCAGTGCCAGGGGCTACCCACGTAGACTTATAAGATCCTCACTTAAAAGAGCCTGGTTTTGCCCGAGGGAAGTATTGTTAGAACCCAAACCCAAAAAAACACAGGACCGGCTGGTGTGTGTTACGACTTTTTCACCAGCATCTAACTCACTCACTAAGAGCATTAAAAGACACGGCCAGTGTTGAATGCAGGCCAACTCCAACTGGACAAACCTATGTTTGCCTTCAAGAAATCCAAGAACTTAAGAGACCAACTTGTGCGCGCAGCATTACCTGCTCCAGTTCAAGTGGTGACAATTTACAACCTTTGGGGTCTTCCAAGGCTAACAGGGCATGTGAAATGTGGTAACTGCTCTATGTGTGACAGCACTATAGAAGGCAAGGAATTTACGCACGATATTAAGTATGCTCGCAGAGAATTCTCGAATTGTAACAGCACAAATGTCGTTTATGCTATTGTGTGTCCATGTTCTATGATTTATATAGGGCAGACAACCCAGAAAGCGCGTACAAGAATGTGCCAGCACAGGAGCAGAATACGATGCAGAACTCTGAATGCCCCCCTTGTGCACCATTTCACGGAACAGTCACACACTGAAATGGACTTCAAGTGGACTATCATTGCTGTGATCAAACTCCCTAATCGTGGAGGGAATTTACAGCAGCTACTGAACAAAGAGGAACTGCGCTGGATACTTAAGACTCAGAGCCTGCACACTAATGGGCGAATTTTGAGGATCTCGCGTTAGCGGATTTTGTGGATTTGCGAACTCGCAATCCGCAAAATCCGCGAATTCTCGCGAATTTGCAGATTTTTTTTTTATGTTCGCACGGGTTTCTGCAAGTTCGCGAGGGTTTTGTACAATTTCGCAAATTGCGAAATTGTACAAAACGCGTGTGAACTTGCAGCAACCCGTGCGAACACAATAATATGAAGAGAAAGAAGCTCCTGGTCACAGGAACAGCACGGGGATTGCGCTCATGAAAGTCAAGGATGCAAAGGCCTCTACCCAGCATCACAGCTGACTTTCCACGGTAGATTTGGGAAGAGGCACACCTGTCCAGCCTCGAAGACACTCATGATTGTTTTTGGGCTAATGAATGAGTCACTGAATTTGAGCATCAACTAGTTCGAGCGCCCATGTGTGTGTTACTATGCAATCGCCCCGAAGGGCGCAGGGGTCCCTTGAATGAGCTGTCCATCATAGTGGGTGAATGGCGGGAAGACGGTGCAAACCGCGAGTGTGTGCGCGGGGCCAAACGTGCGGGGCTTCCATGCGAGTTCACATGCCTCTTGTGTGCATAAAAGGTCAGAGAAAGATCAGTTCAGCCTGGCCTGTTGTAACTATTTTAGGATGGCGCCGGCAAGCTGCCAGCGCCATCCTAAAATATTTACTAAGTTAGCTTCAACAGGAAGCTCTAATAGATAAAATCGAGCACCTGCTTTATTTTATCTATTAAAGCTTCCTGTTGAAGCTAACTTAGTAACTATTTTAGGATGGCGCTGGCAGCTTGCCGGCGCCATCCTAAAATAGTTACAACAGGCCAGGCTGCAAGTTTTGAACTTTTGCCCCCGGAAAAATCCGCCGCTCGCGGATTTGCGGATTTTCGGTAAATTTGCGGGAGTTCGCGGATTGCGAATTTACCGAAAATCCGCAAAATCCGCGAGCGGAACGGATTTTCCGCCCATGCTTACTGCACACTGGTTTGAACCGCACGGAGGACTGGACCTCCCTGATCTAGATCCCAGCCCTGCCCTGCGCCATGGAACACATGTTGTGGCTGGACAAAATATCTGACTTTTGCAAAACAGTACATGATCTTGACTGGCTCCCCCTAATCGATTTCTGTTTAAACAAACGTGTCATTTTATTAGAACATTTCCTAAATGTTGCCGGGTTTATATTTAATTTTATAGGTCACCGTTTGATTGCTTAGTGTAGCACTTTTTGAATCACACTTCTCTCACTTCTCGAGCCCTCGAGCGCGTTATGCATGCTGCCATTATCACTCCGGACTCCTTGCCCATAGTACACCCAAGAGGGCCGCCGTAAGCATCGACTATGTCCCTTGTTGGTTTTGATCAGTTGCACTGGGCGCCCTATTCAAAATGGCCGACACTTTCAGCCGCGCCTCTATTGGACACCCTCCCCCACGTGACTAGGAGCTGCTTCCCCATTACCGATACTCAGAGCTTACTGCTCTCCGTGAAGGTTGCCTCACGCCGTTCAAGGACCCCCATTGTGGACCTGCACATACTCCAATTTCCAGTAAGCTATTGGCATTTGCGGCTGTGTACCTCGCTCGAGCACCTCGGCACCGTTACTAAGTGCTTGTCCTTATATTGCTTGTCATTTTTTCCTCGCCCACAGATCCTTGGACCAGGGCATCGCTCCCGTAGGTAAGCTCACTAAGCACAGCGTCAGCAGCCGTGTATTCTAACCGGTTTATGCCACCATATTCTAATCTCCATTTAATCCCCCTCGGATTCACCGCATTCCACGCTGGCCCCACCTTTTGGTAAGTTTGTTCTCCCACTGGTGGTAGCCTGTTTGTGATTACCATGAATTCCTTGTAATTGCTCATTGTTCCTTTCCTATAAAAATTCACTCTAACTATTGCCCACTGTTGGCTGAGTGACTTTCAGCTTATCCCCACCGGTAAACCCCCGTATCAATTCTTCTTAGCCGCTCACATTTGTTCACAGCCAGTCACGTTGTGTCTGTGTCTTTAATTGCCTTTTCCTCGTGGTAGCGACACCTTTCACTTCCTCACTATTGACAGTTTGATTGATACGCGATTTCGTGCCTTTAAATGCACCAACCTCGTCTGAACGAGCTGCACTTCACGATTTGAGTACACCCGCCTCGTGATATCAACACCCCTCACCTTCCTACCACTGCCAGCCCGATTGAACTTCGTGCCTCGTAAATGCATATACCTCGTTTCAACAACCGCAAGCTCACTGCATGTAAATGGCATGCACCTCACCCTGCCGCCCTCAACACCCTGGCATGGTAGGAGTGTGGCACTGCATATGTAATTGAGACAAGGGACTGATTAACTGACATGTTTTACTCTTTATGACTCGCTTTTCTCCCCCCCCCTATTTTTCCCATGATTATTCTCCTTGTTATTGTATGGTATATTGACTCATACATAGTGGGTTCAAGCTAAATTGTTAATTCTTTAGGTAATCATTTCTGTCCTGAGGATGAACCGATATTTTGTATGGTTCAAAACGTCGTCGACAAAAAATGCACTAAATGCATAGTTAACACAAAATTGAACATGCATATGTGTATACTGTGGATTATCTTATGACCTGATTTTTAGATGACCCGATTTTGCCTACTATTTCTTTCCCTTGTTTGTGTTCCCCCAGTGTGTTACCTGGACATCGGCTGGTGTCCCACGTTCATCACACTCTGTGTTTTATTCCCTTTTGCATTATTGTTATCAAGACATTAAAGTGTCCGGCTGGGCATTTCTTAAAAATATAGTCCTATTTAGTCTATATTCATTTCTTGAACATTCCCCTTCCTTACTAAGGACCGTTGTTGTTGATAATAAGGTCCCCACAGTGCCAGTAGCCCAAATTAAGAGGCCAAAGTTCTCTTTATGAATGCAAATAGCATGACGTGACCTTGTGTAATTTGTAACAGATATAAGCTGATCGCGTTTAAAACAATATAGCCTTGTACTCTGGCCAAGACTATTAAGACCATAAGGTAGCGTATTCGTTTCGGCAGCAAACGTGATCATGTATGCTTTCAAATGATCCACTGAGAACAAACCCTTTGCAGTAAAGAACTTCCAAACTGCATGCTTATTTAAAACATACCTTGGTTTAACTAGCATATCTAGTTAAAAGTGTTTTCGAAAAAAACACATTGTCCAACTGTTTTGCAGAATTCGTTTTCCTAAACAACCTATAAACTCCTCCTAAAAGGACTCAAAAACCATCAACATGTAACATTGTGTCGAATAAAAGGTATTTCGAAATCCAATGGTAGACTTTCATTTTCATAAAATCTTTGTTAATAACAATGTTGTCTATATCCTGTATTCTTCTTCCTTTTTTCCAAACACCTAAAATTCAGCATTGGGCATGGACATTAGTTAGGGGTGTCTAAGGAGTAGAAGCTATCACACATGGCACTGCCATCGCTACCATGAATGTCAATTCACCATATTGTCATGGCTAGCGGAAATTACAACAGACCCTTTTACCTTCCATTTCACTCGCACACAGATTATTACATACACACACACACATACTTCTTACACACTCTCTCTCATGTAAGCACACACTCACCCACAAGAATGCACACAAGATATACATATAAGCATTTGTTTACTTAACACAGCTGCCGGGTAAAGTCAGATTCTAGCTACTTGTACTCCATTTTTAATTACACTGATATTGAATAAATAAACATTATTCACTATTAGTGTAATAAACAAACTGAGGGAAAACAAAGAGAGTGGAGCCCCAACCTTCCATCAGGACGATCTGCCACATGGCCCTGGTGCTGGGTTTGTCACCTCTGAGGCCCGGGGTCGCAACTGTAGTGCCAGGGGTCACATGGGACAACACTGGGGTCACAACAGCAACCAGTGATACCCCCTAAATGAAATTGATGTTTGCTACCCCTATTCTCAGGGATCAAGAAGGCAGCAAAGGCAGGAATAGAAACGAAAGAAGACTTTAGGAACCCTGTTTCCACACAGCAAAACCTTCAGCTCCTGAACACTAAGTAGGAAGCTATTGAGCGGCTCAGGATAAAACAAAGGGTCAAGTGTCTGATGTCCCTAGGTGTCAACAAAGATTGTGTGATGTCACTTCTGATACCCCTGATATTTTGATGAATCAATATCCATGGCACTGTACCCTTAACAAATATTGCAGCAAGTGGTCAAAATGTAGATTCTGTTCACCTGCTCACCTCATTTTGAACTGTGCAATTTCTGTTTTAATTTTTTTGTTTTATGTGGGATTGCTGCTGCCCGATATTTCATACATAAATTTACCTTCAATCATTAGTATTTTAATTAGTACGTGTGCACTCTCTAATGGATGGAAATGCTCTCTCTTCCTGTGCATGTTTCTTTTCATTTTGTTCATAATAAAGCTTATTTCCAGTGGAACAGAAAAAAAGCATAAATAATTTCAGAGAGTGGAGGAAAGTAGAATTTAGTTTAAACATATATGATTAGGAAGTTTAGAAGCTTTTAGGCAATTCCAAATGTGTAGTAGAAGCAAATTAAAGGCAGAGCTGCATTAGTTGTGTTTTTTAGATTTTACTTTTCCTTCCTTCTGAAAAAGCTGTAATTTCATGAGTTCAGAGCCAATTTAATGTCCCTGGAGCTAGAGGTTTTCTGTATCTATTGTCCATTAGGTGAATTACTAACCCAGGAACGAAATCCATTTATAAAATGTAACATACTATAAAATGTCTTAAAAACAGTCTTTGCAGAAGAAAACGGCATCAAGTCCATTAAACGTGCAGACAGAGTTCTGAAATTCTTCACATAATCATATAATGTTTTCTTTTAACTTCAGTGAGAAGCATTACACATTGAAAGAGGTATTTAAATGTTTCAATTCAATCAAAATGTTCTCTCTTTGGAAAAAAGATACATAAGGCGTAAAGTGCTTTATGCCTGACACTTTAGACAGGAAAGTATTGTGTCAAAAGTTTCACTCATAATATACAGTAAATGTTTCATCATATATAAGAGCATATCTATCTATCTATCTATCTATCTATCTATCTATCTATCTATCTATCTATCTATCTATCTATCTATCTATCTATCTATCTATCTATCTATCTATCTATCTATCTATCTATCTATCTATCTATCTATCTATCTATCTATCTATCTATCTATCTATCTATCTATCTACATCTCTCTCTATCTCTATCTATCTATCTATCTATCTATCTATCTATCTATCTATCTATCTATCTATCTATCTATCTATCTATCTATCTATCTATCTATCTATCTATCTATCCATCCATCCATCCATCCATCCATCCATCCATCCATCCATCCATCCATCCATCCATCCATCCATCCATCCATCCATCCATCCATCCATCTATCTATCTATCTATCTATCTATCTATCTATCTATCTATCTATCTATCTATCTATATATCTATCTATCTATCTATCTATCTATATATCTTTCTATATGTTTGCTAATGTCTTTGCTACCGGTTGGTCTGTCTGTCTCGTACTTTATCTGTCTGTCTGTTTGTACCGTCATAAGCACAGATTTCTTTAGTTAAACAGTCTTAGAGGCCAGATGTAGGTAACAGCAGTTTAGCGAGTCTTTAATAGAAATTTTTAGGGAATCGCTATTAAGGACTCGCAAAATGTCATGGATGTAGGAATCACAATATTTTTTGCGATTCTTTAATATTCCTTAATTGCGAATTGCAAATGGTGATTCGCAATCAAGGAATACCTTCCCATGCAATCATTTGGGCCTAGAGGATCGTAGGAATGAATGGGAAATGCACAAGCAATTTGCAAGTACCCAATCGGTACTCGCAAATTGTGTGCACAATTTCAAGGGTGCAAGGGTTCTAAAGGGACAACCTGTTGCACCCCTGAAATGTGCATGTGTGCACATGTGGCGCACATTCATGCCCTAAGGGCATGAATGTGTCCACATAGTACTTTTGAAAAAGCAAAAAAGTGCTTTATTAAAGGTATTTGCAAATTACCACCAACTCAAAGTTGGTGGCAATTTGCAATTCTTTAGGCAATATTGCAATTTTTGATGCCTACTAGCATAGCATTTAAGGAATCACAAATTGCGATTCTCTAAGTACTTGCGCAAAATAAGAATTCACAATCTTAGCGATTCCTTATTTTGTGAGTATTTGCCTTTCTACATTGCACACAGCTGAATTGCGATCGCAAATGCCGAGATTCACAGATATTCTACGTTTACGATCGCAATTTGGCTTGCTACATATGGCCCATAGTTCAGGGGGGACTGAGGCTTTCCAACAGTCCTCTCTCGCAAAAATAAATACACTAAAATACTTACAACGTCATTCAATAGACTAAGCATTTAGATTAATTTGTAAAACCTAAAAGGTTCAAGTTTGTACGATTTAAAGTGGCTACGCAAATCTTTCTCGCAGTACATTAGCATAATCACACAAATGACATCACATCTGTCATCACAAACGGCATACAGTATTACATCACTGATGCCGAAATAAATGACATCACCAACTCAACTGTGACATCAATTGATAGCCACATATGTAACATATTACATACTTAGCTCCCTCACTAACAATATCAGGCAAAAGGTTAATTAAACATAAAGCTTTGAAAGGACTGCTTGAAATTGTAATTGCATGGTCCGATGAATAAAATCTGTCAGTTGCATTATATCATGCATTTTGTGATCCACTTTCAAAGAGAGCACTAACCAAATGTAATCAGTCTGGCCCCACTGTTTAATTTGAGGTGGTGGTTGCCAGTGGGGGGCACTGGCACTTATTTTTGGGGACTGGCAGATATTTTTTGCATCAAATATTTACCGAGAGCAAGATAGGGAAAAAACAAAAAATTTAGAAAGAGGGTGGAAGAGAAAGACAGAAACCTGCAAGAGTGAAATAATGGGTCGGGCAGTGTCTGGTATTGGATTAAAGAGGCATGACATGGTTTAAAACTAACAGCCTGTGTATTTGGCGCATCAGGGTATAATTGCACCAGATCAGCTGCAGGCTTCTGAGCAGAGCTTCGAGGACAGATACCCATCCTTTTACAAATTAGGGACTGGATCATCCCACTCTTAGAGCACTTGAACCGGCTGAACTGCTATCTCTTGTCTTTTACATAGAACAACTAATAACACCAGACATGTTTCCGCCCCATGCTTGTAATTAGTGAGTTGTATCTTAAGTCAGAGTGAACAATGAGCGCCAGTGTCCATTTCCGGATGCTCCCTATAGTTAAGGTTGCATTTCTAGGGTAGGATTTTGGGTATATTCCCTCTTTGTTGCATCCCATCACTTGTTTGCTTCATTCTTTGTTTTTATGACTAAGCACAAACTCCATGTTATCTGTTCATTATGACTCCATCCACAAAAGTAGCAATCCACCCAAAGTAGACATGTGTTATTTCATCATTTAGCAATTAAAACAAGGGCTTCTCCTACGTTGAGTTTTAACAGTGATTCATAGCGTGAGCCCTGAGCACGTAGGTTAGGGATACAATTTAATACTGCACTTGTCCACAAATGACTTTGGGAAGATGAACAACTGAATCGGCAAGATAAATAAAGTCTTGCATTTCACCAGGCTCACTGCAGATACATTGTGGATTAGTACTACCTTCAACCTCATTACATCTTGAACAAAATGTCAGAAGAAAATAACTCACGTTCAGTATGCAGGAGCAAGGAAATGTGCAATATTGATCTAA
Source organism: Lissotriton vulgaris (assembly GCF_964263255.1). Lineage (NCBI taxonomy): Eukaryota > Metazoa > Chordata > Amphibia > Caudata > Salamandridae > Lissotriton > Lissotriton vulgaris. Next base: position 972,190,935 of record NC_141689.1, on the reverse strand, counting down.
AATGCATCGAATTATGCATCAGTGTTGTATGCATCAAATCCATAAAACACAGTGAGATATCATGTGCAACAAATACAAGAATTTTAAGTCTGAGCTGCAAATTTATTTCTGAGAAACAGTAGGGAAGAACACCATCCTATCTACTGCTTCAGAACCCTGAGGCTTTACTCGTTTTAACTCTCTCAATTTGCATGGAATCGCCTTGCAGTGATTTACAAAAACCTTAAACAGAATTATTAAATAAACAAATGCAAACATACGACAGACCCTTTTAAAATCAATATTCTGCTATGGTGAGTGGGTGCTCTGCCTTGTTTATAAATATCTACTTCAGTTTTTACATATCAATTTCTATTTTTATGAAGTCCTCTACAAATAAATAAGAATAGTAGGCTTTATGAGTTTTCCAAGCATTCTATACACAGAATTAACGACTAGATATACTATGAGGTTTTGCAGTCACAAACCCTGTGATTTGGTAAGTAATAGGCTTTGTGGGAGCTAACAGCCTAATTCATGAAGCTGAATTCGGCTCGCAAAGGGCCAGATTCTGAGAATCTGGTCCTTTGCGAGTGAGATTTTTGCATTTGGGATTCATCATCCCAAATGCAAAAATCGATAATTGCGTTTTCCCAAATTTGCGATGGATTACATTTAAGGAATCTCTATTTGAGATTCCTTAAATGCAATTCATCATCCATTTAAAAATTGCGAAATCGCAATTACGGGCCGCTATTTACCACGAGGTCAAACCTCGTGGCAAATAGCGATAACTCAGAAAAATGCTTTTAAAAGCATTTTTCTGAGTTGCATGTTGCACACACACATGTCCTTTGGACATGTGTGTGCGCAACCCCTGTACATATTAGCATTTAAGGGGTGCTACAGGGTGTCCTTTGGACACCCCTGGCACCCTTTCAATCGCTATCTTATTTGCGATTAGCTAATTGCTAATCGCAAATAAGGAATACTCCCCATTCCTATGGGCCTTTTGGCCTATAGGAATGAATGAGGAGTTATTCCTTATTTGCGATTAGCAATTTGCTAATCGCAAATAAGGAATTAGTAGGAATCGCATTTTTTTTGCATATTCCTACATGAATCCTGTTTTGCGAGTCCTTAATAGCGATTCGCTATGAATCGCTATTAGGGGCTCGCAAAACGGGAGTATGATGAATCATGCTGTAAATCACTTAATCATATATGTAAATACCATTTTGCGAGTCAGAAAACATTTTCTGCCTCGTACCATGTATTCTGTGACTCATACCGGATCACAATTTGGCAGGGGTGTGTAATGGGCGTTCTTGCCAAACAGTAAGTCGGTATGATAAGTAGCAATGGTTTGGGACTGCGACTGTGGTCACAAACCATTAATCTGTTCCCGGGTTTGGACCATTTGCCTTTGGAGAATGGAAAGGGGCGACCACTCGGTCCCCCCGAACGTATGGCAGAGTGCCTCGATCCCCCCGGGAAGCCATTTTTGGGCGGGAGGCGCGTCTCGGCTGGTATGCCCGAAGCGGCGTAGCCGGGGCGCGCTTTTTCCCGCCCTTGAGTGGGCTGGCCTAGACACGGACGCCGCCGGCCACGCCCTCGGGGCAGGCAGGGGCGGGTTTACGCCCGCCCTGAAGATGGATAAAAAGAGACGCAAGACCAGAAGACATCCTCTTGTTCCTGTGCTCTGAAGCTGCACCTCCCCGCTGCACGTGAGCTCGAGACGGAACGAAGAGCCAATTTTGAGCGTTTTAATCGTTCTTGTTTGTTTTTCAGTTACTTTGTTGGAGAATGCCGAAGAAGGTTGAAAAGCGCATGAATACCGATCAGATGCTGCGTTTTATCATGAAGGAGATGTCCGAGCTAAAGAAGCGGGTGGACAAGAATGAGGAAAGGGGTCCGAAACGTCCTTTGGTGGGAGCAGTCCCGGGGGGAAAAAACAAGAGGCCTAGGAGGGGGGCAATGGGAGAGGAGATCCCCGGTCCCAGTGCTCCGCTCGAGGCTCCAACTCCCGTGCCAGAGGAGGGGAATCCGATCACCCCCGTGTCCGAGGATGATATGCCGCCCGAGTTGGCAGCACAATTGGCAGCGTGGTTGGGAAAAGGTAACGAGGGCGCCACGGCTGTCGAAGCGCAGGAGCTGTTTAAGCAATTGCGTGAGAAACGGGAAGCAGCCAAGGTGCCAGTGCCGGCTGCAGTGGGGGACAAGACACCAGGGACGGTTGCGACCACAGAGGCAGCGTCAGGTGCAGGTAAGCGGCCATTGCCGATCGCGAGGGATGAGTCAACACCCTCTCGGAGAGAAAAGTTGGGGCAACATGTCCCTTTGGCAATTAAGGAGAAGATTTGGGCGGGGGAGTATGTGAACATTTTTTCGTTACTTGTGGATCATTATGAGGTGGAGCATGTAAAGAGTCAGAAGGACCTCATGCATCCGAGTGTTTGGCGCGCAAAGATGGCCGCCTTTAAAGTGAATGAGAATATCGCCAATTGGGGCAATGCCTGGGGAATCTTTACATCAATCCTGGGGGAACGTAGGCCTGAGTTGCTTTCCGAGTTCCCAATCTACCAATCACGAATCATGGGGTACTCGACATCGCACCAGGGTAATCATTGGTTTTGTTACGATAATATGTTCAGAAAGGAAAAGGAGCATAATGCAAGTTTAACCTGGGATTGTTATGATGCCTTGACCTGGGATAAAATGAAGGAGTCGGGGATGTTAAAAATGCCGTTGGTAGGAAGTAATGTGGGTGAATCCTCCCGACAATATGCGGGGACGCCCTTTCGATCAGGTTCGGGGGCCGAGGATCACTCGAAACCTACCGGCAATACCGGAAGGAAGGGTTTCTGTTTTAATTACAACAGAGGAAAATGTACGAGACCACAGGGATCGTGTAAATTCAAGCATGAATGTAGTAGTTGTGGGTCGTCCCATCCTGAGACCTCGTGCAGAGCCAGAACGGGTGATAACGGGGGGAGAGGAGGTGCCAAACAGGTCTAATATAGTCCGAGGGGCGCCTTTACCCACTCCCATTGATACCCTGGCAATGATCCCTTGGCTCAGTGATTACCCGGATCGTACTTCTGCTGGGGTGCTGCGAAACGGTTTTTCGTATGGTTTCCGCATCCCGGTAGGGGACTTTCAGGGTGTGGATAAGTGCAAAAACCAACTTTCTGTCTTACAGCATACAACCGTAGTACGGGATAAGATCCGAAAAGAGGTGACTCGAGGTCGGGTCGCTGGCCCGTTTAGTCTACCCCCAGTGCAGAATTTTGTTTGTTCTCCCTTAGGGGTGGTCCCCAAGAAAGACCCTGGAGAGTTCCGATTAATTCATAACTTATCAGCCCCACGAGGTCTTTCCGTAAATGAGGCAATCGATCCAGAAGTTTGTTCGGTGCGGTACGCATCCTTCGATGAGGCCGTAGCCATTTTGAATCGCCTGGGGCCCGGGGCGCTGATGGCGAAATCAGATATCGAGTCAGCGTTCCGATTGCTCCCGGTACACCCAGACGACCAGCGTCTCCTAGGTTTCATGTTTCAGGGTTGTTATTACATGGATAGGTGTATGCCAATGGGGTGTTCTATATCCTGTGCTTATTTTGAGAAATTCAGTACTTTTCTTCAATGGGTTTTCACAAGGAAAACGGGTTTCCAAGATGTAATGCACTACCTCGATGATTTCTTATTCCTTGGGGCAGATGGGGGTCTTGAATGTGGCCGGGCCTTGGCCGAATTTTGTGTATTGATGAAACAGTTAGGTGTGCCATTGGCGCCGGGTAAAACAGTGGGTCCTACGACTTGCCTCGAGTTTCTGGGGATCGAGTTGGACTCCATTGAGGGGTGTTTCCGTTTGCCAGCCGAGAAAGTGTTGAAGTTCAGGGCTGCGCTGCAACTGTGTATAAATGCATCAAAAGTTACGCTGCAACAATTACAGCAGGTGGTGGGACAGTTGAATTTTGCCCTGAGGGTAATACCAATGGCCCGCCCCTTTTCCCGTTCAATTGCCCAAGCGATGGTCGGCCTTAAAGAAGGCCATCATCGCACAAGACTATCGGCCGAGATCCGCCAGGACATGCGTATTTGGTTAGCATTCTTGGCGGATTTCAATGGTAGAATCGTCTGGAATAAACCAGCCGTGTCTTCTGAGGAGCTGGGGCTATGGACAGATTCTGCGGGAAGCATAGGTTTTGGCGCCATTTTCGGCACGAAATGGTCGGCACAAAGATGGCCGACTTGGTGGCATGAGAGGGGTCTGACGAGTAATATTGCTTTCCTCGAACTGTTTCCCATCTTGGTGGCCTTGAGAACATGGCCCGATGGGTTCAAAAATCACTCGGTCATATTTTGGTCGGACAATATGACCGTGGTCGAGTGCATCAATAGTCAGGCAGCACGTTGTAAACTGATCTTAAGACTGCTTAAAGAAATTGTGTTACTATGTATGCAATTGAACGTACTATTCAGAGCAAAACATGTGCCAGGGGTGATGAATCAGGCAGCTGACGCACTGTCTCGTTTTCAAATGCAGGCCTTTTCGGGTTTCCTTCCCTCAGCGGACCCGGAGCCGGCACCCTTTACCGAAGCTCTCTGGTCTCTCGGTGCCCCGAACTTCGTCACCTCGTGGGAGAGAGTCTAGCACCAAGGACGAGGATGGCATATGAAGGGGCGTTTCGGGCCTATTTAGCCTTTTTGGGGAGTGATAGAGAGCAACTTTGGGGGCATGAGGAATGGGTGGTGAATTTCCTGATGTCCTTACGTAAGGCTGGGAAATCGGTGGCTACGGCCCAGAGGCATCGTGCTGCCATTTCCTTTATTGCCAGAGCACACGCTATCCAGGACCCAACAGCGTCTTTCGTTGTACAGAAAGCGCTGCGTGGGTGGCAACGCCTTGAGGGTCGCAGAGTAGATGTCAGGCGCCCGATAGGTTTGGATAGATTGTCCCAGTTGTTGGCTACACTTCCTGCCACATGTTCATCTCAGTTTGAGGCAGTGCTGTTCCGAGCCGCGTTTACGCTAGCATTTCACGGAGCAATGCGAGTAAGCGAACTAGTTGCAAGGAACAAACTGGATGTGGCGGGGGGTTTGTGCCGGGAACATGTTCAGATCAGGGGAGAAACGATGACTGTCTCCTTTGTTAGGTCTAAGACTGACCAAGATGGGATGGGTGACTGCGTCGTCGTACGCAGGATTCCTGGGTCCTCCATATGTCCGGTAAAGTGTTTAGAGGATTACCTAGCACGAAGGGTGGCATCATGGGGGGGGACGTTGTTAAGACACGCGGACGCCACCCCACTGACGAAATTTCAGTTTCAGCGGGTGCTTGCGATGTCAGTTGCCGCTGCGGGCTTGAACCCGGGCGAATTTGGGACCCATTCCTTTCGGATAGGGGCTGCTACGGAAGCTACAGCAAGGGGTCTTGATGTTGAGCAAGTGAAACGAATGGGGCGTTGGTCCTCCAATTGTTATAAAAGATATGTGCGGTTGCACATGTTGTGAAGCTGTAACTATGTACTTTGTACTCACGCTTCTTGTTTTTTGTTTGGTTTCAGTTACGCAAGCCTACGAGGCGGGGCGGACTATGCAGTCGACCCTACACCGGGCCAGCGGTCAGACATCACCGGCTGTGGAAAAGGAGGTGTGGGTCGTGGGCCACTCATACGTGAGGCGTGCCGCGGACGTATTCAAAGCAGGTGACATGATTCACGTAGCTGGGGAATACGGGTACAGGATGTCCTTCTACGGAAGGGGCGGTCTCTGTATTGACCAGTTTCAAGCATTCTTTGAGGGTTTGTTAGGGCGGACAAGGTCACCGCCGTCTATAGTAATAGTGCATGTTGGGGGCAATGATTTGGTCACCATCGGTAGACGACTACTCCTGGAGGCAATGCTTTCCACTGTAAGTTGGTTGGCAAGGAGAGTTCCGGGGTGCACAATTGCATGGTCCCATTTGATTCCACGAAAGGTGTGGCGGGGGGCTATCTCTATACCTGCTTTGAATCACTCTGTTAGAAAACTTAACAATAAAGTGAATAGGTTGTTCCGTTCCAGGACATTGCATTCTATTTCTCATAGCTGTATTAATGATGACAGGATGTATTCGGGGGATGGTGTGCATTTGTCTTGGGTGGGGAATGAGTTGTTCTTAGGGGACCTCTTAGCATGGTTGAAATCTTTGAAACATGACCTTTAGGTAGGAGTTTTTTGGGGGGTCCGGATAGCCGGTCAACTATCCGGCCTGTGGCGGTAAGGTCATGATCGGTGAGCACTAATTGGAAGATCACTATGAGTGGGCGTCACCCAACACGGATGGGAACGCTCGGGGGAGGTGGCCTTTGGCCCCTCAACGGGGAGGCGGTCCCTTCTAAGGATGGGTCGCCGGAAGAAGAGGAAAGGCGGTCAAGGCCCCTTCCTGTGTAGGAGGGGTTACAGCCCCCTCCAGGGGAATTTCCCGGGGCCAGGGCCATCTGCGACGGCAGATGCGGTAAGTTGTGTGGGGTTGGGGGGAGGTCTACGATACCTTCTAGATACCTCACACGAGTCTTCGAACGACCTTTAAATGGCGTCGAGTTCATAAGTGCCCCCGTCAAGACAAGGGAAATTGTAGTAGTTGCACGTGAGTACGCCTCAGTGCTGTCGCCCCTCCCAAGTGGGCGGGGTATGTCTGGTTAGGGATCTTGACACCGGTTACGACCTTGCCGTTGGCCCTTAAACGTTAGGATGTACAATTTCAATATTTCAAGTAAATGTTTTGTAGGATGTTAGATCGGCTAGGAGAACCTCTGTATTAGAGAATCTGTTAAGGTTAGCCAAACATCGCAGTGTGGTATGAAATTGTACATTAATGTTTAAATGTTTTAATTTTTTGTTTTAATAAATACGGCCGGGAGGGTCACTCCCTCCCACTTCCAAAAACTTCAACAACTGTTTCCGGTTTCCCTCATTTGGGGATTGTGTTGAGAGGGGGTGGCGGGTATCTCAGCCATATGGAAAGGGGCGACCACTCGGTCCCCCCGAACGTATGGCAGAGTGCCTCGATCCCCCCGGGAAGCCATTTTTGGGCGGGAGGCGCGTCTCGGCTGGTATGCCCGAAGCGGCGTAGCCGGGGCGCGCTTTTTCCCGCCCTTGAGTGGGCTGGCCTAGACACGGACGCCGCCGGCCACGCCCTCGGGGCAGGCAGGGGCGGGTTTACGCCCGCCCTGAAGATGGATAAAAAGAGACGCAAGACCAGAAGACATCCTCTTGTTCCTGTGCTCTGAAGCTGCACCTCCCCGCTGCACGTGAGCTCGAGACGGAACGAAGAGCCAATTTTGACCCACCCACCAGCCCCTGAGGACAGCTAGTTGTTTTAAGAAAGTTGATCAGTTAATCTATTTCGTTTTCAGGTTGTTTTGGTGTTATGTTGATATTTGATGTGTAATAAAGATTGGTGTAATGTTACAAGTTGATGATTAAAGAGAATGTCGGATTTAAAGTCCATTTAGACACAGGTTTTTCGGTCATAGTGGCCAATGTAGTTTCGTTTAGTTAGCACTTGTCGTATTTATTTCAGTCGGTAGGCGGTAAGGTCATGATCGGTGAGCACTAATTGGAAGATCCCTATGAGTGGGCGTCACCCAACACGGATGGGAACGCTCGGGGGAGGTGGCCTTTGGCCTCTCAACGGGGAGGCGGTCCCTTCTAAGGATGGGTCGCCGGAAGAAGAGGAAAGGCGGTCAAGGCCCCTTCCTGTGTAGGAGGGGTTACAGCCCCCTCCAGGGGAATTTCCCGGGGCCAGGGCCATCTGCGACGGCAGATGCGGTAAGTTGTGTGGGGTTGGGGGGAGGTCTACGATACCTTCTAGATACCTCACACGAGTCTTCGAACGACCTTTAAATGGCGTCGAGTTCATAAGTGCCCCCGTCAAGACAAGGGAAATTGTAGTAGTTGCACGTGAGTACGCCTCAGTGCTGTCGCCCCTCCCAAGTGGGCGGGGTATGTCTGGTTAGGGATCTTGACACCGGTTACGACCTTGCCGTTGGCCCTTAAACGTTAGGATGTACAATTTCAATATTTCAAGTAAATGTTTTGTAGGATGTTAGATCGGCTAGGAGAACCTCTGTATTAGAGAATCTGTTAAGGTTAGCCAAACATCGCAGTGTGGTATGAAATTGTACATTAATGTTTAAATGTTTTAATTTTTTGTTTTAATAAATACGGCCGGGAGGGTCACTCCCTCCCACTTCCAAAAACTTCAACAACTGTTTCCGGTTTCCCTCATTTGGGGATTGTGTTGAGAGGGGGTGGCGGGTATCTCAGCCATATTGGGGGGTGGGGGTGACTTGATGGGGCGTAGACAGTGATCCAGAGACCACTGCTAGCTATCAGTGCGGTTTTCCAAAATGGAGGACTTTTTTAAATGCGACCCTGTTTCCTTTAAGGAACTCAGGCTGCTTTAAAACAAAACAAAGGGTTTCTATTTTGGAATGCAATAACAGTGATGATGGTGTGCTGTTTCCTGCAGGTCACCATCCCTGTGACTATAGCTAGTCTCACAGGTCACAAACTGCGACGAGCATGATAACTTTTTATGTAGGAAGGTTGTTCTGCGACTCCCTGTAATAAGTTGGTTCACAAATTAGAAAATGGTCACAAAGTCTGGTGTGTAATTTAGCATGTGTTGCTGTATTTGAGTGTTGTTTTGTGTTACCATGATGCATTTTGCCATGGCGATGGGTTGTTATGTTTTTGTGCTATTGTGTTACAAAATTACATATTTGCATTCTGATATATTGTGGCATGGTTTTTGTGTTGTGCTCTATTTTAATTGTTTTGGTGTGTTGAGTTGAGCGCCATTGTGTTTATTTTGCTTTGTGTTATGTTATTGTGCTGTGCTGCTCCAATGATGCTCAGAAATGCTGCTTCATACCCAGCAAAGTGCAGTACATTGCTTTAATGTTCTAGTGACAAGCAACCATTTACCTCTCTCTAAGCTGTTAACATGCCACTTCTCCATTTCTTTAACTATTTAAGAGACACCAGTCAGCCCAAAACCACAGAGAAGGCTCTATGCCGTATCTCAGGAAGGATATATGATGTTAGCACGCATACCATTACCACGCATTTTTTACAACGCAGGACCTTTTACAACGAATACCTTTACAACGCATTACACTACAACGCAGATACTATTACAACGCATACCATTACAACGTAAGTATAGGTAAGTATATAATATTTTTAAATAATGTAATTAATAATTATTTAAATATTTTAATTAATTATTAAATATTTTATTATTAAATATTTTAATTAATTATATTAATGTTTATTTAATATGTGTAAATATATATGTTAAAAATACCCCTGTACCCCAAAACCCAAACCCAACCCTGAAACCTAAAAATACCCCTGTACCCCAAAACCCAAACCCAACCCTGAAACCTAAAAATACCCCTGTACCCCAAAACCCAAACCCAGCCCTGAAACCTAAAAATACCCCTGTACCCCAAAACCCAAACCCAACCCTGAAACCTAAAAATACCCCTGTACCCCAAAACCCAAACCCAATACCCCTAATAAATGTTTTTAAAAAAGATAAACTTACCTATACTTACGTTGTAATGGTATGCGTTGTAATAGTATCTGCGTTGTAGTGTAATGCGTTGTAAAGGTATTCGTTGTAAAGGGTCCTGCGTGGTAATAGTTTTGTTGTAACAGTATTTCGTGCTAAAAGATGCGTGGTAACAGTTACATACCCTCAGGAAGGTAAAGGACAACCCTGCATGCCCACTGGATAGGGGTCAATACATATTTTCTAAACACAATGTCACAAGGGACTCATTCAGAAAGGGGAACCTCGTCCCTGAGTTGTAGGAATCTATTTGAGAACAACAGCCCAGGTCAAACGTAATGTCTGTCAAGCATATGTTAAGTCAACACATATACAGTGCAATGTGATATAAGTGAGTATAGTGCAGACGATGCAGTGCTCAAATGGTAATTGTATTTACAAGGTATAATACATATAACACTATACAATTCCAAATGGTGTTAGCAATTTGTCAAAACAGAATGAAGTAAGGGAATCTCAAGTGTATTCACAATCTTTTCTTGTTAAATGTCAATGAAATGATACAACCATTGGGCAGGCACGGCCCGTGCCAGGCGTTATATTGGGGCAGTGACGTCAGGCAGGCGAGGGTCAGGGTGGGGGGTTGTAAAATGCGGGATATGGACCATTAGAGGTAAGTACCAAAAAAAAAAAAAAATCGTTGCCCACGCTGCTTCACATTTGGCGATGCAGCGTGGGCAACGAAATTCGTTTTTTGTTTTCGGTACTTACCTCTAATGGCCCATATCCCGCATTTTACAACCCCCCACCCTAACCCTCACCTGCCTGACGTCACTGCCCAAGTATAACGCCCGGCACGGGCCGTGCCTGGCATTGGGATTTGTACATTATGGGGCTCGTTACAATGTCGGAGCCCTTGCAACTGACTCAGTCGGTTTACGGTCCAACCGTCCAATTTCAATGTTCGCCGTCGGAACGTATACTGGCCAGTCATTCTGACTCCGTTCCGACCGAGTATTTCCGTCAGTCGGAACCGCAACGTATCCCCCTATGGATGGCATGTCCGCTGTCTGGATTACGATGTCGGGTTCGGACAGCCTTTCTGTGCCAGCCTTTCTGACATAGAGAGGCTGTCGGATAGTGACATTGAAGGCCCCTGGCAGGGCCCTCTTGCCCCTACAGCCTACAGTTGTTGGCAGAGGGTTTACCTAAGGTGCCCCCCTCTAACACCCTGCACTGTGTGTCTGGCACCATGTGGTGCCTGCGACAGGGTGCAGGGTTTTGCACACACACGTCCATTTCCCCATAGGAGATTGTGTTACAGCCGGTTACGAACAGTGTACGGTCGCATCGTACAAGATACAAGATGGTATGGATACAAGATCTCCAGGAAGGACCATCCCACCCACCCTGGAGGAGGAATCGCCAACATCCTTAAATCCACCCTCCGCCTAAGCACACTCCCCGATGAGCCCACAGACCTGATGGAACACCTTCACTTCAAGATACTGGCCAGCCCTATCTCCACCCTCCGTGGAACCCTCATCTACCGACCCCCTGCACCCTGTGGATTTTTGCCAACTCCATCATGGACATCATCTCCCCGCATGCCATCGCGTCCACCAACTACACCCTACGGGGAGACCTCAACTTCCACCACGACAACCAACTGGACCCCAGCACCTCATCCCTCTTGGACAACCTCCACAACTTTGAACTCTGCCAGATTGTGACTGAACCCACCCACTCAGCAGGACTCACCCTCGACCCCCTCTTCACAACAGGAAATTCCATCACCTTCAGCCACACCACCGATCTCCCATGGACTGACCATCAATGCGTCCACTTCACCTTCGGAACACCCACCATCCACAGACGCCAGCACCTGCTCCCACGAAGAAACTGGACCAGAATCACCAACGACCAGCTAACCTCATCACTCAGCAACTCCACCCCAACCTTCGCGGAAAACGACGATGCCAACACTGCAGCCCGAACCCTGCACAGATGGATCTCCGACAGAGCCAACACCATAGCCCCCCTCAAGAAAAACAACAACACCCACGCCAAGAAAGCTAGATGGTTCACCACCGAACTTCGAGAGTCCAGATGCACTTGCTACAGCCTTGAAAAGGCCTGGATGAACACCAAATCCACAGAATCCCACAACAACTTCTGAGCCGCCTCCAATACCCACCACCAACTCATCAGAAAAACAAGGAAAAAAGCGATTGAACACAGAATCTCCACTCATGCACACAACAGCAAAGAACTCTTCAACATCATCAAGGAGTTCTCCCAATCCACCAGCGAGTTCACCGACATCCCTCCCTCACAAGACCTCTGCGACAAACTCAGCACCTTTTTCCACCACAAAATCAAGAGCATCTACGACAACTTCGACGAAGACAACCAAAACACTGAACCCTCACCAATCCCCCCTGATACCCTGAAGCCAGCGATCGACAAACGGACAGCCCTCACCACCGAAGGCTCTCTGAAGATGATGAAGTCAATACACGCCGGGGCCCCCACGGACCTCTGCCCCCACCCACCACATTTTCAACAGTGCCGCCAACACCATCGCATCAATGCTCTGCAACCGCTCCCTGGTAACCGCCTCATTCCCTGATGACTGGAAACACACTGAGATCAAGCCCCTCCTGAAGAAACCCTCAGCGGAACCCACCGACCTCACAAACTACAGACCCATCTCCCTGCTCCCGTTCCCAGCGAAAGGCATTGAGAAAGCCATCAACAGCCAACTCGCCACATTTATCAAAGAGCACAAATACCTCGACTCCTCCCAATCCGGCTTCAGAAAAAAACAAGTCTGGAAACCGCCCTCCTTGCGGCAATAGACGACATCTGTTCCTTACTGGACAAAGGAGGAACAGCAGCCCTCATCCTCCTGGACCTCTCAGAGGCGTTCGATACAGCCTCTCACCGCACCCTAATACACAGACTCTACGATGCAGGGATCCAAGATAAGGCCCTCGACTGGATCGGCTCCTTCTTCTCCGGCAGAACGCAGCGGGTCAGACTCCCCCCTTTCCTCTCAGGCCCTACACCTGCCACCTGCAGAGTCCCCCAGGGTCCTCCCTCAGCCCTACACTCTTCCACATCTACATGGCTCCGCTCCCCCATCATCAGAACGTACAGACTCAACATTGTGTCATACGCAGAAGACACCCAACACATCCTCTCCCTATCCAACCAACCCAACACCGCCAGACACAATTTTCGAGAAGGCATGGAAGCCAAATGGATGAAAAACAGCTGCCTACAACTAAACACAAACAAAATGGAAGTACTCATCATGGGCCCGAACCCAGACGCCTGGAACAACACCTGGTGGCCCCCCGCCCTCGGAAGCCCGCCCACCCCCACGGACCACGCACGCAACCTGGGAATCATCCTGGACACAGAGCTCAAAATGGACCGCCAGATCAACTCCTTCTCATCCTCCTGCTTCCATACCCTCCGCCTCCTACGTAAGACCTTCAAATGGATCCCCCTCGAACACAGAAAGACCATCACTCACACCCTGGTCACCAGCAGGATCGACTACGGCAACACACTCTATCCCGGAATAAAAAAAAACCTCACTCGCAAGCTACATAACATCCAAAACGCCGCTGCAAGACTGGTCCTCAACCTGTCAAGCCACTGCCACATCTCCCAGCACCTGCTCACTCTCCACTGGCTCTCCATCAAAGCTAGAGTCACCTTCAAGATGTTAACCCACGCTCACAAGGCCCTCCAAGACACCGGACCAGCATACCTGAACAGCCGACTCAAATTCCACGCACACTACAAAGGACCCTATGATCAGCCCATCTCTCCTACGTCGTGGTCCCCTACACCAGAAAGACCAGAGCCAGAGGCCGCTCCTTCTCCTTCCGCGCAGCCAGTGCCTGGAATGACCTTCCGCTCCACCTCAGACAGATAACATCGCTCCCCATCCTCGCAAGAAACCTCAAAACCTGACTCTTCGACAGACCCCCTTCTTGATGGACTAGAACCTGCGCACCCCCCCTACACGCCCCCCAGCGCCTTGAGACCCTTACAGGTGAGTAGTCGCGCTTAACAAACACCTGATTTGATTTAATTTGATCATAATCCAGCGGTCAGAACGGCAGACCGCCTTTCGGTTGGTCCCGAGTCCGAGACGGTGTGGGTCAGAGGCTGTCTGACCAATATCGAAATGTGCCCCCTATATGCATTGACTTAATACATTCTTGATGGAAATTAAGCTTGTCCTGTGATGTTGTTCTTAAATAGTGTTTTTGCCAAATGATGTTGTAATGAAATCATGATGATAAGTAGATGGTGCTTTCCTCCAACATAAAGACATGGTCACATGATGTTGTGTTCAGACAATATGTATGGTCCTTGCCAAGGTTTGGGCCTGACAAGAACCCATTTTCTGCACTGCACAAGCACAGAAAGGATCTCAGTGTTTCTTTTGACATCTTTAGCACATACATTAACTCAAAATTGCCAACGCCTCATAAAAACAAAATAAAAATATATCACTGCAAAATACCAGTAAAAAGAGAACACAACACAAGAACCACAGTACATCAAAATGACACTGTAGTGCAGTAATTCAGCACAGTAGCATAACAGCGACCCAAAAAACGGAACACATCAGCACCACAACAAAATGCCAGGCATCATAAAGGCAATGATATTTTTGCCGCACATTACCACCTTCAAAAACATGACTTCATAATACAGAATGTAAAATGTGTATGCACACCAAGCACTGCCTTAATGTAGCACCTAAGACATGAAATAGCACCAGCATGCATCAAATTAGCATTTCCAGTTCTGGCTTTATGTGATCTGAAGTATAATTTTTTTTCAGCCTTTTCAACAGTGATGTTGTTTTCGGTGTTAAGTTCTGATTCATCACTAAGGAGTGGACTATGCAGCAAATATTTCTTGTACTCAGTGGCCTGGAATTCCATGATCACTTGCAAGTTAGGTTATCTCTTCTTGATGATCAAATATAGAACATATGTAGAATAGTTTCCCACTAATGACGATTGAAAATAACTGCTTGAAATCAATGAATAAAAAGTACATGGATTCCGTTAACCGCAACCAAGCATTATTCACTCTGTGGCTGCCTTTCACAACATTTTAGCTTCATTTTTTCAACTTTTTCAACAGCACAAGAAGTTTGAAAGTGTTGTACTGTAGATAGCACCTCTCCTTTAATCACTTCCATATTCCTGTTATATTCGTAATTGCATAAGATATTCATACCAGGAGTCGGCAACCATCGGGTTTAATGTGCAGCCAATGTGGAGTTCTTTTTTATCACTGAAATCTGACTACTGCAAAAGAAACAGTTAAATATGTGATAGAGACTAAAAAAACAAAGACCTGCAGCCAACTGTCAAAAGGTACACAGAATGTATGGACAATTTGGGAATTAAAACAAATGAGACAAAGTTGAACTCATGATCATGAGGCAACTGAAAGTAAAATAGAAAGATGTCCAAGTAAATCTAAAATGGAAAGAGTTAGTGCATTTTGCTATCTTGAGATGACCTTAGAATCCAAAATGAATTGGAGGTGATATACTGATGTGGCCAACCTTAAGTTTGTAAATCCCATTGAAGGATACATTTGGCATCTCTGCTAAACATATATAGCATAGAGGGTATCCTGACAATTATGTATGGCACAGGTATATGGGTCCCCATAGGATTGAATTAATGTCAGTCTTTAAAAACAAACATTTAATGTCAATTTTAAGCCTTCTGAATTTAGTCTCAAACTATATTATTCATCAGAAATTAGTGCATGCTTATGTTGCTGACTCAGAATTATTTCACACATAGATGTTGTTTCATATACCCCCTAAGCCGCGAGTACATTCTGCTGGCATTTCTGGCGGCAGCACTGGATCACTGACATAATATCGAATTCACAAATATAGAATTACCAAAATATCGAAGAAAAAATATAGAATGCAAAAATATCGAATGACTATCTACAAACAGGTAAGTACAAAAATATTGAATCAAAAATATAGTTTTAAAAAATATAGTCAAAATATCGATTTTTTTAAATGTCTTAAAAGTATTTTAAAATTAATGAAATGATAAATATAACATTTACTATTACCACTCCAGTGAGTGCAACAGTAGGGAAAGCGTTGGATAGCGTAGGGGTAAAAATTACTATTTCCACTCCAGAGAGTGCAAAAGTAGGGAAAGCGTTGGATATTATAGGGGTAAAAAGTACTATTACCACTCCAGCGAGTGCAACAGTAGGGAAAACATTGGATAGCGTGGGGGTAAAAATTACTATTACCACTCCAGAGAGTGCAACAGTAGGGAAAGCGTTGGATAGAGTAGAGGTAAAAATTACTATTCCCACTCCAGTGAGTGCAACAGTAGGGAAAGCGTTGGATAGCGTAGGGGTTTAAATTACTATTCCAACGACAGTGAGTGTAACAGTAGGGTGAGCGTTGGATAGGGTAGGAGTAAAAATTACTATTCCAACTCCAGAGAGTGCAACAGTAAGGAGAACATTGGATAGCGTAGGGGTAAAAATTACTATTACCACTCCCGAGAGTGCAACAGTAGGGAAAGCGTTGGATAGCGTAGGGATAAAAATTACTATTCCCACTCCAGTGAGAGCAACAGTAGGGAAAGCGCTGGATAGCGTAAGGGTAACAATTACTATTCCCACTCCAGTGAGTGCAACAGTAGGGAAAACGTTGGATAGCGTAGGGATAAAAATTACTTTTCCAACTCCAGTGAGTGCAACAGTCGGTCAAGTAAATACTTCTTATTTAAATATAAATAATATAAATAGTAACACCAATTTCAAATTAATTAAAATATTTTACAATTGTGTAAAATATATTAAATAATCAATTGAAAATACAAATAAAAATGATTTAATAATAACAATTACCTACTAATAGTAAATATTTACCTATTAAAAATAAAATAATTAACAATTTGAAAGTATTTAAAAAAATTAACTCAATACATTTTTTATTCAAAAATGTAATTACTTACAATTAAATTACTTCTCAAGCTATTACCCTAAAAAACACAACCCACTACCGAAATTAATTTAATAAAAATAACATAATTATCAATTAATCAATTACACTAAATTTCAAAATATATTTTAATTAATTACAAATTAATCGTTAATTTACGGTTAATTCTAAATAAATACCAATAATTAAAATAACATATTTAAATAATTATAATTAAACTAGCAGCCCGTCCCGACGTTGTCTGGGAGCAATTAGGCTTCAGGGCCCCTGCCCGCCCTGACGTTGTCCGTGGGTCCGCCAGAGCTTTCCTCCTTATATTGTAGTATTATACCTCTATGTTTACTTTGTACACTTTTGTAACCTGCACATGTAACTTTTTCTCCCTGTAATGCACCGTTTGTCTCACTTTTTTAATGCTCCATTTGCTTCCTCTTGCTACCTGCACACGTCACTTTTTCTTCCTATACCTCTATGTTTACTTTCTACGCTTTTGTAACCTGCACACGTAACCTTTTCCTCCTGTAATGCACCGTTTGGCTCACTTTTGTAATGCTCCGTTTGCTTCCTCTTGCTCATGATGTACGCTTTTGTAACCTGCACATGTAACTTTTTCCTCCTGTAATGCACCGTTTGGCTCACTTTTGTAATGCTCCGTTTGCTTCCTCTTGCTCACGATTTTCATTTTTGCTTCATTTTTCTGCCGCTCACCGCTCCTAAATAAATAAATAAATAACCTATCTCATCCGCCGCTCACCGCTCCTCCCCGCCTGTCCGCCGCTCCTCACCGCCTGTACGCCGCTCCTCACCGCTCCTCCCTGCACCATGTCCGCCGGTCCTCCTCGCACTCCTGGACGCCGCTCCTCTCCACGCTCCTCACGTCGGGCACATACGTCGCGGCCGGTGCTTCTTCCAAGGGACTACTTTTTTTTTCAGTAAATTTTTTAAATAACGTATATTTATTAACTTTATATAGCCTATGTCCATCTGCACACCCTGACGATTACAACGATGTATCGGGTGTGTGGATTGGCGCTGTGGTTCCCGAGTTTACCCGCCTCAAAGGTTCAAAGTTCTTCCTTTATAATAGTAGTATAGATTGCTTCCCACCATATTCCCCTATAAACCCACAACCTGCTACAGAAAATAAATTACTAAAATTAACATATTTATCAATTAATCAAATACATTTAAGTACCATTTATATTTTAATTAATTGCCAATTAATAATTAATTAACAATTAATTCTAAATAAATACCCAAAAATTAAATTACATATTTAATTAATTATAATAAAATTAATTCCCACCCTATTCCCTTATAAGCCCAGGAACCCACTACATAAAAACATTAATAACATTAGCATATTTATCAATCAATCAATTAAAATTAATTACCAATTATATTTTAATTAATTGCCAATTAATAATTAATTAACAATTAATTCTATCTAAATACCAATAAATAAAATAACATATTTCATTAATTATAATTAAATTACTTCCCACCCTATTCCCCTATAAACCCACAACCCGCTACAGAATTATATTACACAAAAATTAAACATTAATATTAACTTACCTTAAATTCGATATTTTTGTTGTCTATATTCTGTCTAGTCGATATTATGTCCATTTTATATTTTCGATTCGATATTATTGCTATTCTAGTCAATATTAATTTTTTCTAGTCGATATTTTTGTAGTCTATATTATGTCTAGTCGATATCATGTCTATTCTTAATTTTGACTCGATATTATGTCTAGTCAAAATTAAAAACTCGATATTTTGACTAGTTACCGGGCACAACAATCGATTACTTTCAGGATTCTGGAAAGGAACCCTCAATAGCAGCACATAAAAACATTTGCAACTAACGAAGCCCAATATAGCAAATTGGTTTTAAACACATCCATTGGGATGCTATCGGGGTCTGGTGATTTCCCTTGTTGACCTTTCTGGATAACAGAAGTTACTTCCTTAATGCACTTGGATTTACTCAGGGTATTGGTAGTGTCACAACTGATTTTCACTTCACCTGATTTAGGGTGTCCTTCCAGACCATCACAGCCAGTGTCGAAGCCCCCTTCAAAATAAGGTGTCCATATATCAGCTGCAATGTGACAAGTAATCCCTGAGCCTACTTTATCTGAAAAGGAGTGTCTATTCACAACTTCCCAAAAACTTCTGCTATCCCTTACACATCCTGCAGCTTCAAGGTCAGTCCAGACTGTTCCCCTAACCTCCTCCCTCCGGGTTTCTAAGACTGACTTATGAAATGCACAGAAATGGTGCATCAAGTTGGTATCATGCAGGACAGCCTCAGTGAGAGGTTCACTCTCCTCTTCACCATCTGTCACTTGAAGCCGATTTAAGTTGCTTGTGTACTGCCTAGCAGACTGAATTGAACCATTTATAAGATTGCATACTACTGCTATACTCCATGATTTTTTATTGGTCATGTGGGGCATATTACCAAGCAATAGCGATAATTATCACTATTGCTTGGTTAGAGACAAAAATTTACCGCTGAGCTGCGGTGATTTTTACCGCAAATAAACCTTGGTATTACCAAGGTTTATCGCAAATGCGATAAAAATCGCCGCAATGCATGAATATCGCTGAAAAGTCAGCGATATTCATGCATTACCGAGCTAATGCTCTTAGCCACGTTATCTACCTCCCATTGGATAACATGGCTAAGAACTGCTCAGGGCAGGTGTTAGCTTTTGGAGATATTCACGCTTAGCGCGAATATCTCCAAAAGTTGGTAATAGGAGATAGCGATGTTAGCGACTGTTTTCAGTCGCTAACATCTTGGCACACCCACTTTGCATGTCATTAGTGATAAATATCACTGAAATGCAAAGTGGGGCCCAAGATGGTCGCTATCTCCTACTAGCTGTCGCTAACTGGTGTTAGCGACAGCTAGGTAATTGGGAGATAATTTTATCTGCGCTTTCTTGGCTTTAAAGCCAAAAAAGCGGAGATAAACCCCCTTGATAATATGCCCCGTGGTTTTTTTTAAATTATTTTATATTAGTAATAAGAAACAAATAACACGACAACACAGCACTATCAGCAACATTTTAAAGTGCATGTGCAAGTAGGAGTGAAGCAGAAAGTCCCTTAACACTATGCCAGTATCAACATCAATACAAATATCCAAGAACACTTTCAAGTGCAAGTGTGGCTATCAGCGTCTGTTTTAGTAAAGTGCAAACATTGATTCCCTACTACAGAAGGGTCTGAGATCCTACTCTTACTCAGCTATAATGAATTTTTGCCGGATAGCTCTGCATCCACTGAGATGTGGGTGGACTGGTCTTACCAAAAACTCTCACTTATAATGATAGGCCCTGCGTCAGGAATCAAACAGTTGTATATAAAATCAATGTTACTATCAGATCCTTCAGAAAAAGCGGCAGATCTCTTTTACCCCATTTGACCCTAATACCATTGCTTTCTGAATACACTAGCTCCTCCATTGTTCTAGCATCCATTGAAGACTTAATTTATTACCCAAGTTAAAGATCGCAGGAGGTTGTGATCACTATTACAACTGGCAATGATCTTAAAATTGACCATTTGGACACAAGTCCTGGGAAAATAAAATAAAATTGCTGATACCACCTTTCCATACCCAGTAAAAGGTGTTATATGTGATAGGAAATCACTATCAAAACTAGATTATATTTACTAAAGAGCCCATTTAACGCTTATAGGCTCAATAGGCGGTGTGTGAACAGTGAGTGGATTCTTCACCCATTTGTGTCAACAAAACCACAAACTGGGATGCTGCTAAATCTACAGCTGCTCGTGTAAAAATCCCCTACCCATATGACTAAAATATGCTGGAAATTGTTAGCAATAAATGTTATCAAGGCACTGTCTAACTGATCAATTACTTCAGTTATCCATTTATCAAAGATGTGATGATAAAAGTTAACAAGCAAGAGGTCAATTGAATTGATTTCTGGAAAGAAAAATACAATAGTTGAAAACACGGCATACAATACATATTTCAACAATTATGGCTGGCATTTTACTAGATACAGGGATGGATAAACCCCCTTCTGGTCTACAAGATGATGATGAGATAGCAGGGTGACAATACAAATGATAGCCATCCATATAAAAATCATCAATTGTCCAAGTCTCTAGGCAAAATATTATATCATGATGGGGGCATGGCTTGGGTGCCGCGCAAGATGGACGGCTAGGTGAAGAGCTCCTCCGTGCCGTATCACCTCCTTCTGGCTTCCCGGCGGTGAAGTGGGCTGTTTCTGTCGCAACTCACCGGATTTCTCAACCGGAACATGGTGTGAGCAGTTTGTACCCTCTGGAGCCTTTTTCAGATCTTTCCTGAGGTTTTGAAGTCGGAGACCGGGAATGAGATGCAGAGATCCACCATTTTGTGCACTACCTCAGCGTCAGCGGCTCCTCTGACGAACTTATGCCCTTCCGCTTTCTGAGAAGACTTTCCTCATTTTGGTGCCTACATTACACCGACAGCTTTTGGAGGTGAGCGTTGGGGGTTATTTCATGGCTCTCGCCGCCCTTGTTGTGTTCAGGCGCGTCTTTCGCCTTGAGGTGTTGCAGCCGCCATTTTAGGATTACCGTGACTGATTTGAAAGTCGCAGCTCCTCTTTTTGGCGAATTATCTCCACCCTGCCACGCGCCTCCTTACTAATGTGACTGTGACCTCCTGCTTCACACAGATATATGTTTGCGACATGTCCCGAGGTCAGTGTTATATGACTATTCATGCGTTATTGGTTGCTGTGCCATGCGCACGTTCTTTTTTCTGAGGGATTCATACCTTTTGCTCGATACTTTCTTGGATTTTATAGTTGATGCTGTTATAGTGAACATTATTTTCAATTGACTTGCTGTATGCTAACTCGCTTGAGGCTCTGTATGGCTCATTCTGGATGAACATTTCAATACTTTCGATGCCTCAGCGCCTTTGTCATTGATATTCAGGTGGAGTGCAGTCCCTATTGTTCACTGTACGGAGTTTCTATATATATTCCTTTGCCAGGTGTTTCCTCTTGATTCCATTTCATCTATGGTGCGGTTGCGCAAACCCAAGTTTGTCTTTAATCCCTCTGAGAGAATTCCTGTGAGTTCTTCCAACTTCAGTGCCTCCTCACAATCTGTCAAGATGTCGACTTCCGCCACACAGCGCTCTTCCTCAGGCAATCCTCCCTCAAATAAGTCTTCACCCTCCGCATCGTCTATCAAAAGGTTGAAGCAGAACTCTCCTACACCTGACTCTTCTCCTCCACCTTCTATGGACTTGATTTTGGATGAGATCCGTGCGTTGCGTCCATTCATTGAGGACACGAGCAGAGATATGCAACTTTTGAAGGACAAGTAGGAAGTAATGGACACTCGAATCTCCTCCATAGAACATCAACTTCCTGAGGTCCACTCCAACATGCAACGTATTGAGTCCCTGGAGAAGACTGTCCTCTCTTTGCAAAGACACACAGAGGATTTGGAAAATCGTAATAGGAGGAACAACCTACGCCTTTATGGCTTACCGGAAACTCTTGAGGGGGATGATCCAGTCACCTTTTTTACCTCCTTTCTTCTGAAGTTATTGGACATGCCACCATCCACTTCCATCAGTATTCAAAGGGCCCACAGACTTGGAGCACGCTCATCCACCTCTACTAAGCCTCGTGGTGTTATCATCCTCTTTTTGAAATTCACAGATCTATTATCCATCCTCTCTGCTGCTAGAGCCAAAAGACAGTTAGCCTGGCAAGGTCAACGTATCTACATATCTCAGGATGTTTCTAATGCCACCGCATCTATACGCAAGGAATTCCTGGCTCTACGACCATCTCTGCGTTCTCTAGGGGCCCGATATGGCTTGTTCCACACATGTACTTTCAGAGTCAGGCACCAGAATAAGTCTTGGTCCTTTCAAGAACCTGGTGAGCTCCGTAATTTCCTTCTTCTACACAACAACGATGGAATGGAATCCTCACCTTCTACTACTGGCTGATAGATACTCTTATATTCCTTGTGTATTAGCTATTATGTGCTACTGTTTTGCTCTTTGACTTCATTGAACAGTTTTTCAATTGACCTCCATTATGTTGGATCCCTGTTTTACTTAGGTCTTTCTCATATTGCTTAGAATATATGTCATACGTTCCTGATCTCATTGTGCGTTTCTCTTTCCTTCCCCATACAGATGTGTCTCAGTTTCCCCTTCACCATGTATTATCCTTTGTACTTCTGTGAGGTTTCGGCGCGGCTGTGTTCCTGATCCTAGTTTCCCAGTCTTGTTCAGCATCACCACTTCCCCACTTCCCTTCGTGTACCCCTCCCTTCAGGTATGTTTCCTACAGTCATTCGTATGGATGTGTACTGTCTTCTATGCGTTCTCTCTCTTCTTTCCTTTCTACCTTTCTCAGTGCCAATTTCTTTCTCTCCACTATTTCCTCTTCCTTTTTTCCTATTCCTTTTCCTTTCTCCCCCTTTTCTCCTACTTTTCCTTATTCTTCCTTCTACTATTTTTCTGGTTACCTTATCCTTTACTATGCTACTGATTGCTTTATTGCTTGTACAGTATGTTCTTGCACCTCTCAATTTTGAACAGTTTATTATGTTGTGATTTTCAAAGTTATCTCCTGGAATGTGAAAGGATTTAATCATTCTATTAAACGGCAGAAAGTACTCTCCCACCTCTCCTCTTATAATCCCGATATTGTTCTCATTCAAGAAACCCATCTTTCAGATGTTGAATCCTTGAAACTTAAAAGACTGTGGGTTGGCAATGTTTTGTTTTCTCCGGCCTCACATAAAAAGAATGGTGTTGCTATTTTAATCCACAAACGTCACAAATGTAAGGTACTTCTTGAAGACAAGGATGATGAGGGGCGTTGGATTCTAGTCAAGTTGCTTATTAATATTATCCCACTTACCTTGTTCAATGTTTATGGTCCTACAGGTTTGATTCCTCTTTTTGGCCCGTAATTACTGCAAAATGTATTCAACATAAAGATGATTCCTTCCTTTTGGGCCGGGACTGTAATCAAATCATTGACCCCTTTTTAGACCGCAAATCCTCTGTACGCTTCACCCCCCACAAACCCCATAAACAGTTTCTCGATACTATCACACAGGTCCACCTTGTAGACTCATGGAGGCTCACACACCCAGACACTATAGATTTTTCTTTTTTCTCCCCACCACATGCCTCTTTTTCCCATTTAGATTATATTTTTCTTTCTTCTTCCTTATCTCGAAATCTTATATCCTCGTCTATTGAACCTATTGTTATTTCTGACCATTCCCCTATTATCACTGATTTTGATCTTTCTCCTCCACCTCCTAAATCTTCTCGTTGGCGTTTTAACTCTTCTCTACTTACAGATCCTCTTTTTTCCTCCTCTTTTCGCTCTTTCACTTCTGAATTCTTCCAGCTTAACTCTGACCCAGATATCTCTCCCCATGTTCTTTGGGACTCCTTCAAGGCCACGGCCCGTGGATTTATTGTTATTATTGATTTTGTATCCAAAAAAAGAAAACGTTTCTCCAAAAGCGTAAGGTTGCTCTTGCTCATATCAAATCACTTGAACACCAATTTTATACCTCCTCTCCAACTCAAATACCTTCTGAACTTCTTCAGTCTAAAATTGCTTTTAATAAACTTACTACAGATTCGGCTTCCTCCTTTCTCCTTCGAGGTAGTGCACGGTATTATGGGGGGCGCAACAAGTCGGGCAAATTGCTTGCTAATTATCTGAAATCACGTAAAGAAAGAACTCTCATAGACTCTATCTATTCCCCTTCCAACGTCCTCTTACACACAGATAAAGTCATTTTACAACAGTTTCAGTCCTTCTATGAGTCTTTATATTCTCCTGAGAATCCCCCTACCCCAGATCTCCTACAATCATATTTTGAGGGCTTGCCTAAACCAGGCGCTTCTTCACTTAATTTCTCAGACATTGAAGCTGATTTTACCCTTTCTGAGTTGTCCACAGCGCTATCTTCTCTAACCAAGGGCAAGACCCCGGGGCCTGATGGCTTTCCCGTTGAATTTTATTACACTTCTCTGATCTCCTCTTACCTAAACTTCTTTTTCTTTTTCAATCTTTTTGCTCCGCAGGTTTGGCTCAAGGCTCCTTTCAGGATGCTACCATATGCCTCATACCTAAGGAAGGGCGTGACCCAAAATACTGTAAGAATTATCGACCAATATCCCTAGTCAATGTGGACTATAAAATCTATGCAAAATTATTAGCCCTTCGTCTTGACCTTTTTATGCCTCATCTTATTGGGAAGGAACAATGTGGTTTTGTTAAGGGCCGCCTCACCTCAGACAATTCCAGACTCCTCCTCAATGTTCTCAACAAGGCTTCCTCTCTCTCTATCCCCCTCGCGGCTATCTCGGTTGATGCCGAAAAAGCCTTCGATCGAGTTGATTGGTTCTTTCTGATGGCTTCACTGAAATGGCATGGTTTTGGTCCGAAATTTATTTCCTACGTTTCTTTGATTTATTCTATGCCCAAAGCCTCGGTCCTTGTTAATGGTCAACTTACCTCCCCCTTTACCCTTAAACGAGGTGTTCGTCAGGGCTGTCCTCTCTCCCCTCTTCTTTTTATTTTAGCTCTTGAACCCTTCATTTCTTCTATTCGTAACAACCCTTCCATTTCTGGTTTCCCATATGGTGAGCATCAACTTAAGTTATCGGCTTATGCGGACGATATCCTTTTATTCATTTCAGATCCACATACTTCTGTCCCAGCCCTACTACATGAATTTGAGAAATTTTCCCAGGCTTCAGGGTATAAAATTAACTCGGATAAGACGGAAATTCTTCCTATAACTAAATTCTGCCTTCCACATTTCTTTGCTTCCACCGGTTTTGCCTGGAACAGTACGAAAATAAAATATCTTGGCGTCCTCTTCTCTAATTCTATCCTCTCTTCTATCCGACTTAACATGACTGCAGTCATTTCTAGAATTGATTCGCTTCTCTCTTCCTGGAATCCTCTATACCTTTCCTGGTGGGGTCGTCTTGACTCGATTAAAATGATGATTACTCCGATTTTTATCTATTTACTCTACATGCTCCCTGTACATATCCCAGCTCTCTACTTCCGTCGCATTGACTCTCTTTTATCCAAATTCCTTTGGAAGCAGAAGAAAGCTCGTATATCTCTCTCAGCTCTTCGTAAATCTAAATCAAATGGGGGGATTAATTTTCCAAACTTCCGTCTTTATCACAAGTCCTTTTCTCTTCGCCAGGCCTCGCGTTGGTTATCGCAAGATACGACCCCTTTTGCCCCTTTATGGTTATCGGTTGAACGTGAGTTACTGCTTCCCTATTCCTTTCAGGATGTGCTACGCTTTACTGCCAAGGCTCCTTGTCTTAACCCTCCATTATTTAAACATACCTCCTCTCTTTTGCGACCCTTGCTTTCCACAGCCTCTGTCTCCCGTGAATCCTTTTTGACGTCACCCATTTGGTATAACTCATCCATTCTCATACGGAATAGACCTATTGCCTGGGCTTCGTGGAGATCAAAAGGTATTATATGGGTTCATCATCTTTCTGACAGTTCATCTCCTCGTTCCTTCCCCCAATTTCAGGCCCAGTTTCATTGTCCTCCGTCGTTTGCAAAGAAATACTACATTCTCATGGACACCGTTCTTGACCGATACTACTCTTTATCCTCGGATGAACTATCCACCTCCCTTTCCTCTTTACTCACCATTCTCTCTACTATTCCTAAGGCTTCTCTTATTTATCGATACTTCTCAGCTCCTGACCCTGATCGTCCCAAGTCAAAATTGGAACTCTCTTGTGAAAAGGACTTAAACTGCTCGTGGCCGACCTCTCTTTGGGACAAACTTTGGGCTAAATCCTTGAAGACCTCTCGCACTGCATCTCTCACTCAATCCTTATTCTTCTTCTATCACAGACTCTATCTCTCTCCTCTTTCTCTCTCTCGTTTTCTCTCTTCTTCTACAACCAACTGTTGGACCTGTGATGCTCCCACGGCTGATCTCTATCATCTTTTCTTTCTCTGTCCTTCTGTTCATCGTTTTTGGTTTCAAGTGTGGTCCCGCATCTCTCAAATCTTTAATCTCTCTATTTCCTTTTCTACCTCTTTGGTTTTTTTAGGTAGCCTTTCAGAGGCTTTAGACCTCCCCCCACATTCATGTGGTCTTTTTGACCTTTTTTTAGCACTTGCACTCCAACATATAGCCTCCAATTGGAAATCCTTGAACAACCTCTCCATAACCTCCTGGTGGAATTTACTATGTCATTCTCATAGATTGGATGTTGCTTTTGCATCCTCCTGCAAACCCCCTCGAAATGTTGAACTCTATTGGTTACCTCTCACCTTATACTTGGATCATTCCACCAAAAAGAAATATACTTCATTGACCCTTGACAATTTTAAACCCCCTTGAGCGTTTGTACTTCTGCTTGTAAGTTTATGCTTCAGTTTTCACTGTTGAAAGTTTCTCTTTTTCCTTTGTTTATTCATACCTTAATAATGTTTTTAACTTGTGCATTTATTCGTTAATCGTGCATTTACTGTTCTATTTGCCATCACTTAATTTGTTCTTTTATATTGTAGCCTTAACTGTATTATACATTGTTCTAATTTTCCCTTCCCCTCCCCTCCTTTCCCTCCCTTAAAACTCTTAAAATGCTTTGTTCCCTCATTGTGCCATCAGCTGACTTCATGTTATTCTCCTATGATTGCCCCTTCTCATTTTATTCTGCTGTTGTCACCTTATTGTATTGCTAATTCTTTATTTCAATAAAGCTTTCAAACATTAAAAAAAAATATTATATCATGTGTTTTTACTACAAAGAACCAATCTGTATTTAGGAACTTAGCACCAATACCAACTTTGTTGCAAGATACGTGTCTAAGGCCCTTCTGGTTAAAAGTACAGTTACCTTGGGAGTACAATGTAACAATGTCACTTGTCAAAACGTTATCTGTTACTGGAAAATCTGATTGCAATGGAAGGTTTAACTGTAATGGAGAAGAGCTAGCAAGCATATAAGCTGACTGCAGACACATTGGGGAAAATTTATGAGGCCTTTGCGCCTTTTTGCGCCGCAATTGCGTCACTTTATTTGACGCAACTGCGGCGCAAACAATGCGCCCTATTTACAACATGACGCATCTAGGAGATGCGTCATGTTGTAAAGCACTGCGCCATAAGGAGGGGTTCCTGCGCAGGGGGGGCGTTCCTGCGCAGGAACGCCCCTTGAAAGTGGCTGAGTGAAATCTATGAGATTTCACTCAGTCACTTTCAGGGCAATGCTGCGTCAAAACCCTGTGCCTGCTTGAAGCTGGCGTAGGTCTTGACGCAGCATTGTGCAGATGGTGTACCCCCGAGCCTTGCTGGAGCTGCGTCGCGCTTGCGACGCAACTCCAACAATGCGCCACATTTCCGGCACAGATGCGTCACGCATCTGTGCCGTTTTTGCACCATGGTGTGCCGCATTATAAATGCGGCGCACCATGGGTGGCGGAGCTGTGGCGCACTGTGACGTACGTTAACTTGCGCATCCCTGGGGATGCACCAGTTAACATATATCTGCCCCTCAATGTCTTGCAGTGACTCCAGGGGGGGAAATCTATCCTGCCGATTGAGATTAAAGCAGGATACAAATTTCGCTTCCCTAAGTGGTGCTCAGATAAAGGTTGCATTGCAAGGGAGGAGGCCTATAGAAATAACCCAGTGGGTGTGCCAACATTTTATGAAGGAATTTTGTAAGGTGACTCAAACGCTGTAAAAGTTCATTTACCAAAGGGAAATGTTTGAAGTTTATTGCCACACAGTCACCAAAGAAGTGTTTATTACTCACAACCAGGCTTGTTCTGGCCATGTGCCTCCTCTGTTGGTAAAACTTTACACTTCCAATAGGCTGTGAGTAAACCACTGGTGTTTTTGGGACATTTTAAAAAATACTATTCTTGTGGACACTACAAAGGCCAAGGTAAACAGGTGCTCAACTGCTATTTTGGAATAAGTTGATGAATTGTGTTTTCCAAGGTTTTAAAATGTCCTTGAATCTCCTTATGGAAGTCGCTCAGCATGGCCCCAACTGTTTTAAAGAGACTATTACTACAGTCCATCAGCTGCAAATACATGACCTTTATATCAACGGAGCCTCCAAACCTGCTTGCGTCTGCGCATTGAGCTTTTTACAGGTGTGGTTAGTGTATGAGGCCGATGTTCGAACAACCAGAGGTCTATCACTTTTGTAAATTATCCTCCTTACGCTTCCTTTTAGGAGGGGAGAACTTGCTGCTCTGCGAGGGACATCAAGGGACACAGCTGGAATAAGGTTACTACATAAGGCTGCATATGAAGAATTATTAGAGGCAGCTGCATCACTGCCACCACTGGCTGCTTCAACCTGAAGGATACTTGTTAAGAAACGTCCTCCACGTATTCTATCACTAGTTTCATTACCTGAGACCATAGGCGTTGTTAGCTCTATCGATTTGCAAACAAAGAGGGCTGATTGTTTGTTAGACTCTTTACTACATCAATTATTTCCTCGACAAGACCAATCTCTGAATTAATGGTGCCCAGAGCAGTGGTTAAATACTTGGTAATCAAGGGAGTGACTAGCATAATGGAGCCATTGCCTCCCCATGCAAGTTGACTTAGAGGTGGAAATATAAAGAGATGTAAGGAGGGGCGAAGGCCCTGCAAATCACTTAAATCGGGGGTCCCAAGGCAAATCAGGTCATTGATAGAGTAACCAAGAGAGGTGGCCAGGCCCAGGTTCACTCACATGTGAATGGGCGCAGGTGGGCCCGCTCTTGACCTAGTCTTCGCCTGGGCACATATGTGACTCACATGCATCCCACACCACGGATAGAGTGACCATCCTTTATGCGTCCGCTTCGTGGGCTATGGATGTCCTTGTCTTTTGGTACACACCAGGATTGTGGGCAATTGAGTCCAGTCCTTGAGTGTGGGTAGAGTGACTGGATTTCATGCACCTGCTCAACATGCTTCGGAAGTCCCCACCTCCTGGCACACAGCAGGGATAAAGGACAATTGAGTCTTGGGTTCGAGTCTCGCGACACTGGGGTAGAGTGGCAGCTTTTATGAGCCCGTTCAGCATGCTTCACAGCAATGATGCTGCAATATTAGCAATGGAAGGATCTATATAAGAGATACTAAGACATGCTGGTGTATCCCAAGTGGAGATATGATCATCCCATTGAAGACAAGCTCTTAGCTATAGTTGACCACATCTGAAAAAAATAATTGCAATGTCTTCAAATAGATCTTTTTGATATATTTCTAGGATTCAAGTCTAAAATTGAAATTTTAGCTTGTTGAGTGTCTAAAAACGTGAAATAATAATACCATGAGTCCCCCAAAAGCAAAATAGGGTTCATTGACATCCAATAACAATGGGGCTGGTTCTCAAAGGTAAACTTACACTTTTGCATAGGTTTATGATTTTGTGATATTCAGAAAGTAATTTTACAACTGTGGAGTCTCCGCCCAGAAAAAGATAGGAATGTTCTGTCTTTTTCTGTGCGGTACTCCACAGCCATTGAGATACTACTCGTAAAATTAATTTGTAAATAGCAAAAAATCATGTTGGATTATGTGAATATCCCAGGTTGTAATTTGATTTATGATCATTCTGGAATGGTACTAAGGTTCTGATTTCGAGTTTGGCAGATGTGTACTCCATCCCAACTTTGATGGATAGCCTGTCTTATTTATCACAAGTGCCATACGTCTTAATGTATTTGTAATAAAGTTGGTGGGATATCCACCACATATGTGACAGATTAACCCATACACCAAAATCAGGCCCTTGGGCACTCAAATATCCTTTTAGGAGAGAGACTCTTGTGCTCAGAGGCTGGCATTGACTATATGTACATCTGATACACTCCTCATAGCTGCAAGCAAGAGGAAATGAGCCCTGGATGTACCCCTCAGAAAGCCTTCTTCTAAAAACAATAAGCTGAACACATAATGCTGGCTCATTACACATCTTTACCAGAGATAACAAGCCATTAAAACACTGAACAAATTAGAGTATTCATTAATAACACATTCACAATTCCCTCACAAAACTGTATCCTTACCCTGATGGACCATCCCAATCTGATCCATTGTTTTTAGTGTGAGCTTCATCAATTTTTGGGAGATGTAGCAAAGAGATGCTACCCTCTTTACTAATAATCTCCTTCAGCAGGTGTCATTGAATAAACACTGAACACATTTGGATGTATTGCAGCAGTCATGAGTCTGGCTAAATTCAGACATTGATGGTGAAGTGTTCAACCAGACCCATCAGAATGTTGTGCATCATACAATACATTGCACCTTATATGCTTACAGTTTATGGACATTACACAAAATGAAAGTGCTTCTGAACTTCTCAAAATTGTTTAGGATTTGCCTGTTCTACTTTACTTTTATGATTCTGCAACAATAAAAAGTAAAACAACAGGTGAACACTCACCCATCTTGTGGTCTAAATGCGCCTGTGCATCCCTTAGTCAAAAAAGTATGACACGTTCAATAGGACCTTAGTTCAGATGCACAGTTTACTTTATTGTAACTTATCTTGGCACTGCCATTTATGTGGAATGTTCTCAATCAAGTATCAAGAAGGGTTTAATCTATTAAGAAATTATCACATAAAAACTATTCAAATAGTCAAACTTCATTTATAGCACCATTGCTTGTATAGAAGTCTTTGTTTTACAAGCATTTAATAGTTATTCTTAAAACTTCTAACAAATAATCACACTTTGATTTCACAACTATGCAAAGTGACATGCATGTATGCACTTAAAATCTCCTGATGGCCAGTCTTTTATTATTATTGGCTAGAAATTAAAATATTTCCTATGACCATATTCACAATTAATTTAATTACAGGTTACACTGGCAAAACATAAACAAACACTGAAATGTGCAGTTTACAATATGTTTTGCTCACCATGAATCAAATTCCACCATGTGCTACTCATTACCTGTCATATGACATAACTGAATACATCTTGAATAACATCTTTGATGACATCACTGACAGTTACACTTCCTTGACCTTGTGGCTTACCATTTGTTCCCATTTACTAGTAAGTTAATACACACTGAATTGTTAAAAGCTACACGCTATATATTTCTGAACATAGCATGAACAAATTGGTTAACCTCAACACATGTGGCAAAAAGCCATGATACGGTAAACAATTTCTAAGAATTTAAAAGACAACGACAAATATGAAACATCTTTCTTCATTTTGGGCAGAGTTAATTTGTGTATGATGAGTGTTATGAAAGGAATTTATAATTTAACCAGATGTCATGAATTATATAAAAAAGTATATACCATGTGAAAATCAAAACATAAATCCTCCACCTCCACCTTAGCATTCCCAGCTCCTAAATATAAGACAAAACAATTGCCAATGGGCAAATGGGGCAAAGGTATTAGAGACAAGAGGGGCAGATCTTCAGATGTCCCTCTGGGTATCTGTTTTAATCAGGCAAAGGCCATCAAATGGTGCCATTTTGCACAAATAAAGATGCCCACAGTCAGTAGAGACCATCAATTAACAAGAAGAGAAAATGGATAAAAAATATTGAAGTCAGATTTACCAGCTCACCCAAATGGATCAGCAATGATGGGTATCAAAACCAAGAAATGTTATTCTTCGCAGGAGGAGCTTAAAAGAGCACTGCAAAGAAGATGTAAAAGTTGGAAATACAACCAAAACCCAAAGAGCAATCCTTTTCTGAGTTCCCAAATAAGCAAAACAAATGCGTGGGAAACGGGTCAAGTCACGAACTTCATGGATGCTAAATCATACAACACATTGACATTGGGGGGCATCTGTTTTATCTACATTGATATCTTTTCAAGCTACGAGGAACCTTGTCCATTCTTCCTTGATCCAAAGTAGCTCCCAATCAAACATCGGAGCCCCTTGGTGGTCCAATGTGTTCTCTAAGTTGCAGCCATCACATGGCTCCTAACTGTGTGGTATGTCAAGCCTGAAACCAGACTGTAAGATCTGTCTTCTATTAACAGTCCAGACTGTAGAGTTATGTTGACTGTATTCCTGTATCCAGAAAATACAAAATGAAGTGCTATCATCAAATATATAATTTGAGATGTCATGTGGGGCGGTTATTAGCATGATTTGAGCTATGATTAACAAGGGTTACCATTATTGGCAAAGTTTATTTTTTTTTTGCATTTTTCTTCGGACAAAAATATGATGTTAACTGTGTTTTTAAGGGGATTTGTGATATTTTATGGTATAATATTGATGTCTTACTAGTAGAACTGACTGCAAAGCAACTTTAACAAAGTTTCTTCACTGAATTTGTAAGTTTTTTTTATAAACCGCAGGTCTAACATTTAATCTGTAAGGCATTGGCTAGCGAGATTATGAACGTGTTAGTTCCATTGTGTGCCCATTGCATGTTGCCACTGTGCATATTGTATGTGGCCACTTTGCGTTTTTCATACCTAAAGGCCATGCACAGTGTGGAAAGAGTAGAATGATTGGCTCTACATCTTACTCTACAACTAGCCCTCCTGCAACATTGTGAAGCTATTTTAGACCTTTGGTTCACCAGAACTTGCTGAAGGTATATGTCCTAATACTTAGCTAGGCCATTCATTCATCCCTGTCTCACAGAAATCATTTAGGAGCCACCATGGGCCGTAGCTGCGACCACTGGATTGCTCCTTGCGAAACCTGGCACTGCCTTTGCGACCCCTGGTGTCAGTGGTGGCAAAAACAATGCCAAGAACAGAAGGAGACATATCTATTTTTATTCAGGTGTGTTTTGTGCGGCTTACACTTTAATAACAGGAAACATTTAATACAACGCATGCATTACAACGCATGCCTTTAACCTGCATGCCCTTACAACGAAAATGGCTTGCTGTAGGGGTATAAGGTGTTGGATTTAACTTCAACATCTTCTCTACTGTTGCACAGACTTGAGTTGGAATAGTAAAATGTACTATTGTATTGTATTGTATTGTATCGCGTATTTGTATAGCGCTAAACTGTCACCCAAAGGGTATCCTGGCGCTTTAGACTCTTTAAGACCATACGCGATGTTACGCTGCCATGATGTTTACATTTTCCTAGGAAAAAGATACGTTTTTAATCCTTTTTTAAAAGAGGAGAATTCCCCAACGCTTCTAAGAGACAAAGGTAAGGAATTCCACAGTTTGGCTGCAGTGAATCCAAAAGAGCGTCCGCCCATCCAGATCCTCAAAATCTTGGGAACAACCAGCAGGTATGCCGACGAGGATCGCAGAGGTCTGGCTGGCGTATACCAGGAGAACAGCTCCTGCAGCGGAACAGGCCCCTGACCATGGAGGGCCCTAAAAACTAAGCATAATGCTTTGAAATGGATGCGCTGGTGGATTGGCAACCAGTGAAGGTCCATGAGCGCCAAAGAAGAGGAGTCAGATCGCAGCCGAGAAACAGCTAGCTTAGCAGCCATATTCTGTATTCGCTGCAGCTTACCAATCAGGGTATCAGGCGCACCCAGAAGTAGTGCGTTGCAGTAATCCAGCCTGCTTAAGATAATACTACGCACTACCTCTGGTCGGGCACGGGCCGGAAGCATAGGAAGGATCTTGCGTAGCGTGAGAAGCAGCATCATACAAGAAGCCACTGTTTTGTTCACGAACGCATCCATCTGTAGGTTAGATCCAAACATGACACCCAGATTCCTAACAGAATCTGCCGTCACGGACGTACCCTGGGAGGAGGTAGGCCAGAAGTCCGTCGGCAGAGGCCGTGGGTTGCGGTCCGTGGAACAGTGCAATACCTCCATTTTCGAGCTATTGAATTGCAAGGAGTTCTGACGCAGCCATTCCACAGTGGCCATCATGTAGCAGTGGAAGGTCTCCTGAGACACAGCATCACTACCCTCAAGAGAGAAGATAAGCTGCGTGTCAGCAGCGTAATTGATGACCGCAATACCAAAGGACTTAATCAGCCTGACCAAGGGACGGAGATACAGATTAAAAAAAATGGGGCTGATGGCCGACCCTTGGGGTACACCCTGCCCTACTTTCTTGATGGCAGATCTGTAGGGCGGCAAGGCTACTACCTGGTGTCTGACACCAAAATAGGAGACCAGTCAGTCCCGAGCCAGGCCGGCCACCCCAATTTCCTCCAGTCTGCTGACCAAGATGGCATGACTGACCGTATCGAACGCGACCGACATATCGAGCAGCACTAAAAAGGCTGCCCGGCCAGAGCCAACTCGCGAACGTTGGTCGTCCAGAGCTACCACCAATGCGGACTCAAAGCCATGAGCTTGCCTGAAGCCAAACTGAGCCACATCTAGGCAAGGATTAGTCTCCATGAAGCTGGACAGGTGTTTAGTGACCAGTTTCTCAAAGACCCTAATAGGAAAAGGAAGCAACGAAATAGGCCTATAGTTCGCCGCACAGGTGGGATCCAGCGTTGCCTTCTTTAAAAGAGGAGACACCACGGCCAATTTCCTGCAGTCAGGGGCTCTGGCGGTGCTGAGGGACTGGCAGCAGATGGTATAGAGAGGGGGAAAGAGCTCTTCCTGAAACATTTTCCAAAATTTATGAGGTAGCGGGTCCAGGGGAGAACCTGACGACACACCGTTGGCCAAAGAGCAAAAATCATCAAAGGGAAAGCTATCCAGCCATGCCTGTCTTTCAGCTTCCCCAGAGGTCTCGGAGATGGATACAAGTGCTGGATCAGAGAGACTCTGGGGACAGGAGATGTCCGGAGCACAAAGGTTGCTCAGAATAGTGGCAATCTTGTCCTCAAAGGCGTTTGCCAGAGAGTCGCATAACGATTGAGAGGCTGGGATGTCATTGGTAGCACAGGCCGGACGGGAGAGATTCTTAATGATTTTAAACAGGGTCTGCATTTTGTTCTCTGCTTGCAGCAGCGTCTCCTCGAGAAACCTGGCTTTGGCACACTTAATCTGTGCTTTATAGTCCAACAAGGTCTGTTTAAAGAGGACTTTATCTGACTCAAGGTACTGTTTCCTCCAGACTCGTTCCGCCTGCTTACACCGGAGTTTCAGCTGGAGAAGATATTTTGAATACCAGGGCATGGCAATTCTGGACCTATCCCTAGATTTTCGCAAAGGGGCCATTTGATCCAAAGAATCTATGATTTTCCGACTAAGGATCTCGTAGCTCTCCTCCGCGCTTCCCCCTAGGGTGAATCCCTCTGAAAGCAGAGTTGGCAGGCTCGAGTGTTTCAAGAGCCTGGACCATTGCCTGCTGAGTTTGATAATAGCTCCTGCGCTGCTACTCCTCAAAGTGTCAGCAGATAGAAAGAGTGAGAAAGGGATGAGAGCATGATCCGTCCAGCATTGGGGAATGATGTCCCGAATCGCAGCCTGATTAACATCCGCAAAAATCAGGTCTAAGACATGGCCCTTTGAGTGAGTCTGGGAGAGCACCAGCTGCTGCAGATGGATATTGCAACAGGCCTGGACCAAATCTTTGTAAGCTGTTTCTGCAGGCCCATTCGGCCATAAGTTGAAGTCTCCCAGAACCATGAACCTGGTATGAGTATTGGAAAGGTCGTAGATGAGATCCACCAACTCAGGTATGGCTGACAGTGCATTGGCCAGGGGTCTGTAGCACAGCAACACGGAATGCAGGACACCTCCCTGTCTTTTTAAGGAAAAGCCCATTAGTTCACAGCCTGGGACTTCCTTAATCTTCAACTGAGAAAGGTCCAGTTCTTCCCTGAAATAAAACCTATGCCGCCTCCTCTTTTCCCTACACGAGGATTGTGCCTAATTTTATATCCCGGGGGACAGGCTAAGCCCAATTCCACCATAATATCAGCTCTAGTCCAAGTCTCAGTCAGGAAGAGCACATCTAACTCATACGACTCAATGAGGAGTGCAATTTCCACATGGTGCTTGATAAGGGATCTAACGTTAAGCAAGCCACAGGACAGCGTCTGTAACGGACTGGTGGTGGAGTACGTCCGACAGCTCGCATTGGAGCGTGGATTCAGACTTGTAAGCTCCTCTCTAGAATACACTAGAGGGGTGAGAGTCAAAGAGGCAGCATTTCCGGCGCCCGTCGTGACCTTAGCGCGAACGGGCGCAAACGGGCTTACCTCTGGCGCGCTTACGCTGCGCGCCAGCTCTGCGCGCTTGAATACTGGTCATCTTAAAAAAACGTAAGCGCGGGAGTCCTGCGAGGGAACCACTAGGCCTACAAAAAAGATGATTCAGAAAAGGGGGTGGTGATGAACAGAGTGT
Source organism: Lissotriton vulgaris (assembly GCF_964263255.1). Lineage (NCBI taxonomy): Eukaryota > Metazoa > Chordata > Amphibia > Caudata > Salamandridae > Lissotriton > Lissotriton vulgaris. The sequence goes on along the minus strand of NC_141689.1, from coordinate 972,154,048 downwards.
CTGAATTAAGCAGACCACTCTTACCCAGTCCAAAGATCAGGGCTTGATCCATCACCGTTTTTTAGCTCACTGCACCATCCCAGCTCAGAACTTGGCTATATGCAAAGTAGTCTGACCCTGGCCCAGTGCATCATGGGAACAGGGCAGACCAAACTACCAAGCCAATTCTTATACTGGGAATGAAACAAGCTGCCGGGGACCGGTTTCTGGCATTTCAGCCGTCTTCGGCCCGGCTTGCTTGAATCCTGATGGTGCAATGAGCAAGGGACTCATGTATGAGCATACCCTTCCACGCTTATGGTGGACAAAAATGATTCAGAAAAGGGGGTGGTGATGGACAGAGTGTCTGAATTAAGCAGACCACTCTTACCCAGTCCAAAGATCAGGGCTTGATCCATCACCGTTTTTTAGCTCACTGCACCATCCCAGCTCAGAACTTGGCTATATGCAAAGTAGTCTGACCCTGGCCCAGTGCATCATGGGAACAGGGCAGACCAAACTACCAAGCCAATTCTTATACTGGGAAGGAAACAAGCTACCAGGGACCGGTTTCTGGCATTTCAGCCGTCTTCGGCCCGGCTTGCTTGAATCCTGATGGTGCAATGAGCTAGGGACTCACATCTGAGTATACCCTTCCACGCTTATGGTGGACAAAAATGATTCAGAAAAGGGGGTGGTGATGGACAGAGTGTCTGAATTAAGCAGACCACTCTTACCCAGTCCAAAGATCAGGGCTTGATCCATCACCGTTTTTTAGCTCACTGCACCATCCCAGCTCAGAACTTGGCTATATGCAAAGTAGTCTGACCCTGGCCCAGTGCATCATGGGAACAGGGCAGACCAAACTACCAAGCCAATTCTTATACTGGGAAGGAAACAAGCTACCGAGGACCGGTTTCTGGCATTTCAGCCGTCTTCGGCCTGGCTTGCTTGAATCCTGATGGTGCAATGAGCTAGGGACTCACATCTGAGTATACCCTTCCACGATTATGGTGGACAAAAATGATTCAGAAAAGGGGGTGGTGATGAACAGAGTGTCTGAATTAAGCAGACCACTCTTACCCAGTCCAAAGATCAGGGCTTGATCCATCACCGTTTGTTAGCTCACTGCACCATCCCAGCTCAGAACTTGGCTATATGCAAAGTAGTCTGACCCGGTCCCCGGTAGCTTGTCTCCTTTCTGGTAAAGAATTGGCTTGGTAGTTTAGTCTGCCCTGTTCCCATGATGCACTGGGCCAGGGACAGACTGATTTGCATATAGCCAGGTTCTGAGCTGGGATGGTGCAGTGAGATAAATAACGGTGATGGATCAAGCCCTGATCTTTGGACTGGGTAAGAGTGGTCTGCTTAATTCAGACACTCTGTTCATCACCACCCCCTTTTCACAAAAAAGATGGCGCCACAAAATCGGCAACACCAGATTACCCCCACCCAAGATGGCGGCCTGAATCGCAGTGAATATCGGGACCTAAATCGCCCTAAATCCCACCAAATGCGGGGTGACCAACAATTATAGTGCGAGGTAGGAGCTGGAACTAATTATCACCCCCAAGTAGACTAAAATAAAAAGCGAGCGCCTGTATGCTAAAACAGCAGCGCAATGGTACAAAAGAATACAGTATTAAAAGCTTAGTAAGCAAAGTATGCGAGCGTGCGCGCTGCGGTGGATAAGTCTACATGCCAGCGAAGAGAAATTCAGGCTTATGAAGGCTCCTCCAAACGCGGGAGTCCTGCGAGGGAACCACTAAGCCCACAACAAAGATGGCGCCCCAAAATCGGCAACACCTGATTACCCCCACCCAAGATGGCGGCCTGAATCGCCGCAACGCGGTGAATATCGGGACCTAAATCGCCCTAAATCCCCCCAAATGCGGGGTGACCAACAATTATAGTGCGAGGTAGGAGCTGGAACTAATTATCACCCCCAAGTGGACTAAAAAAAAAAGCGAGCGCCTGTATGCTAAAACAGCAGCGCGATGGTGCAAAAGAATACAGTATTAAAAGATTAGTAAGCAAAGTATGCGAGCGTGTGCGCTGTGGTGGATAAGTCTACCTGCCAGTGAAGAGAAATTTAGGCTTATGAAGGCTCCTCCAAACGCGGGAGTCCTGCGAGGGAACCACTAGGCCCACAACAAGGATGGCGCCCCAAAATCTGCAACACTTGATTACCCCCACCCAAGATGGCGGCCTGAATCGCCGCGACGAGGTGAATATCGGGATCTAAATCACCCTAAATCCCGCCAAATGTGGGGTGACCAACAATTATAGTGCAAGGTGGACCTGGAACTAATTATCACCCCCAAGTAGACTAAAATAAAAAGCAAGCGCCTGTATGCTAAAACAGCAGTGCGATGGTACAAAAGAATACAGTATTAAAAGCTTAGTAAGCAAAGTATGCGAGCGTGCACGCTGCGGTGGATAAGTCTACATTCCATACTCCAGCGCACCCCGACAGCAAGTCGGGGTAAAAAATTGAGTTGTTATGGCATGCGGGGTAAAAGCATGCGTTGTAACATCATACAACCTTTAATAACTCATGTTGCAGTCGAAGTTGAGGAAGAAGTGTTATAAATGTTTTAGCTACATAACACAAATACATATAACAGTGAGAGCGCGCACGTCGAAGCCTGGCCGGATGAAAGGTCAGATGTGTCTGGATGGAGAGTGAGAAGGGCCATCCACATGTGAAGGGAGAGTGCGGAGTAGGAGGAGGCCTCACCCCATAGCATTGCCGCAAACTAAAGGCCGTAATCAGTCACCCCTGTGCCCCTGTGCTCCGCGGGGGCTGAGTGCCTTCTGGAAGGTTCCCTGAGGGCCCAGCACAATGAAGGGTAGCCTCATCAAGGTAGGGGATGTCATGCCACACAACATCAAGCAGCTGAAGAGATTAAACCAGGTCATCTTCCCAGTTAGTTACAATGATAAGTTCTACAAGGATGTGTTGAAGGTTGGGAGCTGTCAAAACTCCCTTATTTCAATGATATTGCAGTAGGGGCTGTATGCTGTAGGGTGGATCATTCCCAGAATCAGAAGAGACTCTACATCATGATGCTGTGTTGCCTTCCACCCTACCTCAGGGTAGGAATAGGAACAAAAATGTTGAATCAAGAACTAGATGGGAAGGCAGATCTTTCTCGCATCCGGCACCCAAGCTATGGAATACCTTACCTCGCAAACTAAGATTCCTGGAAGTGCAATCAAACTTCAGAAAAAATCTGGAGACTTTGGTCTTTCATCAGTACCACTAAAACATTACACTCTATGCGCTACATCTCACTCTCAGTGCTGGGAAGCCTCCGGGTAGCTATGCGCTTTAAAAAGCCCTATAACATCAAATATAACATAACAGTGCAAAGTATACTATCCTGATTAAAGATATGAAAAAATATATATTTTTAAACAAGACTTCACAGTTTTCATTATTATAAACATATGGAAAATTATATGTTTGAATAAAAGCCTCACCGTGCGCTTTAGTGAGGGATACTAATGAAAATGTATTAACAATGCTAAGAAATAATTACAACCAAATCCCTATTTCACACACAATATATGCTGTAGCAGAAGAAACTGAGGGGAATATGTTGAAAAAAGTGGCCGAGTGAGGCGTGAGACGTCATAGCTGAACACGTCACTCCGCCACTTCAGAAACGCAAAGCTACACCATATTTACAAGGATGTAGTGTAGCCTTGCGTTTACCTTGCGCTGGCGCTACACTTAGGAGTGTAGCGACAACGCAAGCACCCTTGTACTATAGTGCTAGGGTGTCTGCATGCAGGGGAAAGATTGTTTATGTACAGGAAGGTCCTCCTTCCTGTACAGAAACAATCTTTAAATGCCATTTTGTCACTTTTATGTTTGCTGCTTAATGCAGCACACATTGGAGTCACAAAATGTTTTTTTCTCAAGATGGTTTATGTACACAAGGGAGACCTTCTTGTACATAAACAATTGAAGGCATTTTGCTTTTTCTATGTGTGCTGAACAAGGCAGCATACATGGAAAAAGCAAACACGAGCAGAAATAATGCATTTCTCCTTGTTTCGCCAAATTAAGACCAGGTTTTTTACCTGGTCTTAATTTTGGCACTGCCTCCTATTTATGCTGCCCTTATAAATAGGGGGAAGTGTCAAAATAAATGGGTGTTGCAATGGAACGACCACCGCAACACCCACTGCCCACCCCTTTTTTTGCTAAGCATAGCGTGAAAGGGGGCCTTATTTACAAGGCAGCATTAAGCCACGTTAAGTGGCTTAACACTGTCTTGTAAATAAGGCAAAGCCCCTATAGCCACCGCAACGTCGTTTTTTACATTTTGGTGGCGATAGGGATGGAAAAAAACACAATTTATTTTAAATCTTTCTTTCATCTTCTACATTTTATGCGTGGGGTATGCACTAGAGAACATATTTAATCATGACAGTTAGTGGTATAATAATGTGGCTTCCAAGTGTTGCTTTTTTCATGCTATAAAAAAGATAAAGGCATAATGTTCCCAACATGTCAGCACCCTATTTAAAATGAAGGAAGCATATAAAATGGACATTATATTGCATTAGTAGCTGTTTTGTTATTTTATAATTGTATGTTTAAGAGCATTTTAACTTCAGCAGTGTCCACTATTGAGATGGTATCAGGATTAAGGTCACATAATATCACTGTCTGGAAAGATTCAGAGTCAAAGATCATGTGATATCACTTCCTGTGATGTCATTGCAAAAAAGGGTGGTTATGTGATTCCACTTCTGTTACCTCTAGGGTTTGAATTCACACCCATGCCGTCTGGGCCAAATATGCAGAGTTTTCCTTTAAGTAAGCCTGTGAAAAAATGTTGTTACATTGTGCAATCTTGTTTAATTCTCCTATTTTGCTTTTAGTGAATTGGGAATTCTTACTAACACAAAGGGGTCGATTCCGAATCAGGAAACTAATCCGTACGACGATTCGAATTCGTAGCCCTTTCCGAACGAATCGTACCAATCCGTCCGAATCACGTAGTACGATTCGTAGGAAAAAAATACATCCGAATCTTTGCGAACCATATGAAAAGCAAGGGAAAATCAGTACGATACGGACCTGGGAACGAGAACGCGATTCGTACGGAAAACATCGTATGAGCAATTCGTATAATCACATACGCACCGTACCCCTGCAATCATGGGGGTACGCACCGTACCCCTACACACCGTACCCCTACCCACTGTACCCCTGCAATCATGCAGTGTACTCGCGTACCCGAGGGGGTCCGTTCCATACACGGTTTAAGTCGAATTCTGCTTTTACAGACGTTTTGAGCTCCCTTAGAAAAAGAGACGTATGGAGTGTTGACTTGACGAATCGTACTTGCTGGGTCCGAAAAAGCTGCTTCAATCCGTACGGACGTCGCGTACTGCGTGTTCCAAATGCGATTTATATGGATTTTTCAGTTGTATGGTCTTTCATACGATTCATACGGAGATCTGCTTTGGGTTTGGATCGTACTTCATTGCACGTACGGGGACGTTTAAGGGTACGATTCGTACGGGAAATATGCTCCGTAAGGCTATTCGTAGGGGTTTTTACCTAATCAGGATCGGCCCCAAAATGTTGTGCTTTTTTTACCACAGGAGAAATGTTTGAGTAGAAAATGCCTAGCTGAGAGGCATGTTTTTTTCAAATAAGACATTTTCTCCTAAAATAAGACTCCAGCAGCTATCTCATGGGGCTTTTTTATTTGCGGTATACATTTCTGGAGAAATGTTACTTGAGATACTGATGCCATGCTAAAAGTGCTGTTTAACTTCAGGCAGATTTGTGTGCAATGAAATAATACCTAGGAAACATCTAACCTGTGGACCATTCAGCTAAGGAAAGGCTTGAAGTAAGCAAAGAGCGTGGTTGCTCATGAAAATCAAGTTGCACATGGCTGCCCGGATCTAAGCCAAGTAGACGAAAGTCATATATTTCATTTAACAACAAACTGTAGGCTAGTGAAACATATTCGGCTAAAGTACTGTAATGGAAGAGGGGTGTAATCTACTAATAGGATGCTTCATATGTATAATAATGTTAATCACACGTGTATAAAATATTATTATTCTAGTATTTGTATATATATATATAGCTAAGTGTAGGGCATAACAGGATGTTAATTATGTTGTTATTAAGCATGGGCGAATTTTGCGAATTCGCGATCCGCGAATTTGCGGATTTGCGAATTCGCGATCCTCAAAATTCGCGAATTTGTGCGAATTTTTGTTTTTTTGCGTGTTCGCAGGGTTTTTTGCGTGTTCGTGGGGTTTTTTGCATGTTCGCGGGGCTTTTTGCGTCTTCACGAGCCGCTTGCATAGCGAAGTTACCCATGCAGTCGTTTATGGGAGAGGGAGAGAGAGATAGATAGATAGATAGATAGATAGATAGATAGATAGATAGATAGATAGATAGATAGATAGATAGATAGATAGAGAGAAAGAGTGAGGGAGAGAGAGAACGAGAGAAAGAAAGAGAGGCCGGATCTCTGAAGGGCCAGATTCCTGAGTTGCCCCTACAGAACATACAGCTTTTTATTTTTAGCAAAATGCATATGAAAATTGTGCTGTAAAGGTCTCTTTTAGTTTTTTCCTGACAACTCAAAATGGGTGTATTTGCCATCCTCTCCCTTCTTCCTGTTTTTTATATCTGTAAGTGCTTCCTGATGAGGTTTAATTCCTTGGATAGGTGCCTCGTTGCCTACTTGTAACTATTCTCTGACCCTGCTTCAAGGGTCAGAGCAGGGTCAGAGAATAGTTGCAAGTAGGCAACGAGGCGCCAGGAAGCCATTAGCAGCAGGTGTCCAAGTTGAAGTTAATTTGTTTGTAACCCTTTTGTAAAAGGTTACAAAGAAATTAGGTTCAACTTTTGCACCTGCTGCTGTAAGCCTTGCTTGGCTGAAAATTCGTCCCCGCTGATTCGCGGATTTTAGGGCGATTTCGCGAGATTCGCGGATCGCAAAATCGCAGAAAATCCGCAAATTCGCCCGCAAAACGGATTTTACGCCCACCCTTAGTTGTTATGCTTCAGTTTGCAGAAGTCAATTAAAAACTATTTTAACCTTCCATAAAATAGCGTATGGAGACACACACGCACTTGGGCTAGTTTTTGTACCATAGGGAGAGGTGTACATATTCATAAGATAGATAGATAGATTGATAGATAGATAGATCATGCGTTTTTATGCTTAACTTTCAAGAATTACAGACTTTGCTGAATGCATATTACTGTGTTTCTCTTTTCTCTCTTCCCCTATTCTACTCTCCCTGCTTTTACCACTTGCTCTCATTTTCTAGTATATATGCTCACTGGTGCATGGGATGAAGAGAGACAGAAGGGAAGATTGCCTCTGTTGTATTTTGTGCACAAAGTTTGTGCAAAATAGATACAAGCTATATGTATTTCACATAAAATGATCTGATCGACATGGCATGGAAGAAGCATTTTCATAAAAAAGTAGTGCCACACAGCTTCTATTTTATGGCTCCAGCTCGGCATTCTTTTCCAAAGTAGAGATTTTCCTGAGTAAATGGAGGTTTCCTCTTGCGGGAGGGAATATTATAGCTTTTCCAGCCTCACCCGGAGGGCCAAGCCAGGGAATATCTGCATCTGCATGATTGCCCTTAATATTTGAGACCTCCTGTTGCCCTGTGCTGGCAGTCAACTGCCCGTGATTGAGAGCCAGAAGAGCGAATGATTGCTGGAGCTGCTTTTTGGGTGGCGCATAAGCCCCACTGATTTGCAGTGGCGATCTCGCTCCACCAAAACATAGGTTTAGCCCATCCTCTTTTAGTGAATTTAGTGGCTGTTCTTATGTTTTATACTATGAAGACAGAAAGGATTCTGGGTTGCTCTGTACCTCTGCAATTATTATTCTTAATGCCATATCACCTGACAACTCCTGCTTTGATTGCAATATCAGAGGACATTTTTGTTCTGGCTGTGACATCGGTCCCATTTCTTATCCTGTCTTCTAAGATCTGGTGCCTGTATCAATGGCTGACAACGCTCCCATCAGAGCAGGACTGCGAACACAAACCAGCCTTGGCAATTAAGCTGGACCAGCCCTGGGGAGGTGGAGGGGGTGCTAGCGAGAAGTCCCTGCCGGTGGGGGATCGCGGGTGGGGGCCACTGCTGCAAAACTGACCCCCTGTAACAAAACCGGCTCCCACTGCTACAAAACCAGCTGCTACCCCTCCAGCCCGCCGGGAAATAACCCGGTGCCCACTACAGCCAGCCCGGCCCTGGCTCCCACAACTGAAATATCCACAACTGACAATGCATCCACCCTGAAACCTACTCTCCCAATGAGTAGGTGTGGGTCTATTTCATATGGTCCTCGTGCTGCACGACTAACAGTCTATCACTGGCAATGTTTTTGTCATGACACTTAAGCCGGGTGCGGTGAAGACTACTTCCCAATGACAAGCTTTCCATACCCCTAGCCAAGGTACATCAGATCAGTGGTCGCTGATCCAGGAAGCTCCACTGGCTTCCACCAGTACCTATGGTTTCAGTCGGTGGCACAGTACCTCATCTGTCACCGCGCAGGCACAGGTGAGCAGAAAGAGGTTTACCAACACTTGTTTAGGAGTGGAGTAAACATTGTTAACGATAAGTTTGCTTTAGTTCATTATATCGTAACTGAGAGGGACGTACATTCAGAGGCTTGATTGTTCAGGAATAGATTATTCAGATAACTCGAATGTTGGGATCCGTTCCTTTGTTGGAAATTCCGTTTGTTGAAATTCGTTTTCTAATAATGATCAAGCATATGGCAACATGTTTATTCTATATTTGTACCGTCGGAAACATTTTATTCAATACAATTCACAGGAGGAGTGAAAATGCCCCAGAAAACTCAAGAACTTGATATCTCATATGCCACAAATATCAATAGATTAATTACAGGACTAGAGAACAGGAAGTGTTCTGCTTACATTTCATTCCCATCGAAATGTTGTCAAAGTTCACTTTAACATTTAGACAATTGTGGAATGTGTAATTGCTGCTAGATGGGGTGACCTTTTAATATCAGGTTAATTTGTTTTTTCCTCTTTTTCGCTTGGTTATGCTGAACTGGCCAAGCAGTTAACCTTGATTTGTTTTCCCTGTGCAGCAAAACATATTGTTTAAATACTCGCTAAATAGGAAAGAGAAGGACAGGTAGGAAACAGAGTTACCTTCTTTCCACGAGAAAACAATATTCTTCACAGGCACAGACATGGGCAGATGCTTTTTCTTAAATATTGTGTAGAGAGGGGTTATAATGTCACCTACCTGACCGTTTTATAATATGGATTGTTGTGGAAAAAATAAATGAGAAAATTTACTGCAATGTGCAGTAGAGACTTTGGCCATAATTACCTACAGACCAAACCCATCAAACTGTGAAAATGTATGGGCAGAACTATGATGCCACACACATATTGACCCCTCCAGTACCCACTTCCTTTTCTTTCGCACCCAGCCACATCAGGACCTGGCACACAACTCTTGTAAATTCTCAGGGCCTCATTTATGAAAAGTGATTCATCGCTGCGTGAAAACAGCAATGCGTCACTTTTCACTGCGCCCTCCTTGCGACACCAATGATGCGTCATAATTACAGTATGACGCACCATGTCGCAAGGAGTTACAGATACGTCAGTATTTCTGACGTATCTGTAGGCGCAAAAGTGGTGCATTGCTGGAGTGTGTCACAAAAGTGACGCAACTCCAGCAATGTGTCCTTTCACATGGGGCAAGCCCCATGTGAAAGGGCCTGCGTCAGTCTTACGCCTGCTGTGAGGCAGGCGTAAGAAATTGACGCATTTGTGTCCTAGAAGTGGAGCAGTGAAATCTTATAGATGTCACTGCGTCACTTCTATGACCTTGTCTTGCGTCAGAACACCCCCTGCATACATTATACCTGGCGCAGGTATAATGTAACATAGGGGTTTACAAAGTGACGCATCTACCTAGATGCGTCACTTTGTAAATATGGTGCAACAAGGCACATTTTAACGCTGCTGGTCCATCACAAAAAGTGACGCACCTGTGGCGTAAAAGTGACTCACAGCCTCATAAATGAGGCCCTCAGTATTCTGCTTTATGAAATATAGATCCCTGCTAATCTGTGTGTCTTCTTCACAAACAGCACTATCAAAACATTTGAAATGTGCCCCTGTAGGCTTACTCTGGCGTTTGGAGCTCATTTTTTTTATAATTCACAATGGATCTGATGAGTATTCAGAGAAAACTTTTCTGAATTCTGAATGTTTGCCAGGTGTGCAGTTTCTCATTCCGCATTTGTCTACACAACTTTTCTCTACCCCAGCCCTAAGATTTGGTTGTGTTTTCTCCCATGTCTCATTCTTGAAACCCATTCACTCTTGCCCTTGACAGGAGTAACATTTGTATGTGTTTCTGCAATGGAGAGCCATCTGCAAAGAGTATGTGAATACCAACACGCCCTGATGTTCATCAACATTTGCAGGTAGACCAACTAAGCAATGCCCAAACAAAAATGCATAACTTTAATTTTCACTAGAGCACATTTCACCATAATGTCAGAATCTCCACATTACCAAATGCACCTTGTAAGATGGTTTTTTTGGGAGGCACAGCTACATTCACTTGTGTCCTATTTATTGAACTCAAGGCTAGAACATGCTTCAGCTATTTTGATCAATCTCTTAAAGCAGAAAAATCGGCTAAAAAGACTTCTTTCATTTGGATGAATAAATGAACCTTAGTTAAAGAATACGCTAGCTTATATGGAATTCACAGTATAATTTTATTAGAATTTAATAGAATTTTATTGGAAATGTTCACACTTAAAAATTCCCGGAAAGAAGCTTTCAAACTCAGATACAAGGCCTGATTCTCAAGCTACAGTTTGTAGTATGTTTTGTAGTACAAAACGTACTACAAAATGCAATTCACAATCTACTTGCCGAGTTTTATGACTCCACACTCCCTACACCTATTTGTTCTCCATCCCGACAGAGGAATACCTTGGTGAGGAGAACTCCACACACAGTTTGGAAAGTGCGCAGTCATAAAACTATGCATGTAGTTTGTGAATACTGAAAATTAGTAATCTTACTGTAAAGTGGAGGGCACAAATGAAGTTAAGGCACCACGAGTCCCAGCATGCGTGTGGAAAGACAACTCACCTGAGAGGCCCACCGGAGTGCAGTAATGTTATTAATTATCATGAGGACAAGGGTGTTCCTTAAGAGGCAATGTTTTACTCCAGCATGTGAACAAGGACCAGGAGGGTCCGAAACGCATCTGTCTTGACAGTAATCCTGATGTAGATGCCGGTTTTCAGCTTTGAAAATAAAGAAATCTATGAGCCAATCTGTAAGAAAGTGCGTCTTTGTTGTGGGCAACTTGGGAACAATATACTACTGCAGTCTTGCTGTGCAGACCGCACCACCACTGGAATGTTTTGTGGGGCCGTAAGGATTTTGAATTGCTTGAAATCTGACAGTGGAACTGCAGGTCGGTAAATAGAAAGCTGCCCTTTAAGTTTGAGAGGCCCACTGGAGGTTTAAGAGCACTGGAGAATAACTGCGCACACCCATTGGAGAGTAAAACTGTGTTAAGGCACTACACCAGGAGGGTCCGAAATGCATCAGACATGATAGTAAACTTGATGTAGATGTCAGTTGCCAGTTTTGAAAATAAAGAACTCTGTGAATTAATCTGCAAGAGAGTACATCTTCGTTGAGAGAAACTCGGGAACAATATTGCCAAAGGCAAGCCCATCTGCGCCCGTCCGTGCCAGTTTGTCGCCAGACATGCTGCCAAATTTGATAAAACAAGGCACATCTACGCTCAGAATGAGTTGTTTGCTATCAGGATGCGGGTGGGCAGGTGCAAACAATCTGGTTTGGGTGGTCTAGAGGGTCCCTTTGGCTGCAAATGCTTTGGCTTCGTGTCAGTCACTCCGGCAACGCTTAGCAGCTGCCACTCCCCCCTTCCGAGCAATCATACAACTATATTCCACCTAAACTGCCGCTCCATAGCCAAACATTTTGCAGATATTTATGATCTCCTGGAAGCAGAGTCCCCAGACATCCTGTTTTTCAAAGGGACCTGGCTCTCCGAGGACATGGTCGCGGCGTAAGTGCTCGCACTCCCGGTTGGTTATAAGATACATACCCTCAACAGGGATTCGAGAGGTGGGGGTATTGCAGTCATTCTTAAAACCGGCTACCTTTGCACCTTTATACAGCAGCCCGTTGCTGGTTCTGAATGCACCCGCTTTAAAATCACCCTTAATTCCAACTACACTATTGCAGGCTTACTTATCTACCGACCTCCAGGTTCCTTAGTGAGACAGTCAGTGCCCTGGCAGTTAATGCCCCTAATTTTACAGTCACAGGTGATCTGAATCTGCATTTGGATAACTCCTCAGACTCCAAAGTGACACATTTTCCTGCCCGATCTTGCAGCTTTTCAGCTCAACCAACGTGTCTCAGGTCCAACGCATTCAGCTGGCCGCCTGCTGGATCCAGTTTTTACTAATATACCCTTCCTTACTGTCCGACCCCCTGTCCTGATGGGTTGGATGGATCATTATCAGGTCCCTATGTCCATTCAGGGCATCACCCCTGTGTGTAACTTAGATAAAACGTTTCCCCTCAAATGCCCCTGGCATAAACTGAATTGGGACCAATTCCAAACCCACCTCTCCGCTACCTCCCCAGTTCTAAGGGCTAACCCTAATGAGGCCACCTAAGTCTTCACCAACTGGATTAGCCAACCTTTGGACAGCCTGATACCAGCTAAGTGGTCCATGAATCATCAATCTAAATCCAATAAATGATACAACACTAAACTAGCTGCTTTCCGTTAAATCTGTAAAAAGCGGGAGAGAATTTTGAGGAGGGATTTTGATTCGACCTCTAAGGATCACTACCGGGTTGCCGTTAGAAGACACCACAGGGCCATCCAAGTTGAGCATACAGCATTTTATGTGGAGCAAATCAACAAGAGTTCCAACCCGACGAAGAGTATCTTTTCGATAGTCTCAGATCTTAAAAGTCAGAAAGGCGCCAAAGGTCCCCTGATCACTTCGGATCAGCAGTGTACAGAGCTTACCTCCTATTTTGTTAGGAAGGTAAAATACATTTATAAATGCTACCCTATGATCCAACTGGGACCCCCTGAGGCATCCCTCAATCTCACCAATGGTACAGTAGAGGCCTTTCCCCCTTTTCCTTCGGACCTACTTCTCAAACTTTGTTCTAAAATCAAATCAGGCTCCCCAGTTGATCCACTTAAGCCCGACCAATTTCTGAAAATTCTTCCCACCATCCTGCGTCATTTTGAGCAAGTGATCAATAAGTCTTTGTGCACAGCGGTTGTGCCTACAGCCTGGAAACAGGCTAGGGGGATACCGCTGCTGAAAAAACCTTCCTTAGACATGAACAAGCCGGAAAACTTTCGGCCAATCTCCTTGCTACATTAGGCCGCTAAGATCACGGAGGCCTATGTTAACTCTCTCCTCACGGAACACCTAAACTCCAACAGCTGGCTGGACCCCTCTCAAAATGGCTTTCACCCAGGCCATAGCACAGAGTCTGCGCTATTGGCTGTGACTGAACATCTCTGGACAGCTTTAGACGCTGGGCAGACGTCGGCACTGATCTTGCTGGATCTCAGTGCTGTGTTTGACACTGTGTCCCATGCCATCCTGTTGCGCTGCCTCGAGGAGGATGGAATTATTGGCTCAGCCTTGAAGTGCCTGGCCTCATTCCTTGCAGATAGGATGTTTTAGGTGATAGCTCCCCCCTTCACCTCTAGCTTCTTTTCCATCAGGCAAGGGATACCACAAGGTTCTTCCCTGAGCCCTCTGCTTTTTAATCTTCACGTTCAACCTCTGGCCGCGGTAGCCAAGAACAGAGGCCAGGCAAATTGAGTTAAAGGCCCTCTGTACAGGGAAGAGCTGTGGGGCAGCGGCCAGGGTGACTGACACCGTATGCTATGGTTCACGGTTCGATCCCCGGCTCCGGCGGCAGGGGTCCGCCCAGCACCATGGGACTTTGGGCAAAAGCTTGCTTAATCTTCCCAACGGCCCCCAGCGCCGGGATTTACATAGCCTTTAACCCCTTCGGTGCTCATGACAAGCTCAGCTCGTCATGAGGCACGGTGCTTGTGTGCTCATGACGAGCTGAGCTTGTCATGACCACACCCATTATCATTATGGCCCAGCACAGCAGAGGAATATCCTGAGCAGCCAAGGTGTTAAAGTCCTGAAACTTGCATTGCCGAACATCTTGACCGACTTGCTTCTACCCTATGTCCCCTCCTGCCAACTTCGCTCCATGGGACAGCACCTGGTGGTGGTAACCCGAGTAAGGAGGGTTCATGCCGGAGGTCGTTCCTTTCAGAACAGAGCAGCCAACCTTTGGAACTCTTTGCCGGCCCACATTCGGGGGCTTGATGATTCTCTTGAATTCAGAAAAGCCATAAAAACATTCCTCTTCCCCTCTCCGTAGGTCCTCCTGAGCCCCCTCGGACTTGGTCACCTCAATGCTGTTCAGCGCCGGGACGCCTCTTTGCTGAGGCAGCTGTTGTGCTGTATACACCTTCTAACATAACATATATATATATATATTTTTTTTTCCACAGGTTTGCTTAAAAGCAATAGACGCACTCAGGATTGATGCAGTATAAAGGATTTATTTATCCAGTAAACACGCTACGCGTTTCGAAAATGTTTCTTTCCTTGATCACACGTGAATAACCCCTGCTGGTTACATAGAGATATACACCTTCAGTAACATTTCATGGAAATGGAGGAGGAAGTTCAACCTACTACATCGTGTGATGTAAGGTAGCAAATCAAACCGCCATCTTGGAATGGACTACATTGCACATGTTTGTATTTTAAGTCAAGCATACTGGGTATCGTAATACTTGGAACACCATGGTTATGTCTAAAGACAACGATTGGAAATTTGTCAAAACAACAATGATAGTGCCACATACAACAATTACGTTATCAATAATGGCGGGACGCACACATTGATGCTCGGTCTAGTGCCCAAAACTTAGCGTTCACACCTGAAAGGGAAACTCAAGCGGATAGGGTGTACCCACAAGAAAATTACGTTCGTGATGTACCGCAAAATTTTTAATTTATCTCCTTGTCCATATTTATTGTCCATATTTAGCTGGACATTTCGGGCTTGTAAGCAGACAAATAATATACTTTCGGTCTAGTGCCTAATTGATACAGTCTGCATATGAACGCGGAGTTCCCGTGCATCGTGGAGATTCCCAGAATATTCCCAGCATGCAAAACGCAAAATACATTCCAAAAGTGCTGTGAACATAAACAATGGACAATGGACAATGGTCTCCAGTTGAAATCATAGCAGCCATATTGGAACAGTCAAAATACCAGTGCAAACAGTTGATTTGTAACATAATCCAATGATATGCAATGAACAGAAGGACACACCATAATGCATGAACCACAAATAATGATTGACGTCAGGGCTCAAGTACTAAATGCGCTGAGATGGGAAGCGCGCTGACGAAGTGGTGGTTGTCATGGTGATAACCAGGGCAGGACGCCGTGTCTCGCTACGCCGCCCAGTGGATTAGCTGGTGAGAGAGTGGATAGAACAGTGTCTCCCAGTGCAATGACTGGCCCTGAATGACCCACACAGTTAGAATGTGAAATGCCATGCTTAAAAGCGGGTGTGTCAAACTCTGGAAAGAGAATCGAATAAATTACAGTGATGTCAGGTTGGTCCAGTTACTAGGTAAAATACCACAGAGTAGACCATACAATTGGAATATGACTGAAACCAGGAACCCAGTGCCATGGCAATGTCTGAAAGTTCAAGGTGTAAAGGTTCAAGGTGAGGCCCGAAATGGGCGTGCTCTTAAGGTGCTAACAGGAACGTGATAGACGCTGGGCCTGACGCAAAGTGCAGAGTGGGGCCTCTGTTCCTGAAGTGCTCCAGTAAAATCAAAATTCAAAACTTTAAAATCAGACATGACAACATCGTATGCATACTATTAATAAACAAAATTGCTCGACATGAAAGAAGAATTCATTAAGCGGCGACAGTACTGAACTGGCAGAGAAAAAAGCAAATCGATGAAAATCAGTAAAAATCCTCTTTCAAATGAACTGCCAATTCTTCATCGTGGTTCAAGCCCCCGGGGGCCTTGGATTGAAAATTAATGATGTATCTGGACTCTGTTTGTCTCATCCTAAGCACTCTGTTACTACCCCTGGGATTTCTATTTATCTGTTCTAGGATAAAAAATCTCATGAGTGCTGGATTAGAGAAATGATGATCGCTAAAGTGCCTAGCCACAGGATACTTGGCATCCTTGCGGATAATAGCATGATAGTGTGCCAGAAACCGGTCCCCGGAAGCTTGTTTCCTTTCCAGTATAAGAATTGGCTTGGTAGTTTGGTCTGCCCTGTTCCCATGATGCACTGGGCCAGGGACAGACTAATTTGCATGTAGCCAGGTTCTGAGCTGGGATGGTGCTGTGAGCAAAAAAACTGTGATGGATCAAGCCCAGATCTGTTGACTGGGTAGGAGTGCTCTGCTTAATTCAGATACTTTGTCCATCACCACCCCCTTACCTGAATCGTTTTGTCCACCATAAGCGTGGAAGGGTATGCTCATACATGAGTCCCTTGCTCACTGCACCATCAGGATTCAAACAAGCCGGGCCGAAGACGGCTGTAATGCCAGAAACCGGTCCCCGGAAGCTTGTTTCCTTTCCAGTATAAGAATTGGCTTGGTAGTTTGGCCTGCCCTGTTCCCATGATGCACTGGGCCAGGGACAGACTAATTTGCATGTAGCCAGGTTCTGAGCTGGGATGGTGCAGTGAGCAAAAAAACGGTGATGGATCAAGCCCGGATCTGTTGACTGGGTAGGAGTGCCCTGCTTAATTCAGATACTCTGTCCATCACCACCCCCTTATCTGAATCGTTTTGTCCACCATAAGCGTGGAAGGGTATGCTCAAACATGAGTCCCTTGCTCACTGCACCATCAGGATTCAAGCAAGCCGGGCCGAAGACGGCTGTAATGCCAGAAACCGGTCCCCGGAATCTTGTTTCCTTTCCAGTATAAGAATTGGCTTGGTAGTTTGGTCTGCCCTGTTCCCATGATGCACTGGGCCAGGGACAGACTAATTTGCATGTAGCCAGGTTCTGATCTGGGATGGTGCAGTGAGCAAAAAAACGGTGATGGATCAAGCCCGGATCGGTTGACTGGGTAGGAGTACTCTGCTTAATTCAGATACTCTGTCCATCACCACCCCCTTACCTGAATCCTTGTGGATAATGGCACGATAGTGTTCCAGTATACGCTTTTTGGCATGGGCTGTGGTACTGCCAATGTTCATAGTCCGCAGGGGTAGACTATTACATAAACCACGAACATGGTGCTGCAGGTGAGAAATTGAGTGATCTCTTTAGTAATGTAACAACAAGAAAGCTTGAAGGTCTGGAAAATGAAAAGAAGAAAGGGAATAGCCACAAGGAGGTATCACATACCACTGTAACAACTAACGGTGAAGGACCATCATGTGTAAAGAAGTCCTATCAGCCCACCCATATGGCGGAACATCGTCATCTAGGACCCAATCAGCAGGTTCTTATGTGGCCAAGCACAAGAGTCATTGCTTGGTACCAGTAGATCCTGATGCTGAAAGCAAATGTGTCCTCACCAAAGTGGTACTGAAGGAGTGCAGTGCTCAGAGAAATAAGTGACGGTGATTAAAATGACGGTCGAGGTAGAGAAATATGTTTATTGGTATCTACCGAGACGCCAGTTTAAAAAGTGTAATGTCAGTGTAAAAAAATCACTGTACAGTAAGCATATACGATCTAGGCCAACATGTTTCTGCCGTTATGGTAATAGTTTACCGGCATTCTTCAGGGCCAGGCTGGATTATTGGCTACTGCAACATACACCATGAAAAGTGTGAGAAATTATAAATGAAACAAATTCATAACGTGGTTATAAAGAATGGAATGGTGTGGCTCAATGAACCACCCTACCGTGTCCTCGTAAATAACCGTATGACGAGGAATCCTTTCCTGCAAACATCAAAAAAGGGGGAAACGTTTTTGTGACAACAATGGAACAACGTGCTTCTAAACAAATGTGTGAGCACAAATTGTGGCATTCTTAACCCCAATGAGCCAATCAGTTTTATGATGGTTAAATTGTAACTTTGTACATTATCAAGAGTCACATGCAGATAATCTGTGTACATTAAAAGTAAAAAATCTAACATACACTTACCCAGCTTTGTGTGGGAAGTAAGCCTCACCTCACCCGGCAACGGTTCGGATAAGGAGGCCCGCTCTATTGGACATATGGAGAAGTACAGTTTCAGAACCTGATAGCTGTCATTATCTCGATATGTGCGTGGATACAGGAAAATAATATATAAAGAAACTTGGTTGTTCAAAGAAAGCCCATGCGGTTAAAAAACGATGTGCTATACTGAGAGGGTAGCATTTCATTAGAAATATTTTGTTTGTATCAAATTCGCAATTTTCTAGGGTTCAAAATTGGAATTTGGAATTATGAATTATGAGAGCCTGTAAAGGGTCTCAAATTCGACCCCTGCAAGTTGTTAAAATGTTGTAATCTGGGGTCGACTCCCAAGCTCCAAAGCTAAGCCTAGGTTCAATATGCTAGCATGGATGATGTCAACACAAATAAAGACTAGGGCGACTAGCGGGTCCTAATCAGCAGCAGTTTCTAGTATCCTTACCTGTCTGTCGGTACCTCCAGGAGTGTGCCTGAACTGAAGGGGAGGCACCGACGGACTGTAGGAACCGCGTTTATATACCCCCACTAATCAAAATGACCTATGTAAATCAAATTCACCTGTTAAAGCGAGGCGCGGCATTCGGGACTCCGATTATGCGCATGCGCGCATGTGGTTCTTCGATGTCACATGCGCGAGGCGGTGACGCCCACCCCTGGGGTTGGTGGAGCGTACATACCAAGCGCATGTCCAAAGGAGAGTTAGCCCCTAGTTGGCGCCCTACAAATAATATAATATATATTACTGAGAGCCAGCATAACAGTGTAAATACCCACAGTTTACGGATACCCTTTCTGGTTTGTCTTTACATATTATTTTCTTTACATACAGTCCTTCATGACAATTTCTCAACCTTTTGTTTGTAAATTGAAACTGTTATTTGACAATATCAACAGGTCAGTGGCTAGATCGACCCTGCTGTTCTTCATGCGTGATAACGTTTATTAAATAACTAATGATTATACACATACGTAGCGTGTCACGATATATACATATATTTAACATCCAGAAATAGAATTGGTTTTCTCTCATGAAAATTGTTCACTGTTCCGAATTGGTAGCAGCGTAAACACAGACGTCGTAGGCGCGAGGCCGTTACACCTACCCCTGGGTTTGTAGGAGCGTACATACCATCACGCATGCCCAGAGGTGAGTTAGCCCCTAGTTGGCGGTCTGCGCACGCGCAAGGCAGTAACAACAGCCTCATTTCCCGACATAGTAGAACCACATGCGCGCATGCGCATAATCGAAGTGCCGAATGCCGCGCCTCACTTTAACAGGTGAATTTGATTTACATAGGTCATTTCGATTAGCGGGGGTATATAAACGCGGTTCCTACAGTCCGTCGGTGCCTCCCCTTCGGTTCAGGCACACTCCTGGAGGTACCGACGGACAGGTAAGGATACTAGAAACTGCTGCTGATTAGGACCCGCTAGTCGCCCTAGTCTTTATTTGTGTTGACATCATCCATGCTAGCATATTGAACCTAGGCTTAGCTTTGGAGCTTGGGAGTCGACCCCAGATTACAAAATTTTAACAACTTGCAGGGGTCGACTTTGAGACCCTTTACAGGCTCTCATAATTCATAATTCCAAATTCCAATTTTGAACCCTAGAAAATTGGGAATTTGATACAAACAAAATATTTCTAATGAAATGCTACCCTCTCAGTATAGCACATCGTTTTTTAACCGCATGGGCTTTCTTTGAACAACCAAGTTTCTTTATATATTATTTTCCTGTGTCAATGCACATATCGAGATAATGACAGCTATCAGGTTCTGAAACTGTACTTTCCATATGTCCAATAGAGCGGGGCCTCCTTATCTGAACCGTTGCTGGGTGAGGTGAGGCTTACTTCCCACACAAAGCTGGGTAAGTGTATGTTAGATTTTTTACTTTTAATGTACACAGATTATCTGCATGTGACTCTTGATAATGTACAAAGTTACAATTTGACCATCATAAAACTGATTGGCTCATTGGGGTTAAGAATGCCACAATTTGTATTCACACATTTGTTTAGAAGCACGTTGTTCCATTGTTGTCACAAAAACGTTTCCCCCTTTTTTGATGTTTGCAGGAAAGGATTCCTCGTCATACGGTTATTTACGAGGACACGGTAGGGTGGTTCATTGAGCCACACCATTCCATTCTTTATAACCACGTTATGAATTTGTTTCATTTATAATTTCTCACACTTTTCATGGTGTATGTTGCAGTAGCCAATAATCCTGCCTGGCCCTGAAGAATGCCGGTAAACTATTACCATAACGGCAGAAACATGTTGGCATAGATCGTATATGCTTACTGTACAGTGATTTTTTTACACTGACATTACACTTTTTAAACTGGCGTCTCGGTAGATACCAATAAACATATTTCTCTACCTCGACTGTCATTTTAATCACCGTCACTTATTTCTCTGAGCACTGCACTCCTTCAGTACCACTTTTGGTGAGGACACATTTGCTTTCAGCATCAGGATCTACTGGTACCAAGCAATGACTCTTGTGCTTGGCCACATAAGAACCTGCTGATTGGGTCCTAGATGACGATGTTCCGCCATATGGGTGGGCTGATAGGACTTCTTTACACATGATGGTCTATCACCGTTAGTTGTTACAGTGCTGTGTTATACCTCCTTGTGGCTTTTCCCTTTCTTCTTTTCATTTTCTAGACCTTCAAGCTTTCTTGTTGTTACAGTATAGTTCATGAGGGGTAGGAGCTTGATAGGTCGGTAAATATAGTCCCCTAGACCCTCCCTAGACAGTTGTTTTTCCATCTCTTTAGTAATGCCATTGTATTCTGCTTTTTTGACCAGGGTGCTGTTTTTACAGGCCTTGCATTGGCCGCACGGAAAATATCCCTTCAGTCCCAAATCTTGGCTGTTGGAATACTCTGTGATGTCACTGTGTACAGAGAGATCTCTAATGTTTCTGCCTTTCCTGTAGGTAATGCTGGGTTTGTCAGGAATGAGATTACCTATAATCCCATCACTCTTCAGGATATTCCAGTTTCTGGTTACAATTTTCTGGATCTGTTTTGACTCCTTGTTGTACGTTAAAATGAGTCGTGTGATGTTGTCTTCTGGAGTAATGTCATCCAAGACGCTCTCAATAAGAGTGTCTTTGCGATTGACAGCATCCGCCTTGACTTTGGCTTTTTTCAACACCCATGCCGGGTAGTCACGGTGTTTGAAACAATCCAGCATTTCCCTGGTGATCTGCTGGTAACTGGCATCTGTGTTGCAATTTCTCTTTACCCTCAGCAGTTCACCGAAGGGAATGCTCCACTTGAGCGGTTCCGGGTGGCTGCTGAAGGCATGGAGAATAGTGTTGCCCGCAGTCTCCTTCCTGAAAAGTGATGTATGTATCTTGTTGTCTATTATGTCAATCCTGACATCTAGATATTCAGCCTTGGTTTTGCTAATGTTACTGGTCAATTTGATGTTTCTATCATTGATGTTGAGAAGATCAATGAAAAGGGAGGCTTCTTCCTCCGATCCCCTCCACACCAAAAAGAGATCGACAATATATCTCCACCAAGTGGCGATATGGCTCACCTGGTCAGCCATCGATGGGTCCGCGAATATCTTTTGCTCCCAATACCCCATAAAGAGGTTAGCGAAACTTCGGGCAAAACACGAACCCATCGCTGTACCAGTCTCCTGTTTGTAGATGATACCATTGAAGAAGAAAAAATTGTTTAAGAGACAGAATTCCATCATTTCAAGGAGCATTTTGCTGTGCTCCCTGAAATGTAAAGGTTGATTGTTCAATAAATACTGGCATGATTCCAGGCCCTGTTGATGATTAATGATGGTATAGAGGGCCTGAACATCCATGGTAATGAGAAGAAAGCCTTCCTCCCATTCGAGATTCTGGAGTTTGGCCAGGAAATCTTTGGTATCTTTAATGTAGCTCGCTAAGCCATGGACCCAGTCTCGTAAATAATGATCTACGTACTTGGATACATGTTCAGCAACACTGCCTCTCGAGGAGACAATGGGTCTTCCTGGGGGATTTTCTTTGCACTTGTGTATTTTAGGTAAAAGGTATAAGACTGGGAGGGCCGGGTTGTTGTTTTTCAAATACCTATACTCCTCCCATTCCAATATACCTTTCTCCCTCCAAACCTCCAATTTGTCCCATAAATTGACTACACTGTTGTTGTAAGAGTCAAAAGTGCTGACGGTATAACATTTACCATCAGACAGTTGTCTCAGGGCTTCAGCTACCTATTGTTCTCTATCCAGGATGACAATGTTGCCCCCCTTGTCGGTGGGGCGTATGACGATGGTATTGTCATCCATGAGAGATTTGAGTGCCTTTCTCTGGGTCGTTCAGAGATTGTCACGCCCAAACATGCGTTTCTTGGTCTTGGCCCTATAAGTGCTAAATTGTTTGCTGACACATTCATGAAACGTGTCAATGGCATCATGAGCCATGGTCTGGATAAAGGTAGATTTGGGCTTGAAGCCAGAGGCTGTGCTGCTGTCAGTGGTAAAGCCTGCCTTGCAAAGTAGCTGTGTATTGTTGATACCTGCTTCTGCTGTTTCGACAGGAAAAGATTCAGTCACAGGTCGATCTATGTCTTGTTCCAATTGGACAATGTTAATGAGGGCATCAATATCATTGATCATGAAAGTGTCTGTGTCATTGACCAAAGGCACAATATTGTTAGTCCCTGTGCGACCTCTCAATTTATGAAATTTCTTCAACTTTAGCTTGCGAACATATTTAAAAAGATCAATTCTCGATTCGCTGTAGTTAAAAGACATAGAGGGGCAAAATGATAAACCCAAACTGAGAGTAGTTTTTTCAATGTCAGTAATAGTTCTTTTAGACAAATTGATAATAGTCTTAGATAAGTAGTTTTTACAACAACTGACAAAGTGATACAGATGTTCACACAGTTTAGTCACTATCCAATATATTTAGAGAGACACTTTAAATTAGTCAAGTAAACAGTCAATCACACTGCTACTAAATCCTGCATCCAGATATTTATATTTATATATCCACTCATTCTTCAATGCAAATTTCTATATATATAATACATATTTAAATAACGAAGCAAAACACATTCACTGGATGATGTCATCAGTGATGTCATCAGTGATGTCATTTGAGATGTCATCAGTGATGTCACTGACCATGTCATGAATGATGTAATATGTGACATCATCAGCAGTGGATTGCGGGCGCGCGAGATATAGGTAGTACAACTAACTATATTCGGAGGAATTTCAATGGTTTTGTACAAGTGAAATGTCCAGCTAACTATAACACCCTTAAAACCTACGTTTTTTCAGTGAATTTCTAAGGTTTTTTAAATGCTAATTTCTAACTACATCAGGCCTGAAACCTATGGTTTTTTCAGTGAATTTCAAAGGTTTTTTAAATGCTAATTCCTAACTATATCAGGCCTGAAACCTAAGGTTTTATCAGTGAATTTCAAAGGTTTTTTTGAATGCTAATTTCTAACTACATCAGGCCTGAAACCTATGGTTTTTTCAGTGAATTTCAAAGGTTTTTTAAATGCTAATTCCTAACTATATCAGGCCTGAAACCTAAGGTTTTATCAGTGAATTTCAAAGGTTTTTTTGAATGCTAATTCTTAACTATATCAGGCCTGAAACCTTTGGTTTTTTCAGTGAATTTCGAAGGTTTTGTAATTGACGATTTTTAAATGTATTAATTGTTATATATTTTTTGATACTGATTTACTACATTTTTTAAACTATTTATTTTTAGATATTTTATTTTTTAAATTACATTGTAATTACATTATACATTACATTACAAAATATACTTTCACAGAATGAATTACTTTAGTTGACATACTTTGCAAATAGGCAATAGACTTTTAAGTACAATAGTTACAGTTGTTGCAATGGGCAACACAATTTCAAACACAATGCAACATTGACCTCAATGTGTTTTTCTAGTTAAATGCTATTAGTTACTTTAAGGATTACTTTTCTAACCACAGGACAGGATCCTAGATTCAGTCCTTGGACATCTCCTGTAAACGGTTGAGTAAAAGTGTTTTAGTTACAGTAGTGATTTTTAAGGAATATTATTGTATTTTAAAAGTTGACACAATTTTTTTTTCACATACAATCACCAATGTGTTCCTATGGGAGGAAATTCACTTAGCAGGTAGGTAGTGCTATCATTACTTTTTCTTACTCAGTGGTGGATCCTGGTTCCAGCACTGGTGCATCTCCTGTAAACAGTTGAAAGAATGTGTTTAAGTCATACAGGCGATTTTTAAGGAATATTTTTAGTTTGTGAAAAAAGACACTTAGAAACTTCTCTTGTGAAAACCAGACAATGGATTCCTATAGAAGGAAATTCAAGTTACTGGTAAGTATGGTTAGAATTACTTTTCAGGATGAGTATTGGGCTCAAAGATGCAGCACTGAGGTCTCTCCTGATAACATGTGAGTAAATCGGAATTCGTAGCTCGGCTGATTTTACAGGAATTTTTTAAAGTTCCAAAACTCCACACTTCGAAGAATTTCCAAATAAAACCAGTCAATGTTAGCCTATGAAAGGAAATTGAAGTTACTGGTAGGTACGGTTAAAATTACTTTTCAGGATCAGTACTGGGCTGAAAGCTGCAGCACTGAGGTCTCTCCTGATAACAGGTGAGAAAATTGGAATTCGTAGTTCGGCTGATTTTAGAGGAATTTTTTAAAGTTCCAAAACTCCACACTTAGAAGAATTTCCAAGTGAAACCAGTCAATGTTAGCCTATGGTAGGAAATTCAAGTTACTGTAAGTATGGTTAGAATTACTTTTCAGGATCAGTAGTGGGTTGAAAGATGCAGCATTGAGGTCTCTTCTGATAACAGGTGAGTAAATTGGAATTCGTAGTTCGCCTGATTTTAGAGGAATATTTTGCTCAATAGTGAAGGAAGGGGGCGGGGCCTGAGGTGACATGTGTGCAAACATGCCCTGTGGTGCGTTTTAAGTTGGGGAATTCATTCCTCTTCAATCCTGAGGTCCCCTGTGGGCCAACTAGCCCACCAGGTAACTCCAGTACGCACTAGGGAGCTGCGTTGCAGAGAGGTGTTCAGAGGCAACGCCCCCTTGTTACAACACTCTGCAACGCAGCTCCGTGGTGCTTACTGGAGGTACCTGGTGGGCTAGTTGGCCCTTAGGGGACCTATGGATTGAAGAGAAATTAATTCCTCAACTTAAAACGTGCCACAGGGCATGTTTGCACACATATCACCTCAAGCCCCGCCCCCTACCTTCACCACTGTGCAAACACGCCCTGTAGAGCGTTCTTAGTTGGGGGATTAAGTCTCCTTGCATACTGGGGGTCCCTGGGGGCCAACTAGCCCCCCAGGAACTTCCAGTATGCGCCAGGGGGCTGCTTTGCAGAGAAGTGTAAAAAGGGCCATGGCCTCTTTAGACATCTCTGCAAGGCATACTCAAGGTTCCTGGTGGGCTACTTGGCCCCCAGGGACCCCCAGTATTCAAGGGGAATTAGTTCCCACTCTGCAAATGCGCCAGGGAGCGTGTTTGCAGAGTGGTGCCTTCATTTTCTTGGGGGGGATGGGCAGGGTACGCGTTCTTTACGTGCATCCAATGATTTAAAAAAATATATTTTTTTGGGGCCTTGGGGGTCCTTGTGGGGCCCCCTGAGCAGGCCTAGGGGGTCAGGAACCTCCAGTATGCGCCAGGGGGCTGTCCTGCAGAGAGGTGTATAAAGGGGCGTGGCCTCATTACACCCCTCTGCAACATAGCCCCCTGGTGCGTTTTCAGAGGGGGAACTAATTCCCCTTGAATACTGTGGGTCCCTGGGGGCCAACTAGCCCACCAGGAACCTCCAGTATGCACCAGGGGGCTGCATTGCAGAGAGGTGTAAAAAGGGGCGTGACCTCATTACACCTCTCTGCAACGCAGCCCCCTGATGCTTTTTCAGAGGGGGAACTATTTACCCCTGAATACTGGGGCTCCCTGGGGGCCAACCAGCCCACCAGGAGCCTCCAGTATGCGCCAGGGGGCTGCGTTGCAGAGAGGTGTAAAAAGAGCTGTGGCCCCTTTACACTCTCTGCAAGGCAGCCCCCTTGCGGGTTTGCTGAGGGGGAACTAATTCCCCTTGAATACTGGGGATCTCTTGGTGCCAACTATCCCACCAGGAACCTCCAGTATGCGCCAGGGGGCTGCCTTGCAGAAAGGTGTCAAAAGGGGCGTGGCCTCTTTACACGTCTCTGCAAGGCAGCCCCCTGGCGCATACTGGAGGTTCCTGGTGGGCTACTTGGCCCCCAGGGACCCCCAGTATTCAAGGTGATTTATTTCCCCCTCTGCAAACGCGCCAGGGGGCATGTTTTCAGAGTGGTGCCTTAACTTTTTTGTGGGAGATCGGCAGGGTACGCGTTCCCCTCTGGTATCCAGTGATTTTTTTCGAAAAAAAAAAATTGGGGGGCCTTGGGGGTCCTTGTGGGACCCCCTGAGCAGGCTTAGGGGGTCAGGAACCTCCAGTATGCGCCAGGGGGCTGCCTCGCAGAGAGGTGTAAAAAGGGGCGTGGCCTCATTACACCTCTCTGCAACGCAGCCCCCTGGCGCATTTGCGGAGGGGGAAATAATTCCACTTGAATACTGGGGGTCCCTGGGGGCCAACTAGCCCACCAGGAACCTCCAGTATGCGCCAACAGAACACTCGGCGTAGATAGGAGTGGTAGGTCCATGGAACATGGTGGGCAAAAAGGATGGAGCAGAGGCTTGCACACAGACATCAGAGAAGAATAGGGGCAGCAAGTTAAGCACAGAGGCTAAGCAGGTGGTCAATGTGGTGCATATAATGGGGCAATGGAGGGAAGGAGGAGTGGATTGGTACATCATGCTAAATGGAGGGCACTGGCAGCACATCCGACCATGCATAGCAGGAGGGAGGAGGCTAGTCAGACAACAGATGATAGGGAGCAGGTAGATGGGGCAGCAAGCTAACTGTTCAGAGAAGGCGTGAAGACCAGTGGCCAAACACCGCCCACACAGGGCTGTAATAGGGGACCAGTGAACTTGGACAATGGATGGCTAGGAGGAGGGAAGGCAGGAGCAGCAAGCTTGGGTGGGGGCAGAACAATGCCAGGCCCTGCTTCCAACCCCCCACCGTCCATTGTGATATGCGTCTTACTTGACGTAAGAAAAACCTAGAAATTTGCTGAAAAAAACAAAGATTACAGGGACGGTATAGTTAGACTCCGATTTTACTCATACACAACCAGTGAAATTCAGCAGTTATAGTTACCTGAGCTAACTATAACTTACGCCCCCGCAATGTACTGCTAATGACCTCAGACATTACATCATTCATGACATGTTCAGTTACATCACTCTTGACATCACTCATCACATCTCAAATGAGCTGTGAATGGAATAGAACTATAATCCCCTTTATTTTCTTTTCTTTCGTGTAAGAACCATTATAATACGCAACGTACCCAGATTAATATGGCTAATAGCCTTTCACTTTAAAGTAATGTGTAGTCCATTGTTTATGTTGATGTTGGCAATCCTAATTATGTTTATTATGAATAAGTCATGTTGACGAACATACAAGTATGGCGGTCACAGGGCAAGATATGCTGAAATAACATTGTGTACATATTAAGACTTGTTTTCTTTATTGTATCAATTCCTGAATTTTCACATCGTGACTAGGACAATATGGCCGCCAGCATTTTGTATTAAAGTAATATGTAGTCCTTTGTTAATGTTGGCAACATTAGGCATTTGTACATTTAAATAAGGATGCTACAATGATATCGTTATCAAGGTTCGGGCAAGCCGAAACGCGTGGATCACGTCCTTTGCAGATTAAATACTTACAAACTACAACCTGAGTGCTGATTCCTTCCTTATAAGAGTGAGAGGAGATTAAATACATATATTTAAAATTCACTGAAAAAACCACAAGTTTCACGGACATTATAGTTAGAAATTAGCATTTAAAAAACACAGAAATTCACTGAAAAAACTACAGGTTTCATGGACGTCATAATTAGTTGGACATTTCACTTGTATAAAACAAGAGAAATTCGGCTGTTATAGTTAGTTGTGCTAACTATAACTCACGCCCTGCAATGCATTGCTGATGACATCACATATTACATCACTCATGACATGGTCAGTGACATCACTGATGACATCACTGATGACATCTTTAATGACATCATCCACATGATCATCTGATGCACCTCCTCACACCCTAAAATACAGATTACCATTCTTGAAACCATAGACACACTAATAGTAGTACAGCTACAATATTCTGTGCACTATGCATGCAGACCTCTAACCAGCTACATACTATTGATACGCTCTTCTAAATACCCAGTTAGTACCTATGCAGTCTAGGAATTATTCTGTCTGTCCCATACATTTTTCCAATCACCTGTCCAGCTCTATCTGCTTATCCTATTACTCCACCAATTCCTAAGCACTTATAAATTCCCTATACACTCTCTTTGTAATACTGTAATTATTCTAGTTACTAGTCATGAACTTATGGAATGGCCTAGCTACTAACACAAGTACAGCTATAAAATTTTGTGCAGCATCCAAGCAGACCTCTAACTAGCTACATACTATTGATACACTATTCTAAATACCATGCAGTGTAGGAATTGTCCAGTCTGTCTCATGCACTTCTTTAATCAATTATGTACCACTATCTACTTATCCTATCACTCCACCAATACGTAAGCACTTATAAATTAAGTGTTCACTCCGTTTGCAGCACTGTCATCATTCCAGTTACTAGTGGTATTCTTCTAAAAGGACCTAGGCACAACACAAGTATACATAAAATATTCAGTGCATAATCCCTACAAATCTCTAAGCTGATATATACTATTGATCCACTCCATTTAATACTGAAGTAGTATCCATGCAGCGCAGGATACCTCCTGTCAGTCTCATGCAATTCTTCAATCTCCCATCCAGCACTATGTTCTTATTGTATCAGTCTGCCAATACCTAAGCACTTATGGGGCAGATTTACAAGCACCCTGCACCACCAGTACGTCACTTTTTGTAACGTAGTGATGGCGCCATATTTACAAGGAGAGGAAAAGCCACCCTCCATGGTTTTTCCTCTCCTTGTAAATGCGACTCTTCATACACAGAACTTTGCATTGAAGGGGCGTTCATTAGGTGTTGCTATGGGTTTTCCCACGCAACACCCATAGAATAAGACACATCTCCAGATTTATCATAAATCATAAATCTGGAGATGTGTGTGAATGCTGCGCCATCCTAGAGTTGGTGTAGCAAGGTGCAACAGAGAGAAATATATTAATTTCTCCTCATTTTTTCCTCTTTCAATGCATGCTGCATTCCACAGCATACATTGAAAGAAGAAAATGCCTTTACTGATTGTTTTTATTGCAGGAAGGTGTCGGTTCCTGCACAAACACAATCTCCGCATGACACAGACATCCTTGCACCATGGTGCAAGGGTGTCTGTGTCACCGCATGGCTGCAGTTTGTGCAGCAGTGCAGAGGGAAGCACAGAGTTGAAACTTATTCATGTGCATATGTCACATCCCTGTGCTTCGGAAGTGCCACAGTGCAGTGCAGATAAAGAGCTTGCAGTGTCACACTGCAATACTTTCTCATACATCTTCACCTATAAATTCACCATACACTACTAATGCATTCTTTTAGTCAATCATGCTGTGTAGATCTATTCAACTAAACTTTTTTTCACTGCCTCTTGACAGGACTCGGTCACAAATCTTGTACGTCACCTTTCTCTCATTTACTTTCTTTTCTCCAGGTGGAAAAGTGAAGAATTTCCACACAACAGATTCCGACCTCTGTGGACGTGGTGCCTCCTGTAAGAATTTTTCTTCAGAAGATACTTCCTCCTGCTGCTGTCCAGATGTTATGTTATGTTATGTAAAAGCTTTTGTAAAGCGCAGCTAACACCTGACGGTTTCTTGGCGCTGTGAGCAGGGGGAGCATATAGCAACAAATCAGGGGGGACTCAGTTTTGTGCTTTGCGAAACAGATAGGTTTTGAGAAGAGACCTAAAATGGGTGTAAGAAACCGTAAGCCTAAATTCCGGGGGGAGTGCGTTCCAGAAGGAAGGGACAAGGAAAGAAAATCTGAGCCCTCCGTGTTCCTTACGCTTAAAGACAGGAGTCTTGAGTAGGGCTAAGTGGGAGGAGTGATGATTGCGGGGGGGGGCACGTAATGGTGAAGCAAAGAGGAAATGAATAACAGATGCCATTTTGTTTGATAATTTTTGAAAAATAAGAAACAAAACAAGCAAAACTTACAGGAAAGGAGATGTCTCTCTAAAGATGCTCCAACAAGAATGATTAAAATGAGTGGGGTCCTTCAATAGTTACAGTGGGAAATGTTCTGAACCATTGAAATCTTTTTTTTAGGTCACAAGGGATCTGTGCACTTTGCTCTCACGAAGCACGCACTTGATGCGACTTCGCGAAAATATAATTAAAAATAATAGGTTTATTATAAGTACAAATATATTATTTTTATGAATATCTTAGATAATCTCTTGGCCTAATATGTATATTAAAAACACATACATATCATCTTAGAACATAAAAAAATTGCGGGAGTCGCGCATCCAGCGAGCCCCAGCATGTATATGACATCCCTCGGGACCTACCACCGCGCAACCATCTCGTACCGTAATGCGCATGTGTCGCAAATGCGCGGGAGCAGGAGTTTTGGACTCGTCGCATACCAATCGTGCACATCACGTAATATTAAATGTATATGATGTAACTGAAAAAACACACAGCCGTCACACACTGTACGTGGATCCTTCACGACTTTTCTAAAATGGCGGCTAGAATGCACGCGCCTACCGTGATGTGTATGCTTTGGGTGCGCAACTCCGAAATTTTTTGGGGAAAAAAATAAAATAATATAAATATATTCAAATAAAAAATAAAACAAAAAAATGAAACAATATTTCAGTTTGAATTTTTTAAAACATTTTTTTGCAATTTTCAGAAAAATATATACTGTTATTTAATGAATACAATATTTATAAATAAACAGTTAAAAACTGTAGAAAATCAGTTCAAAAAATAGGTATAACTACTATTACACTTAAAAATTAGCATTTAAAAAAGCTTTGAAATTCACTGAAAAAACCATAGGTTTCAGAGATGTCATAGTTAGAAATTAGCATTTAAAAAAATCTTAGAAATTCACAAAAAAACAGGTTTCAGGGATGTTATAGTTAGCTGGACATTTCACTTATACAAAACCATAGAAATTCCTCCGTTATAGTTAGTTCTGCTAACTATAACTTGCCACCTGCAATGCACTGCTGATGATGTCACATATTACATCATTCATGACATGGTCAGTGACATCACTGATGAATTCACTGATAACATCTCAAATGACATCACTGATGACATCATCCAAGTGACAATCTGATACACCTCATCATACACTAGTATAACCTTTCATCACTCACTGTAAAATACAGAGTACCATATTTGAAACCATTGACACACCATACCCACATACCCACTCACTGATTCCTAACTCTACACACACAACCACCCATTCAACAACAGAATCACTTAAACATGCAGTCACTAATTGATAGAACACTATCATTGCACTTATACACATATATAGACATTGACACATCAGCAGTCATCTTAGACGGTTATGCAGTCATCCTACTCACTCATGAAAAAAATTATTCACACTTACATTTACTCACTTACACACTTGTACACACAACACCTCATTTATTCAAACACATAGTAACGCATACTTAATATGTTAAAAAATCACCATTACAATTGTACAATCATTCATATAGTTACTCTCACAATAACCACTCTTACATGTACTTATTTATATACACCAATTCTCACATACAATGCCTTTTATTTTTTTACTTTGTTGAAGATGTACAACTAAAACTTATATTCACTCACAATACACAAATAAATACACTCAGTCACCCAAACAACTGTTTCCACGTGCACTCTTAAACCTATACACCTAATCAATCAACCATTCACACATCTATGCATAGAGTTACACACACCCCATCCAACCACACACAAACTCAATGTGCCATACAAATACTCACCCAACTAATCAATAACTAATATACACACTCATGTAGTTAGTGACCAACTGATGCAGCATGTTATACAACAACAGAGATAGTGATGCACACATTCACATAGTTTAGTTACTAATCCATGTATTACGTGAGACACTTTTAATTACTCACTTAAACAGTCAGACAGCTACTAACTCCTCTATCCAGACAGTTATATATCCACTCAATCTTCAATAAAGATTGGTATATATATAATACATATTTAAATTTCAAACTAAACCACATTCACTGGATGATGTCATCAGTGATGTCATCAGTGATGTCATTTGAGATGTCATCAGTGATGTCACTGACCATGTCATGGGTACTCGAATGGCTCATCCTATGCAAATATCTTCATAGGCAAACTAGAGAACAGTATACTTGCTACTTCTAGCATCAAACCACTGGTATGGCTACGATACATTGATGACATGTTTATAATATGGAATGCAGGAAGTGGAACATTGGAACAATTTACAGCTAATATCAACAATATCAATCCTACCATCAAATTTACCAGCAGCAATACCAAACAGAAGCATCATCTCCCTTTTCTGGATGTGCTAGTCACCATTCATGAACACAAAATTACAACTGATCTGTACCACAAGCCTACAGATGCTCATATGGCCGGGATGCCCGCCACCCCCTCCCAACACCAATTCCAAGGAGACAGACACTGGTTTGAGCTTTTGGAAGGCGGGGGGAGTTACCCCCCCCCCCGGCCGTATTTATTAAAAGACCATCTACAGGAGCATGCTACATTATTTCGAAGGCGAGGCTATCCTCTGCATATCATACAGCAACAGATTGACAAGTCTTTGCAGTTACCCAGAGAAGCACTTATTTGGAATACCAACGCCAGAAACAAAAGTGACAGAACTCCATTTGTAGTTGACTATCATCCATCAGCTCCCAACTACAGAAATATAATGCAAAAAACATTTCCCTTACTGTCCACTTGTGAAAAATTGCAAAAGGTTTTTCCAAAACCGCCAGTCATTGCTTACAGCAGAGCTCTAAATTTACGATCTCTTATTGTGAGAGCTGAACTCAAGTAAGCTGCAGCAAATGCAGGGGTTCATTGCTGTGACTCTAAAAGGTGCATCACGTGTGAATACCTTTTACAAACATCATCAGTTACTAGTTATGTTACCAGAAGGACCTATACAATAAGGCACCATCTTACATGTTGCTCAACATGCATTATTTATGTGATTCAGTGCCAACGGCAAAGCTGTAAAAAACAATATGTAGGCCAAACTGTGAATGACCTCCGCACACGATTCAGGAACCACAAATCAGCAATAATTAATAAGAAAATTGACCAGCCTGTAGCCAATCACTTTAACCTTGTGGATCATTCACTATCAGATTTGAAGATTTTCCCCGTGGAACATGTCTCAAAGGAAGAACTACTGGACTCCAGGGAAAACTTCTGGATCTACCGTTTAAAATCATTGCATCCAGATGGACTGAACATTACTGACAATACAACCTGATTACTGCATATCTCAAGAACTCTCAGGACTGCATTGATTCCACATTCCAAATGGAATCTTCACTCCCGATGCTTTCTGAAAATTCAGCTGTGTCATCTGTGCAGCCACTGAGCTTACCATCTTGAAACTACCTGAGGAAGGCGGAAGCTGAAACGTTGTAGTGGAAATATATTTTTGTTCTTTGGTGAATCTATCTGTTTGAGTCACTTCTTTCTTGGATATTTTATTTCTTTGTGACTCATTGTATCCTTTTGGATCCAGATTTTTGCCCTGGCTGGCTGTTGTTTTCTGGTGATCCTTCTTCTTCAAGTATACTGTTTTGGGGATTACAAACCTGTATCCTCCCTGGATCCGACACTCAAGCCAGAAGCAACCACCATGTCAAGAACAAATCTACATCCTAGATATGCGCTGTTCATCCAGGAGAAAATCAGTAAGAGCCAATTTACAATAGCACATTCACAAATCTATAAAAAACGTAACATCTATCCTATGGGGTTGGAGATTAAGTCTAAGCCACCTTTTAAACTAACTAGTTGTGAATGGTCCGCTACATGGAATATTTTACTGCATAACTCATAAATGGCCCTACTATTGGTATCTATTAAAGTTACCATTCAAAAAATACAAATGTTTTAAGCCCAGCTACAAAAAGAACTGGAACTTTTAAAGAAAACAAAAAGTGACTCTGAGGTAGCACACATACTACAGAGGATTGCAGTAGTAAAAAAGATGACTGCCAGGAATTCTATTAAAATTAAATTTGAAAAACGAAACAGAGATATGTTAAGATTTCATATACCTCCTCTTCCAACTAACCCACTTCGTAAATCATTCTGTTTTTGGAGATTTTCTTGTCAATATAAGCCCTGTGAGTAAACAGCATAAAAAACAGAAGATTTATAAGACAAAAAAGACTGCATAGCATCAGCCAGCTTCAACCCTTCCAGACATTTGACTCAGTTATTGACTTGACTGGAGGGCTCCTATCACCAGGTGAATTGAACCTCTTGAGAAAAGGCCTCTATTTCTGTCCTGTACCAAAGGACCATAATACGGTCAACATGATGAGAGACATAAAAACCTTCGAGAGAAGATGCAGACTCGCAGAATACTTTTACAATATTTCTAATGTTGGTCTGCCAAGCTACCTTCCAGATCCATTTAAGAAGTTCCGCCATCCCAAATCATGGACTCCTCAATGTGGTAGAAATCCTGTTCTTGATACATACATTTTATCCATCAACAAACTCATCAAGGAATCAGCACCTAAAAGGATTTTTGATAACATTAGCAAAGAAGAAAGAAAAGCTCTCCCCTCTTTCAACAGAGAATGGATGTCAATATAAAACCGGCAGACAAAAGTGGTGCAGTGGTTGCCATGAAAGTAAGTGATTATATTGAGGAAGGAATGAGACAACTAATGGATACCAACACTTACAAACCTTTAGAAACTGATCCCACTGAAGATTTTAACAAAGAAATTAAAAACATGGTTTAAGGTACAGCTGCTTAAACATCATTGATGAAACAACAGCAGATATATTTGTTCATCCCAAACCAAGACCGGGGAGATTTTATATGCTTCACAAAATTCACAAAATGAACAATCCTGGCCATCCCATCATCTCTGGCAATGACACCGCCACTGAGAGATTATCTTTATTTGTTGACCTGCACCTCCAGCCCATTGTACAGGAACTTCCATCATTTGTTAAAGATACCAGTCACTTCCTTCAGATTATTGAAAAATTGAACCAAACCTACATATTTGATGATGATACTCTTCTGGCTACATTTGATGTTACATCATTATACACCAATATACCACATGAGGATGGGCTTATGGCTTTATTTGAAGCTCTTAGTAAAATAACTGTGAAAAAACCATCAACAAATGTGCTTACCAACTTTGCTAGATTTATCTTTAAATCCAACAATTTTACATTCAATGGTAAACACTATCTGCAGATACAAGGTACTTCCATGGGTACTTGGATGGCTCCAGCCTATGCAAATATCTTCATGGGCAAACTAGAGAACAGTAGACATATATATATTCACTGAAAAAACCATAGGTTTCACACACGTTATAGTTAGGAATTAGCATTTAAAAAACCTTAGAAATTCACTAAAAAACCATAGGTTTCACACATGTTATAGTTAGCTGGACATTTCACTCATACAAAACCATTGAAATTCCCCCGTTATAGTTAGTTCAGCTAACTATAACTCGCGCGCCCGCAATGCACTGCTGATGAATTCACATATTACATCACTCATGACATGGTCAGTGACATCTCAAATGACATCACTGATGACATCATCCAGTGAATGTGTTTACACAGAGAGAATGGGTTTGAGTTTAAGAGAACAGGAAGCAGTGGCACTCTGAGCAGTGTGATCACTGGTTTCGAATGTTCGTGCAGTAGGCACGCGGTGCAGAATTGGACAGGGGGACACAAACCCAATGGAAAACAACCCCTGTTTTTAGTGGTGTAGGGGGCCTATACCAAAAGTAGAAGCAGAGCTGGTCCTGTGTGGATCCACTACCCGGACCTCTGATGCCGCTCGTTGGCATATACCCGCTGCATTCCCTACGCCTGAGGCACCTACCGGAAGCTCTGGACATACCCGTCTGCGAACTTTGTTTCCCTTTTAACTACGGGGGACCCGGCGCCCTTACACTTGGCTCTCGACCTACGTGGCTGGCATCACACCCGATACTGTCACCACGATCTGGATTACTTCTAGCATACAGCCCTGATGAGTCACATC
Organism: Lissotriton vulgaris; assembly: GCF_964263255.1. Taxonomy (NCBI): domain Eukaryota; kingdom Metazoa; phylum Chordata; class Amphibia; order Caudata; family Salamandridae; genus Lissotriton; species Lissotriton vulgaris. The sequence continues at coordinate 972,117,301 of NC_141689.1, read as the reverse complement.
TACCTTCACGGTGTGACATAACACGTGTCGGCTGGCTATTATTTTCTGCACTGACCAACAATTGACTTATAAACATTCCTCACCAACACGAACATTTGTGCTTGATGTTTTATTTGAACTCTCATGTATTTCTCATCTTGCACGTAACTCCGAGTCCTGACATCAGGACCACGTGTCCCATTGGCGTGTGCACAGGACCAGCTCTGCATCCAGTGAATGTGTGTCTTTCTGAAAAATAAATATTTTTTATATATGTATATCTAAAGGTCGACGGTAATATAAATGGGTAAATAAGTGTTGAAATTGATATTTTTTTATGAAAATGATTGTATAAGTGACTTATTAGGTGTATCTTAGTGAATACATGTATTAGCAAATAATGTTTAAATATGTAAATATCTGTATCAGTGTCTCACTTTGTATATAAGTGGCTGCATGGGTTGGTGACTAGCTACATGAGTGTCGATATGGGTTATTAGTTGTTTTTTAGAGTATCAGTATGAGTGTCTGTATGGTTTGGTGGGGGGTATTACTTACCACATAGATGCATGAATGGGTGACTCACTGTTTGTATGTGTTTTGAAGACAGCATGTGTGCAGGACAGTATGGGTGGATGAGTGTGTGTATGTGTGTGTTAGTGAGTGAATGACTGTCTCAATAGTATCTTTATGAGTAACTACATATGTTTTAAACTAGTATATGTGAGTATTGATGTATATAAGTGAGTATATGTGAGAGCAAGAGATTGTAAGAGTTTCTGTATAAATAGGTATGTGTTTCTATAAGTGATTGTTTAAGAGAGTAAGTATGTGTACGATTCTGCAGAAGTAAGTGTAGTGGTGGGTGTATAGCTGTATATGCAAGTAAATGCATGTGTGAGTAACTCTATAGATGACTCTCGGTTTGTAATAAGATGTATAGGTGTATGAGTACATATGATGAGTGAGTATATGTATGAGTGCCTATATAGAACTGTTGGTGAATGAGTGGATGTGTATGTAGATTTTGGAATTACTGAATAGGTTGTTCTAACTGGTATTGGAATCTCAATTTTTTTGAAAATTTTAGTTTCTATTTTTGAATGTGTGTATCAAGGGTTATATTATGCTGAGAGGAGGTCTGCCACTCTTTCACAAGGATGATGTCATCAGTGATGTCATCAGTGATGTCATTTGAGATGTCATCAGTGATGTCATGAGTGATGTCACTGACCATGTCATGAGTGATGTAAAATGTGACGTCATCAGCAGTGCATTGCGGGTTCGCGAGTTATAGTTAGATGAACTAACTATAACAGGAGAATTTCAATGGTTTTGTATGAGTGAAATGTCCAGCTAACTATAACATGTGTGAAACCTACGGTTTTTTAGTGAATTTCTAAGGTTTTTTAAATGCTAATTCCTAACTATAACGTGGCTGAAACCTATGTTTTTTTTAGTGAATTTCAAAGGTTTTGTAAATGATAATTTTTAAATGTATTAATTGTTACATTTTTTAATACTGGCTTACGACATTATTTTAAATTATTTATTTTTAGATATTTTATTTTTTAAATTACATTACATATTTTTTATATAATTTGAAAAATATATATTTTTTAAATATTGAAATTTTAATATTCTTTTTTTATTTAATCTTTTTTTAAAATGTATATATATTTTATATAATATCAGGCACTGATATCCTATTTAAGGAAGTTCAAGTTACTGTAAATATGGTTAGAATTACTTTTCAGGATCAGTAGTGCGCTCAAAGAAGCAGCATTGACGTTTCTTGTGATAACAAGTGAGTAAATCGGAATTCGCAGTTCGGCAGAATTTACAGTAATATTTTGCTCAATAGTGAAGTAAGGGGGTGGGGCCTGAGGTAATGTGTGCAAACACGCCTTGTGGCGCGTTTTAGATTGAGGAATTAATTCCTCTTCAATCCTGAGGTCCCCTGTGAGCCAACTAGCCCACCAGGTACCTCCAGTATTTGCAAGGCAGCTGTGTTGCAGAGAGGTGTTCAAAGAGCACGCCCCCTTTATACAACTCCGTGGCGCTTACTGGAGATACCTGTTGGACTAGTTGCCCCTTAGGGGACCTCTGGATTGAACAGGAATTAATTCACCATCTTAAAACGTGCCACAGGGCATGGTTTCACTCACATCACCCCAAGCCACGCCCCCTACCTTCACCACTGTGCAAACGCACCCTGTAGCATTTTCTAAGTTGGGGGATTAAGTCCCCTTGCATACTGCGGGTCCCTGGGGGCCAACTAGACCACCAGGAACCTCCAGTATGCACCAGGAGGCTGCGTTGCAGAGAGGTGTAATAAGGCCAAGCCCCTTTTTACAACTCTCTGCAACGCAGCCCCCTGGTGCGTTTGCGGAGGGGGAACTAATTCCCTTTGCATACTAGTGGTCCCTGGGGGGCAACTAGCCAACCAGGAACCTCCAGAATGTGCCAGGCGGCTGCGTTGCAGAAAGGTGTAATGAGGCCAAGCCCCTTTTTACATCTCTTTGCATTGTAGCCCCCTGGTGCTTTTTCAGAGAGGGAACTAATTCCCCTTGCTTACTGGGGGTCCCTGCGGGTCAACTAACCCACCAGGAGCCTCCAGTATGCGCCAGAGGCTGAGTTGCAGAGAGGTGTAAAAAGGGGCATGGCCTCATTACACCTCTCTGCAAGGGAGTCCCCTGGCCCATACTGGAGGCTCCTGGTGGGCTAGTTGGCCCCCAGGGGCCCCCAGGGACCCCCAGTATGCAAGTGGAATTGGTTCCACCTCTGCAAACGCGCCAGGGGGCGCATTTGCCGAGAGGTGCAGGGAGGGGGCGTGGCCTCCTCCTGACCCTCTTTAAAAAAAAAAACTTTTAAGAAGGGGGGCTTCTTTTTCTTTTTTTTGGCCCTGGGGTCCGACTGCTGCCCTGACTACCGCCCTGCCTTGGACCCTCTGGTGATGACTGGTATCGCGAGACGTTAGACAGACCTCTGTTAGCGTGAGAAGACCATTTAGTTAAGTATTCGTGGGTAGCGCCCACTTCTTTGTTTTGTTTTTGACTTTTGTTATTCGACTGTTGCAATAGCCGAAGCCGAGGGGTGAGTACATTTGTACCGTGTTCTTTGCTTTCACTCCTTGAAGTTAGAAAACAGATCGGTGTGTTTAAAATGCCTGGTCTGAGCGAATTTAGGAAATTTTGTTGCTTTTGCTGTACTAGGGATTCCCGGCTTGAGGATTCATGTCCGATTCCTCCGGTTGGAACTCCCACTTATGAGCTCTACTCCAAACATGGTGTTGGCCCCATTACCTTTAATGAGGCATGGATCTGATACACAAAGAAAGATGGTGTTTTGCGGTGGCCACAAAATGGTAGTTTTGAGCCTGATATGTTAGATGATTTGGAATCAATTCTGTTCAAAAGAAAAGCCCGGCCGGCAATGTTTGACTCTTTCCGCCTTTGGCGTAAGGAAGCCACACAGAGAGAAATTAAACAAGCAAAAAGAGATAGGAAAATGAAAGATATGATGGTTATACAGGCTGCCCAGCAGTTTAAAGACGATGAGACTGATCGTGCGATTGAGGTCTCAGATGGACAGCATCGGATGGCAATTGATAGGTGCTATCCTGTGTTGCCTCCACAGCGCAAAGATCTTGATGAAGATTCCTTAATGTCCCATTTATTGAAATTACCTCCGCCTTATGCGCCAGGTGCTAATGCAACTGTATTATTACCACCTGTGCAGCAACCTGTCGTTCAGCCAGGAGCTCCGGCTCCAACGCAATTGCCTCTTCCTGTATTGCCGCCTGCACCTCCTTTGCCACCAACTTCTGTACCTCAGTCTCCTTCACCCTCAGTTTCTCTTGTAACGGCTAGTTCTTCTCTTCCTTTGCTTAATACTGCGTCTCTGGTTTTACTCCCTACTTCTTCTCCGATTCGTAATCGGTTAGTTGATACTGTCACTGGTCTTTCCTCCCCCCTCTTTGGGCCGTTTAATAGGACTCCTGCTTTTTCCCGAAGGCAATCTCGTAGTCAAATTCCAGATTCTGAGGAACGAGTTGTGTTTGACTCCGTCGCTCATAAATGGATGATGAACGGTCCACTGTATAGTGTACCCGATATACTGAGTACCTTTCTCCAGTGGAATGCGCCTACGCAGAGATACATTTTTAATGTCAAGTGTGACGCACTTGTTAAAGGATGGGAGGATATGGAGTTGGATTTAACTCCTCAGGGTCTATTGGATATACAGGACAGGTTTGATGAAGGACTCATTGTGGGTCCTGAAGTTGAGGGTGCTATAAAGACACTTGTTACTTTTAGGTCCTTATATTCTTCCCAGACTATTTCTGAACCTGATCCTGCAGTTAGACAAAGAACGAAGAATTATCCTATGAGAGAAGTTCCTCCAGTATGGAGGGAAGCGGTTCCACAGGCAAACAATGTTCCAGGTGTCCCTGCTCATTTTCAGCGTATATGGGTACATGTCCCTTGGAAACGAGCTGAAGTTTTAGCACTTAAGCAGTCTTTGCCGGACCCTCGTAAAAATCCTGCTGGTTATTATAAAGAGCTGTCCCAGACTGTTGATGCATGTATTATGAATTTGGCTGATATCGATATGTTGATGGGGAATGTAGTTCCACAAGCATTGTGGGATCGGATTCGTAGAGAGGATCATGATCAAGCTTTAAAAGGTACTTGGGCTGATATAGCTGCCACAGATGCAGCACAAGTGGGTGGTGCTAAGCCAGATGATTTGATTACACAGTTGCCTGGTAGGATCATTACTTTAATGAAGACGATGATGCCTGCTTTACGCGTTAACTGGGATAAGTTAGATGCGTGTAAGCAGAAGAAAGATGAGAATGTCTCTGATTTCTTTACTCGGTTTGAGGAGACATTTATTGATCATAGTGGTCAGGATATGAGTACTGAGGGTGGACAGCGATTATTTGTGGAGAAATTTGTATTTAACTTGCTTCCTGTTTTGTCCCATAAGTTGAAAGATTCTGAAAATTTTTGGGCTGTTTCTTCGTCTGCACAGATATTGGCCACTGCTCAGTATTATGAGAATAGGGAGAAAGAAGAGAAAGATAAGGCTGAGAAGAAAACTAAAGATTTAAAAACGAAAGTTCTTCTTCAGCAGGCTTATCCCTCTCGTTCTGGCCAGTGTCAGTTTCAGCAACCTCCTCAGCTTCAGAGATTGCTACAGAAACCTGAGCCTTTTGTTCCGCGACCTTTGCTTGGTCCTAATCAGTGTGCCGATTGTAAAGAAGAAGGCCATTTTAAGAATAGCTGTCCGGTTTTATTGCAGCGTAATGGTGGATTTCAAGGACCGCGAGGCCGTGGTGGTTGTCAATCAGCACCTAGGGGTAGAAGGCGAGGTGCGTTGCCTCAAGGGCAGCGTTCCTTTCCCCCTCAGAATTCTTCGAATTATTTTGATCGGCAGAATACTCAGTCTGCACAATATTACAATGATGATTATTGTGTTGAAGGTGAGCTTCAGGATTTTCATTCTATTTAGAACAGCCATGGACAAAGTAAGGGAGTCGTATCAGTTCCAGTGGATCAGAATGGGCCTTATGTTGAGGTAGTTGTTTTGGGTGTTGCAGAGCCATTTCTTTTGGATACTGGTGCAATGAGAAGTTCTATGATTCATTCGAAACTCCCGGGGGAACCTTTGTCTGGCTTAACAAACGTTTCGGTAGGATTTTCTGGCGCCCCAGTTGCTAACCCAGTTTCTTGTCCTTTGCCTCTTTCGATTGGTCCTTACGATTTGGAAGCTCCACCTATTTTAACGACTGGTTGCGGAGAAAATTTGTTGAGTTTGGATCTGTTGAAACGTGTTCATCCAACGTTGTATTGTTCCCCCTCTGGTGTGCATCTTACTTTGGGTGAGACTTTGGTTTCTCCTACATACCTATCGGGGACTCTCTGTTGCACTGACCGTTGCCGTGGTCTCTCTCTTCGTACCTGGACCCTTCCCTGCAGAAGCAGCTCCTCGCCGGACCCGCTCCGCGGGTCCCGCTTCGCCGCGTGGTGCGAGGCGCTGTGTGCCAAAGGGGCGCTGTACCACAGGACTCGGATATTGGATTGGGCAAGTGAGAACAGGCAGGCACAGGGCTGCGAGCGGACCAGCAGGGACTCCAACTACCAGGAGCCCCTGCGTGCGGTCAACCCTCAACACCTGGGTCGCTCTCCCTGATCGCCACGCCCCCTGCCCCAGCAGCGGTGAAAACACCCTCCGCTTAGATCGTCGTGGGACTCTCTGTTGCACTGACCGTTGCCGTGGTCTCTCTCTTCGTACCTGGACCCTTCCCTGCAGAAGCAGCTCCTCGCCGGACCCGCTCCGCGGGTCCCGCTTCGCCGCGTGGTGCGAGGCGCTGTGTGCCAAAGGGGCGCTGTACCCCAGGACTCGGATATTGGATTGGGCAAGTGAGAACAGGCAGGCACAGGGCTGTGAGCGGACCAGCAGGGACTCCAACTACCAGGAGCCCCTGCGTGCGGTCAACCCTCAACACCTGGGTCGCTCTCCCTGATCGCCACGCCCCCTGCCCCACCCTTTCCCCCTTATTAGTGTACTACGATCCCGCTGCGCGGGAGGGCGCCGGGAGAAGCCCGGGACAAGGGCGGGACCGTCTGTGGCCGTCCGGGGCCGAAGGAGGCCGGGCTGGGCCACCCCTCTTGCCAGCGCCATATACCATCTACCTCAGTAAGTGATATAGACTAACCTGCATTATCTTGTAACCGATATGGCAATGTCTACAAACACAAGCCCTGCAATTAGCCACTTGATGACTCTTCCAACGGAGCCTGGTCCTCTGGCCATTGGTCCCTTAGACAAATTCTTTTTTAATCGCTCATTGACAATAGATAAGGAATTAACTTTGGCTGAGAAGCGTGCAGAACGTAGGCTATCCATCGAAATACTTAAGAATTCCACGGACAAGTTTTCAAATGTAGCCTACCCCACTTTGGTAACCCCCTTATCATCAGTGAACCTACCAGTCACACACGAACACTCTGAGGTTCAGGGTGATAAAGCAAACAAGAGTGTCGTGGCAGATTCAAATAATCCTTGTGGTAGTAACTCCCACTCATCACCGCAGCCTGATCTAGGTTCTCAGGTTACATCGGCCAATCCGAAAATCGGGTCCAAAAGGAAACGACCAGCTTCCGTAAAAAAATGCAAAAAGGTGGCCAGACCTCCACAAAAACTCAGGAAGTTACATAAACTTGTGAACATTGGAAAGGCAGGTAACGAACAAGTTCAAAGTACAGGAAGTGTAATACTAACTATCCCTGTATCCCAGGATAATCAAGACATAGCGGACAATTCTTGTACTGTTTCCAATGTACCAAGTAAAGAAAACGTTGTATTATTTGCAAATGTGCTTCCAGAACTTGAAAAAATGTTTAGACTACTACTTACCCCTATCGAGGATAGAATTGCTAAGCTCGTAGATAGGTTAAACCACTTCGAGCAGACAACTTTAGACAATTTCTATTCTACAAAATCCCTAATTAAAGCAAATAGGGTGGAAGTAAACACAAACCCACAGGTCGCAAATAACCCTCATGTACAGGACAAGGGTAGAATTCCCCGGAATGCCTCCCCTTTACCTCCCAAACAAAACAAACCTCCAGCTAAAGCCACTGCAAAAACTTCAGACAGGGCTGAGAGAGTGGCTGCTGGTTCTGAACCATCGCAGTCGACTTCAACACATCCTACACAGCCCATACTAGCCCAGATACAAAATCCACCGGCCGTTGCAAATGTTGAGGTTACTTTGTACCAACAAGTGGGTAAAGTACCAGCATCTGTAAACGTAACCAATAACACACGCATACCTCCAAACATCCCGGGGGGAGGAAACGGGGCTAATGTATGCAAGCCGGCTGGTAAATCTTTAGCATCGTCCCAAGCAAATAATAAACTACAGGTGCAGAAACCTGCCCTCCAACTTGTTCCCCAAGTTCCCAAATCTATCCCACCTCCCTTGCCAAAGCCACCTCAGAGAAAACCCCCAATTAATCTTACTCCAGACTCCTTCCCCTATGTGGCAGTTCTTATCAATGTACCACCTTTACCCCCAGGACAGAGAGAACATTTCCAGATGCTTAAAAACAAGACCATGCACTGGTTAAAGGAAAACCGTCCTCTGCCGGGTGATATTGACGGGCTAATAATAGGGGCAAGGAGAATTGACTGGATGGGTTACACACCAAAAACCCTGGGGGGGGGGACTGTATAGTGGTTAACTTTCAAGACCCTAGGGTAGTGGGATGGATAACAAGGCAGGGATGGGGAACAAATAAGGGTGGTATTGGTATCGTGGACCTTACCTTTTTTTACCCCCGACCCTCAAGTGTAACAACAAGTTTACTCAACGAGCCCTTAATCCCCCCTACTGTACCATGGCCAGTTATTTCTTTACTACCTCCCCCTGCTGGTCATATTCATACCTCACATACATATTACAATCCCTATGTAGGATGGCAGGATTCGGGCTGGGGGTATTGACATACTGGTATTGATAGCATGGGTGGAATTATAAAAGAGGTAGAAGGGTTACGTGATGTTTGTGGTAATACCATTGCTATAAATTTATTGGTGAACAACATTGAGGCTGGGTGTGTGGCTGAAGAAGGTGGCTCAAGACTGGGAACACCAAACACAAATGTCTTATACCCTGCAATAGATGATTTAACTGTGGACCCAACAGTTGATTTAGAAAGTCAGACTAGCCTAATGGAAAGTCCAATGTCAGCCCATGTATTTCCACTTGTCAAAGATCGGGATGGGACAAATGCAGATATTGGTACCCTTTTATCTTGGAATGTCGCTGGGTTGGCTAGTAAGTTGGATTCCCAATCTTGGGTGGATTTCATAAGTGGTTTTGACATTTGTTGTTTTCAAGAAACCTGGGCTTGCGATCCACTCTTTTGCCTAGGTTACTTGAATTATTGTATACCAGCTTCAAAAGGGGGAAGAGGGCGGCCCAAGGGTGGCCTAACTGTTTGGGTTAGACAGGATTTGCACATAAACATAAAAATCCTAGACGTGGGAAATATTGATCTACAAGCACTAAGAATCTCTGTTGCTAAGGGCCAACCAATAGATTTATACAATGTTTATGTGAGAGGAGACAAAGTAACAAATCTATCCACTATTGAGTTGTTGTCTGATGCCATGGAGGCTAATTCCCAGGAAAATGTAAAGATAATTGTTGGGGATTTAAACAGGACTTTTGAACCCTTGGACTGCACAAATGACCCTATGGAGAGTGAAGAGGATAATCTCTGGGGAGTACCATCTCTAAACCTAAAACCTGTGAAGCGATGGACAAAAGAGATTTTATTGCTAAATGGAATTTGTTTGGAACATGGACTTAGAGCTCTAAACGGCAGGACACCTGGTGACAAGGAGGGCAGCTACACTTTTGACAATGGTATTAATAGGAGCCGAATTGATTATATATTGTGTAGTCTCCAGCTGTGGAATGGGGTTGTCGACATGGCTGTTAGGCCCCGGGTTGAAAGTGACCACAACCCCCTATGTGTGTCCCACAGGTGGTGGAATACCGGTCCAGGAAACCCAATTGAGACACACGATGAATCCCCTCTTTTAAGTAACGATGAGCGAAGGTTAAAATGGCCCAAGGTACTAGCAAATGAGGCCACTATGACATATATTACCAATAAGGTTGATCGTGCAATTTCCGCGATTGAAGCAGCAGTCCCAGTGGTTCCAGGGGACAACGGTATCACTGAAATTCACAATAAGTTATTCTCCCTTCTAAGACCATGTTTTTTCATTAAGAAAAGAAAAGGGAAGAAAACTAAGGAAGTGGGCAGGTGGTTTGATAACCACTGTAGAAAAGCACATCTAGACCTGGGGCATGCCATAAGGAACAGGGACCGTGCTGCAGTGACAAAGAATAGGAAACTGTACAAATTAGCCATTTATCGTGCCAAAAAGAAATGGGATGAAGACCATTGGGCCCAATTAAAAGAAGCCTCTGATAATAAAGACTCAATGTTATTCTGGAAAATTATCAAGTGGGGTAGTGGTGCGGGCCCAGTAAAACCTGACAACAATGTACCAGTGGAAGCCTGGGTCGATTATTTCGGGCCACAGTACGCGGAAAGTAACAAACCCGTGGCAGCTGATAATATAATACCGGTTTATGCAACCGAAGATCTATTCTCCCTTAGAGAAGCTGAAATTGCCATCTGTTCCGCGAAGTGTGGGAGGGCGCCAGGTCCAGATGGTATCCCACCCGATATTTTCAAACATGATGTGACTAGATGGGCGAGATACACCCACCTTGTAGTAAATGCCCTAGCAAAGGGGGCAGTGGTTCCAGACATCTGGAAGGGTGCAACCATTATCCCCATTCACAAGAAGGGCGATCGCTCATTGCCGGCTAATTATAGGCCTATAAGTTTAATAGCCACCATGCAGAAAATTGTTGGGAGAATGGTAACAAACCAGCTAATGGACTGGGTAGAAGATAATAGCGCCCTCTCCCCATACCAAGCGGGATTTAGGCGAGCAACTAGTACCATTGACCAGGTCTTCCGCTTCACCATATTGCGGTGGAAGACCGTCGAGTTGGGAAGGGGCAGCCTGTACGTTGCGTTTGTCGACCTGCGGGCGGCGTTTGATCTAGTCCCCCGGTACAAGCTATGGTCGGTCCTCCAAAAGCTGGGGATTCCTGCTGAACTGCTAACATTAATCATGCGACTGCATGAATCCAACTTTGCTAGAGTCCAGTGGGGAGGAAGTAGGGAAACAACATTGGATTTCCCTGAGGAAAGGGGTGTTAGGCAAGGCTGTTCCATGGCCCCTCTACTTTTCTCGTTATTCATTAATGGGATAGTAGAGAGAATGTTGAAGGCTAGTGTAGATGCCCCATCGTTAGCGGACACCAGGGTTCCAATCCTGATGTTCGCCGACGACACTCTTATTTTGTCTAAGACCCCCATGGGGCTGCAACGTGCATTAAGCATTTTTGATGCTTTCTGCTTGGAGCACGGGCTAGAGGTAAATGTAGGAAAAACCAAACTAATGGCCTTCTCTGCAGGACGCAGGAGTTATCCCAAGATAACCCTAAATAATAGCAGGCTCGATATAGTTAATGAATTCACGTATTTGGGAGTGCAGATCGCGGGGGGGGAATGGCTGGACGCATCATGTGAATAAAGTAATCCTAAAGCACCAGCAGCTTTCAGGTGCCCTAAGGGGGGAACATCGTAAATCAAAAACAAAACCTATAAAACCTGCAATGACAGTGTACGATGCGAAGGTTCTGGGTGCCACTTTATATGGCGCGGAACTATGGGCTTGGAATAGTCTGGTGGCTCTTCAGACTTCCGAGAACAAGTTCATGCGTGGGATTACTGGACTTCCACAGAGTACCCCCCTAATCCCATTGTTCTTGGAACTAGGCAGACGTACGATTGTCGACAGAGCTCGATTGCGACCAGTTCTTTACTGGAGACGCCTCTGGACGACTCCAGAAATAAGACAGTACGCGGAGGGCTTTCTGTGGATAATCAAGGAAGATATCTTCCATAAGATAAAATGGTTAAAACACCTGAAGACCATGCTGGTAAATCTAGGGTTTTCGAATCTTTGGAACAACCCCGAGGGAGAAATCTTCCCAAGCAAAGAAGCCCTCAAAGAGCAATATTGGGATTGGGTGGGAGGCAAGATGCTGAATGACACCAGGGCAGATTCTATGTCTGGTCGTTTCCTGGAGACTAAAATTTTTCCTGTCCTAGAAAATTACTGGGCCAATATCACTGTACCTATGGACAGGAAACTTGTCTTTCAGTTAAGGTCAGGATCTATCCCCCTTAAGAAATTGACATCTGGCTGGCACAGACCCACTGACAACCTATGTCCTGCTTGTGAAAATGCTGAGGAGAGCATAGGCCATTTTCTCTTCGCATGTCAAGCTTATGTAAATCCGAGGAGAAAATGGCTCTCGCCGGTATGCAAAAACCTGGGGACACGAGATAGTGCAGTGGCCCTAAGAATCCTGTGCACAACAAACCAGGATTCGATAGTCATGGGGGTAGCCAAATACATGGGTTGGGCTTGGGCGATAAGACGACGGTCTTTGGGGGGTAGCAGGTAACCAGGGATTCCCTTTTTAACAAATTTTTATGTAAATGGTATAAATTGTTGTATGTGTAATGTAGTATGAGCTGCACTGTGCTTAATGATTTTTTACTCTGACTATGTATTTTTGTGTAATTGTTCTGATTTTATGTGCTTTTATGAGAATTGTCTCGAATAAAGCTTATACAACAACAACTATCGAAAGATAGCTGTCCGCCTGAGTTGCAATCTCTTCCTGCTACACTTTGGGCTACAGGTCCGAATGATGTTGGTTTGTTGCAGATTCCTCCTTATGTGGTTACTATTAAGCCTGATGTTAAGTTGCCACGTATTCACCAGTACACGATTTCTAATGATGGTGAACGAGCTTTGATGGCTATTATCTATGATTTGGTTCAGAAGGGTGTGGTCGAAGAATTGAGAGTTAATGTTTGTAACAGTCCTGTTCTCCCCGTTCTTAAACGCAGCGATCCTTCTCAACCTCCTGTGTATCACTTCGTGATTGATCTTCGGGAGGTCAACAAGATTGTTGTCCCCCAGTTTCCTGTTGTCCCAGATATCACTGCTTTGCTTACTATGATACCTGCATGATACCTACATGGTTGTCTGTTATTGATCTAAAGAATGCTTTCTTTAGTATTCCTATTGCTGAGGAAAGTAGGGATATTTTTGGCTTCTCCCTCGGAGGCCGAAGTTTTCGGTTCAAGCGTGCACCTCAAGGTTATTGTGAAAGTCCCTCCATTTACAGTCAGGCTTTGAAATCTCAGCTTGATGCTTTCATTCTACCTCCAGGTGCCACTTTGATTCAATACGTTGACGATTTCTTGATTGCTGCTGATTTGGAGGATGTTTGTAAGGATGTGACGGTTTCTTTGTTGCGTCAGCTGACTGACCTGCATCATAAGGTGTCCCCTTCTAAGTTGCAATATTGCCACCAAGAGGTTACCTATTTAGGTCATCTCTTGTCGAAGGAGGGAAGACGGTTGACCCCAGAATGAATTCAAGCGATTGCACAAATGTCTGAGCCAACCACACAAAGAGAGGTACGTGCCTTTTTGGGTATTACCTCTTATTGTAGACAATGGATTCAGAATTTTTCTTTGCTAGCTAAACCTTTGCTGGCACTTACGTTGAAAGATATGCCACAACCTCTCCCTTGGACTAACGAATGCCAAAAGAGTTTTTCTGATTTACGTACTGCTTTGTGTTCTGCTCCTGTGTTAGGTACTCCAGATTACAGTAAGCCTTTCACACTCTACGTTTATGAAAAAGAAGGTTATGCGCTGTCAGTTTTAACACAACAATTTGGAGACGAACAACGGCCATGTGCCTATTTTTCGGCTACTTTGGATCCAGTAGCCAAGGCATTGCCTAGTTGTCTCAGAGCAACAGCAGCGGCAGTGTTTTCTATTCGTCAATCTGCTGGATTGGTATTGGACAACACCCTTGTTGTTATGGTACCACATGCAGTAGATACTCTCTTGAACAGAACGAAAACACAACACCTCACGAGTGCTCGTTTGTCTGGATATGAGCTGACGCTCTAGGCTAGTCATATACACATCAAGCGGTGTAACATTTTGAACCCAGCAACATTGTTGCCTATCCCGGATGAGAAAGGCATTCAAGAACAGCATGATTATTTTCTCCGAACAGAGGAGGAAACGAAAGGCAGAATAGATCTAAAAGACACACCACTTGTGGATACGGATGGGATCCTATGAGTAGATGGGTCTTGCTTCAAGCTTCCAAATGGTGAGACGACTGCAGCTTATGCTGTTACTGCTTTACATACGGTAGTAGAGACAGCGCGCATTGCACATAATTCAGCCCAAGCAACTGAATTAATTGCTTTGACGAGAGCATGTGTGTTGGCAAAAGGAAAGAGAGTGAACGTCTACACTGATAGCCAATATGCTTTCGGTGTAGCCCATAGTTTCGGTCGTTTGTGGATGGAAAGAGGATTCTTTACCTCCCATGGGACTAAAATACAGCATGGTCAGTTGGTGACTGACCTTCTCGAATCACTTGCTTTGCCTACACAAATAGCAAAAATCAAGTGTAGTTGTGCTCATTAAAAGATTACTGATGATGTGGGTCGTGGGAATGCTTTTGCAGATGAAGTAGCAAAGGAGACAGCGAGAGATGTTACAAGTCGCATGTGTGTTGCGGGCCTGCAAGATGGGTTAGAGAAGGAGGAATGTGTGAGGACACAATAGAAAGTGTGAGAATGATTCAAGAAGAGGCTACTGAGAAAGAACTGAGTAAGTGGAGAGAAAGTACGGAATGTTGGACACGACTGGGTGTTGGACGGAATTGTCAGAACATCAACGATGGCTGTTACCAGACGCCTATTTACTACCTGTAGTTACTATGGCGCATGGTCCAGCCCACATCAGTGCAAAAGGCATATGTAAGATTTTGGCTCCAGTGTTGCAGAATGAAGGAATTCCTAAATGTGCAGAAAACGTGGTGAAGCATTGCATTGTTTGTTTAATGCATAATCCAGGAAAGGGAACCCCAACTCCAGCAGGTCATTTTGCTCCCCCTACGTATCCTTTCGAGGTATTAAAAATAGATTATATTCACATGGATCGTTGTAACAACCTCAAGTATGTACTGGTGGTGGTCTGTGCCTTTTCCAGATGGATAGAGGCCTACCCCCTAAAGGACAATACTGCTTTGTCTACTGCCAAAGTCCTTTTGAAGGAGTTTTTCCCGAGGTTTGGTTTGCCGCGCATTGTCTGGTCTGACAATGGGAGTAAATTCGTAGGCCAAATTATGCAGAAAGTGTGTACAGGTCTCGGTATTAAACAGAAATTCCATGCGGCAAACCACCGTCAGTCAGCAGGATTGGTAGAGTGTTATAATGGCACCCTCAAGCTTAAATTACTACTGTGCATTCTTGTTTAGGTCTGAGTCCTTATGAGGTCGTTTTTGGGCGTCCAGCAAATGTCTGGGGAGTCCCTCAACCTAAGAAGTATTCTGACATTCCATACCCAATGCTGATTGACTATTTGCATGATTTGCATGACCTCACCACTAAATTACGTGTTCTTTATTAACAGGTTCAAAACGCTTTGCCGGAGGCCTCCGCAGATCCAGGTCATTCCATCCAACCTGGCGACTCGGTCTGCATGAAAAACTTTCAGCGGAAAAAGAATCTGGAGCCTCGTTGGGGTCCGCCGCGGCAAGTTTTGTTAACGACACGTACGGCAGTGAAAGACGTTGGGAAAAAGAACTGGGTTCACGGCGTGCATTGCAAAAGGGTACCCTTGCCCTTACCTTTTGACCAATGGATTCGTGAGGGCATAGGTGATAGCGAAAGTGAAAAAGTACCTAGATTTGTAACGTTCAGTAGTGCACGCCTGGAACAAACGAACTCTGAGAAAGAAGACGATGACGTGTTGCAAGAAGCCGTGCCATTACATTTGCGTTTGAACACAGCGAATCCAGAAGCTTTGTTTAAGAACCAGACGATCCCTAATAAGACTTGATATCATTTATGGCCAAGAGTGATCAAAGACAATTGAACTTTTTGAAAGACATTAATGTTTTTCTTCCACTATCCATCAAGTTGCAGGGTCACGGTAGGAGTCTTAAGCTGTGACCTGAGTAGTGTCATAGGACGGCTAATAACCACAGCTAAGTGATCTAGAAAGATTACCGTGAGCAACGCTTTAGAGTAATGGATACTAAAGTGGTAAATAATGATAATAATGTAAAGATAAAAAGAAAGTGTAAGGAATTGATGGTTAGTCCATGTGGTATAATTTTATGTATTTTAATATGTTTATGCATTTTATTAGCCTGTGTAAGCTGGGTTGTTTATATTAGGCAACAAGCACCTGTTCCAACATCTGCCTCTTTATCTTTTCCTACTACTGCCTCCCCACACGAACAGATTAGGAGAACCGAATATTTCAATAATTTGTTTATTCGGTTATTGCATCAGCACCAACTGGTAATGAATACTACTGATTGTTGGGTTTGTGGGCTCATGCCTCATAATACAGAGAGAGGTATGCCATGTTTAGTCTTTCCATTCTCTTATGAAGGTTCCGCCTGGGGTCATTTGGCTACGTTCTCTAACATTTATCAGAATCAGCTACGGTATCCTCCTGGTAGTCCATATGGTGGTGGAACAGACTTCAGTCACAGTTCCTTGATTAAGAAAATAGTGACTATGGCTAAAATTGCTCAGATTAGTAAGATTCCCATAGATGAGAAAAGAGCATATGATGGATGGAATATAACACGATACGTTACTAGCCTCACAAAAAAGGCTAAACGAAGGAGCTCTCTGCCAATTTGGACTGTACCTCATCGAGGTAATTTCTGTTTACAAATTAATGGTCAGAATGTTAAAAATCAACAGGAAAAGAGTGTCTGTTCTCATACTTATGTTTACACACCTCAGATTCCCTCACCACTCATGCCATCACAAGGCACATATTTTATCTGTCACGACAGAGCCTATACATGGCTTCCTACTTATTTCTCAGGAACTTGTTATGTGGCTTTTCTTCTTCCCCAACGTATACTGCTCCTTCAGGTCATTTCAGGAAAAGACATGGCAGGGGAGTTATTGATCAGAAAGACACAGCAGGACAGGAGGGAGGTGACTTTATTAAAGGGTTGCTTCCTTTCTGGGGCCCAATGGCCAATAGCAGAGACATCAGACAATTAGTTTGTGCTGTTGAGGCTACCATAAATGAAACTTCTGGAGCCTTGAGTAATCTGACAGCCGAACTTCAGGCGGATCGTCTTATGACGTTGCAAAATTGGATAGTTTTAGATATTATCCTTGCAGATCGTGGAGGAGTCTGTAAATTGATTGGGTCTAGTTGCTGTGTTTACATTCCTGATAATGCCCCTACAGTATACCAAGCTATCTCTAAGTTACATATCATCTCTGAGTCTATACATCAGAACATGGGAGATTGGTCTGTGATGGGATGGATTTGGGGACTACTGTCCACATGGGGATGGATAATACTAACTTTCCTTGGAATGATTTTGGCCATCATTTTCTCTTGTTGTCTCTGTGTACAGTGTGGACCTGCTATATGTGGTTTTTGTGCCACTATGTGTGTCCCGAAGCCCATAGCACAGAAAACCGAGAATATTAGAATGATGCTACAGCAACAGCTCGATGACCTCATGGCCATTAACATCGACTCAGATTGACTTGAGTCTCTGGTGTTTTGCCTGAGTAATGGAAAAAGGAGGGTCTGAGGTTCTTCGATTTCTGATTTCGTCCTGTATCTAGCCGCCATTTTGTGGTTCATCGCCATTTTGTGATGCCCTCACTCAGGCAGCACGGCGAACGATGTGTTTTTTATCGTTTCCAGCTGCTACGTGTCCTTTTAGTTAAAAAGTAACTCCATTACCCTTGTCCACGATACCCGATGTCACGGGCTGGCTGAGTTCGTTAATCCATGTCTGGCTCGATTGATCCCTGTCTCGACCGACTATTTGCCTTCTCCTATTCTTTCCTTATACTATCTTATCCGACTGGCTTTCGCTATTCTCTCCTATTACACAACTATCCTTTGAGGCACACAAATACGTCCTGCCACCTGCAAGAGGGGATTGTTAACGCCATCACTGATTAATTTGTTGGGAGGGGTAGCACACAGGGTCTGAGAGAGGGGCGTATTTGAGACACCTGATAGCTTGTTTTCCAACTTTTCTCATTGGTTCGTTTTGTATGTGTAAGGAGTGAGATGCTGTAAATATGTTCCTATAAAAGATTGTGCGCCACGGATTGAAGTGGCAGTCTCCTTAGAATCCACCTCGTGTGTAACTTCTGGGATAACTGTGCTTAGCTGCAGCTAATAAACCTGGCTTCCACGCTCAACGGAGTGTCTGGTGTCTCTGTTTTTTACCAGGCAGGCGAACTCGGGGATTAAGGCGTGCCCTGCCCCGCCCGGTCCATAAGGCCCGGTTCTCCACCACTAAGATAGAATTTATGTTGCAAGCGCAGGAGGGCGTACTCTGCTCTGTCTAGGTCAAGGTGCTTCATCATGCGCTGATTCGTTTCTAACTCTCTCCAAACTCGGGGGCCCCGTCCTCGTATGTATCGCCTCCAAAGGTCCACCTCCTTCTTTAACTCTGCGAGCTTTTCTTTACGCAGCCGCGTGTATTATGCCGCCAGTGCAATAAACTCACCCCGTACCACTAACACTAACTTCAAGGCCTCCCATACCGACGCTAATGGTGTACCCTCCTGATCATTGTCTGCGAGATAGTGGGTGATAGTGTCTCGTATGCGTGTGACCACTGATTCCGAATGAAGGAGATAGTCGCAGAGACGCCAGCCGGGCGGCAGTGGCCTCTTGCCATGGGAGGTGAGCAGGACCGAAATAAGGGCATGGTCGGAGAGGTAGTGTGGTGTATTGTCCGCTGCTGACAACTGAGGGAGGAGAGAGGACGTGGCTAAAAGTGATCCAAGCGCGCATACGTTTGTGCGCTGAAGAGTAGTAGGTGTAGTCGCACTTTTGGGGTTGCTGGATGCACCAAACATCATGCAACCCACCCTCAAGCAGCCACTGCATCCCCCCCTGTGACATCGCTTCTGGCTGGTAAGACCACTGCTCAGACCGGTCCATCCCCGGGTCCATCACAGCATTCAGGTCCCCACCCACCAGAATCGATGCTTCTGGCAACGCTACAACCTCGGAAAGGGCCATCCTTAGGAATGTCTCCTGCCATTTGTTCGGGGCATATAGTGACCCTACTGTAAGCTGCGTCTCCCCCCAATGGACATGGACAGCTAAGAATCTCCCTTTAATGTTAGCCACTTGGGAAAGAATTTTGCAATGCGCTCGGGCACTAGAAAAGGATCGCCACTCCATGCTTCTTAGCTGGACCTGAGGAACAAAGTTGTCAGGGAAAGCGCTTATCGTTCATTCGCTTAGTATCCCTAGAAAGGAGGTGGGTCTCCTGTAATAAGCAAACGTCACCCTCCACATTCTCCAGTAGGGAAAGGATGGCCTTGCACTTAACAGGGCTATTTAGGCCCCTAACATTCAGAATCACAATCTTCAAAGCTCTACCCATAACCCCCAGAAGGAAGGGGATAGCCGGTGTGGTACCCACTCCCAGCAATGCAGAGTGGGCAGCATTGCATGACCTGCTCACCGGGTCCTCACCTGACCTTCTGGAAAGCTGATACGGAGCCCCAAAAACAACCCCAAACCCCAAAGAAAACCCCAAACATCAAACCATAA
This sequence comes from Lissotriton vulgaris, assembly GCF_964263255.1. NCBI lineage: Eukaryota > Metazoa > Chordata > Amphibia > Caudata > Salamandridae > Lissotriton > Lissotriton vulgaris. Next base: position 972,097,958 of record NC_141689.1, on the reverse strand, counting down.
TGCTGGACAACACAAAAAGTCGCATATAGAAACTACAGTCTGTCGTGCAGAACCAACTGATAGGGGAACATGGCGCCATCGTGGAACCTTTTACGCACCTGATACAGGGCACCTCCAACTCACCAGGGCTGAAGTAACAACAAAAATGCATTCTCATCCACGAACTTCCTGCCTCCGGCGCCAGCTAAGATCCCACCCAGAGCCAAGGGAATGAGCCTCAAGGGATCCCAGATTTATCAGTCACCAGCGCCATAGAGTTATCTGCAGCTTTTCTCTCGGACAGGCTCGCAGACATGTCCGGTTTCGCCGGCGGGGGGGACTTCCCAACTCGCTGCCACTCAGAGGAGTGTTGACTCCTCCTAGCAGGTGACCTGGTGGATCCGGCAAAGAAGCAGGCTGCTCCAATCCCAAGATCTCAATGGCAGCACCCAGCAAGCAAACCTGCACAAGCTTGCCCTTGTACTTAAAGATAAGCCAAAATGGGTGACCCCAGGAGTAGGGGATGCCCTGCTCTCGAAGATGGGTAGTGATGGGCTTAAAGTCCCTGCGCTTGATAAGGGTAGAGGCCTCCAAGTCCTGGAAAAGAGCTGGTTGATGGCCCTGAAACTGTACTGGATTCAGGTCACGGGCCTTCCGAAGGATCTTCTCCTTAGTCTGGAAATCATGAACACACACCAGTATGTCAGATGGCGGGGCTTTGGCATCTCGCGGCAAGCCAACACAGTGGACACGGTCCAGCTGTATTTCCTGATCTTCCCCTTTGCCAAGGATCTGTCGGAACAGCTCACCAACATACTCGCGGATGTTGTCTCCCTCCCACTTCCACGGGACCGCCCGAATCCTAATATTGTTCCACCTGGACCGATTCTCCAAGTCCTCGGCATGGGCCTGGAGACTAGGTTTTGCTCCGTAAGGCGAATGACGTCCTGCTGAAGTTGGTGGATTTCATCTGCGGTGCCCAAGTCGTGCTCTTCCAAAGTCACCACCCACTCCCCAATGGCATCGACATCCCTTCGTATCTCGCGGATTTCCGAGGAAAGCTGGGAGCGGAGCTCCAGAATGTCCTCCTTGATGGCTGAGAATAATTCTATCATGAAAGCTTTGGTCACCAGAAGATTGTCGTCTTCAGACTGCGAGGATTTAGCATCCGGTTGAGAGGCCGCCTGGCCCGCCGCTTTCTGGAGCAAGTCTTTCATTGGTTTGTCCCTCCTATTCCTGAAGGACGACATCTTGCCGCTAGCAGAGGCCCAAGGGCAACACCACGTGGAAGGGGCAAAGGGATGATCAGCTCTCCAGGAATGCAGCCGTACTTCACCAATTTCAGGGCACAAGCGACAGCGCAGACGGTAGCACCTCACACCACCGCTCAACACAGTTCTCTTAACCGTTTGGCAGAAGGGGGATTAGATCTTGGTCAAACCCCCCCTCAGGCCCTCAAAGCACCACGAATCTCAAGGCCCAAAGTGATGACTCAGGCAGAAGCAGGGGCTGCAACAGATATATACTGGGAGCAGGGGGGGTGGTGACTCTCCGTACTACCCACAACGGCCACTCTCACAACCGAGCCGTGCCTCACCACTGAGCATCTCCATGTCACCGTCCTCTGAAATACGGACCAAAAAGGCGGCTGAGGCTCTTCTCACTGCGCTCACCGCCACTGCCAGGGAGATGCGGGCCCCAAAATGCCGCTCAGATCAGCAACTCCCTTCTGCACCCCACTCACAACACCATGGACACAGTTAGGCCCAATTGACGAACTCCACCTCACAGTCCAAATGAAGGTCAGGTCCCGGCGAGGAAACCCCGCCCGCCGATATACGGGCCGAAGATAGGCTCCTTGCTTTTGCAGGATCACCAGACCTTAACGAAGCAGCAAGGCCTTTGCAAAATCTACACCAGGGGGGTGCCTACCAGCTCTGCAATCTTGAGGCCCCCCTCAGCGCAGACAACCTCAGGCCAGTCGCTGCCCTGCATTGCTCACCCAGACCCAGCGGAGCGCGCTCACAAGCGCAGGCACCAGGGAGCTCCTAGTAATGCAGGATGCAAGGCTGAGGAATGAGGCACCGCCCACCGACATACGGGCCGACTTAAGGCCCCTCACCCCTTGAAGGAGACACACAACCTTCGCCGTGAGGAAGGGCCACTTGCTGCCACCACACTCGAGAAGGCCTCATCAGCGCACAGGACACATTGGCGCGGCCCCCACCTGTAGAAACCCCGCGCCGACTCAGCAGTCTCGCCACACCATCAGGCCACAAGGGGGGGCACAAATCACTCCAATCCCCAGTGCCGGTAACTTGGTCCCCCGCCTACTCTCCACGGGGGCCTCCCTCCGTCCGCCGATTCATGGACCAAACTCTCGGTCCTGTGCAAGCCGCCCCTCCACTCCTCACCTCGTGCCTCTCGCCGTCACCAGGGCCCAGGCACCGTTGCTCCTCTTCACTGCAGCACGGGAGCTTACACCCACCTGGTGGGAATCTCAACCGCCGCGGCTGCGCCAAGAGAAGCGCCTGGATTTCCCCTCACCGCTTCAGGCCTCTCACTCTTCCAGGCCCGCGCCCTCCATGTGGGCATGCCACAGCGCGAGAAAAAGGCAGCCGTGATGCGGGCCTCAGCCCCGTTCATTTTTCACCACTTCCCTGCTCCACACATCTCCGTGCAAGCAGGCATCTCGCTGCCCCACCTACGTCCCAGTAGTCATACCAGGCAGGTGGGGTGCCACACGGCAGGAGGCAGTCCCCGCAACTCTCCTCCACCAGGCCCACCGGGCCTCAGTAAAGTCGGGCCGGACCGCCCGGGACAGCCAGCAGCCACACCACAGCATGAAAAGAGACACACCTCCGGCATCAGAACCGCTCACAGATGCAGTAGATCTCCATGGATGGCATGGATGGGCACCAGGTAGGGCGATATACAAAGCAGATGTTCAGGCGGCACCGGAGAGACAGGAAAATGGGGAGTTGTTTTTAAGGTGATTCTCCTAAAGAAATAAGACTTGTTGGGAAAAAGGAGTTAGCTGCTTATTGGACATTCTGTTGACATTACATGATACAATTCTGGCTTTAAGACCCATTACTCTGGTAGCATACTCTGAACTGAGCCCTCCCTCAATGATAAAATCCAAATGATGCATAAACTCCCAAGATTCTGCTCTTTTCTGCTAATGGTGTACCCCACCACTCAAGAACCCCCCTACACCCCTCCCACCTGTGACCCCCCAAACCCTGAACCCAAGTGAGAGGGGAATAGCCCTATCCCCCTTGCAGCAGTGGTCGGCCTCCTTGGGTGCCATATTGATGCACCTCTAGTGGATACACAACCCCACACTCCCCCACTGCTAATGCAGTGTTATACAAATCTATTTTGCTTCCACATATATACATTCATTACTCCACTCAGCCACAAATGGCACCTTTTAAAGCAATTCTAATGAAAACAAAATCCGCCCTTGCCCCCTCCTATACCCCATAATAAATAATCATTCCACTTATATCATATTCCAAATTTGATACTCAGTTAGGCATCTTCTGCAGAAACTCTTGAGCTTCAATCAGATTTGTAAACATACGAAACTGCCCTTTAACCAATACTCTTAGGTTTGACTGTTAAGCAATTCTTTCCTGGGCTCCATGTGCTTTAATCTGATACAACATTTTGATGAATTATTTACGGCCGCAAGCTGCCTCAGCCCACATATCAGAAAAATATTTGATAGTGAGGTATTTCAGTTTTTGAGAACTGTTTCTTTTCTATAGCTTTGTCTAGCACTGGCTCTTTTATGTGATAATCTGCAAAGTTCACCAATATTGTGGGTGGCAGTTTCAAGTACAGAAATGGTTGTGCTGGGACCCTATGTGCTCATGTAATTGTCAAATCCCCGGCATGCTCTGGCAAGGCATACCTCTTGATGAATGAGTCTATGCACTGTAAGACCTGCTGGCCGTTGCAACTTTCCAGAACACACACCAGGCGTAAATTAGTGCAGTGCGAGTGATTTTACTGCTCTTTAATTTTATTTTCCAAAGAAGACTTTTGCTTCCTTACTTGGTTAACGTACTCCTGCTTTGCGCTATCCTGATCTTCAAGATACACAATTTTAGTTTCTTCTTCCTGCATTCTATCTGGAACATTCACCATTGCTGTTTCAATTTTAGATAACCATTGATGCAAGCTATAATTTCAATAGCTTGAGAAGCTTTCAACTTCCTAATTTTATCCAAGATTACATTCAACATTGTTTTTATATCCCACTGTGCTGTACCCATATCTCCTTGCTGTCCATTGGACTGGAACGTCTCTTGGGACCAAGGCAGTGCTGTGTCCTGTGGCTGGGTCTTATCTAGCCAAACCATCTCTGAGCTGGAGGCTGGAGTCAGAGACTGAGATTGTAGATCACATTGGATTGTGGTGAATGCTGAGAGTCACCGTTCTGGGTCTGTAGTGGTCCAGCATTTGAGCTTGAAACCTGTAGAGTCACTGGCGGGTCCATTTTAGAGGTCTGGCATATTCCCTGATGCCATTACTTTCCCCCTTGAAAATAACGGGTACGCCTTAGTTTTACATTGAGCCACTGTGGTTGTTATGTTATCCTGTAGCTGATCTTTTTTTGACTCATTCCTCTCCTCTCTTTCCTGCTTTTATCCATATGCTCGTTACATAATTCCACTCATGTCAGTGAGCTCGCCCTTGGGCTCCATCGACTACCCATAATGTCTTGAGAGGGTCATACTGAGTCCGGCCATCCTTCTTCTGAGGCTACTGATAATTCATATTTGGAGCTCAATGGACTTGTTACTAGCCCTGGCCATGGTGAGACTGTCAACTACGATCAGCTCTTGCCGCTGCTGATGCTGAATTCACTTGACCTGTCTGTGACTTTGCTTTAAAGGCAATTGCTGAAGTGACATCAAAGTTCCTCTTCAAATTGGCAATTTTTGAGTGTTTCCCCATGTTAAATCCTACTTTTCCTTTTGTTGTATATGTTCTTTCCCCTTCTCTTTCTTTGTTTCCCTTCCATTTTATTTATTATAATTTATGCCACATTCTCAAATGCCAGTCCTTCTTTTCCTCATTCTACTGGCTCAATAATTTCACCACTCCTTCAGAGCATGCAGCCTTGATGCCAAATTAGGGGAGACCCTTTGAAGTGACCAACTACTAACAACCATGCGAGGCCCTACCCCTGGTGGTGCCTCCCATAGATTGTCATGCAGGAACCTTCTTAGCTTTTTTTACCTCAGCCTGGAGCCACAATACAAGGTTGAGGGAGACCCTACCCATCAACCCACTACTAGATAAAATGCATCGCTCTTACCCCGTAGCGCGAAACCTGTTGGCTCCCCTGTGGCTTTCTTCATAAATGGGGTCTCCTTACACACGGCTGATTGAGGGTGTTGGGGCTGCAGCACGCTGATATTTTTTTGTGTATTTTCTCACCTTACAGCACAATCTGAAAGTCGACTGCTGCTCTCCACAGCCGCCAGTGCAATCCTTCAATTTAAGCCACCTGAGTGCTAAATCTTCCACATGCTGGCTTGCTTCATAGTCTCTGCATCTTTTCAGTGCAACCCGGAAAGTAAGGCGTTCTGACGTTCGTGGGAAGGGAGGTCGGCATGCTAGCAGCAGAGCATGAGGGGGTCAGCCTGATGCTCCTACACAACAGCCGGGTACTAATAGCCTTATTGCACTAAAAGCAATAAAGGCTTGGGCCCATAATTGCAGGGGAGGGTAATTAATGGCACATGCAGGCAAAACACTTAATTAGACATTTCCTTTGATTTATCGAAGCATTTGCCCATAAAGATTAGTAGGATACTATGTTGGTGTTTATCGTCAACGTATCTTCCACATGAATGAAGTCGATTTATGTGAGGATATAAAAATTACAAGTTCCCCGTATCTTGTTCTATCATTTTGTTCCTTCAGAATCTCTTTTTTGTTGTGTTATTTGACTCTGCAATGTGGTAGGTTTTCAAACTACATAATTAATTTGCTGGGAATATGGTTTGGAGGTTATTACATCTTTGAATTGAAATAATCTTTGAAGATATTTAAAATAGAAAATGATATGAATCATTCCCGAAAGTACTCTGGGTACAGGGAAAGTAGTATGAAAGGGGAGTCTGAGCATATGGATAATAAGAAGATGGATGGATGGGAAGCAGAATTCAAAATAATGATGGAGAATAGGAGCATCAGCATTCAAAGTTGAAGCAAAGTTTTTGGCAGCAGATAAAAGATCATATAATAAGGAGAGGAGTTGCATGAGGACACTGTCTTGCCTTTACTTGGGACAAGTCTGGATAAGGAGAGCATTTGGAATCTTATGAATATCAAATTGCAAACATGTGAGGGCTATTGATGAGCATTAGGTAACTCAGTAAGAGCAATAGAGTGGAGTTGGGTGAACATAGCAAATTGTCATAGATGGTTAAAAGTTGGAGAAGTGATGTTTTCATTGCTGCAACAAGTTGATACTGATGGGCTCATAAGTCATGATCACTCAGTTAACAATATCAAAGGTCCTCCGATGAATCTTTGGTAGAGCTAAAAGGGACTAAATTATAAAAGTCGAAAAGCTATTTACCCACGAGGCCCTACAATGACGAAACCCACTAAACATTGGTCATTATAAGCATGTCTAAATAACTCAGTAATAAAAGCAAACACTATTCTTTTCTCATTAGTTATTCTTGTTATTTCATAAATGAATGGTCAGCATAAAACAAGTTGGAATGTCATAATTCGGTTCATAAAAATACAGATTAGATCCACAACAATCATACAGCTCAACTATGAAAACATCAGAACATCAGATATAGAGGAGTGAGAGAGAGAGAAAAACATCAGCGAAACACAGTTCCCTTACAAAAATAAAATTCTAATGGGGCTTTGCGGGGGTGGCCGACCGGAGGGAGGCTCGCCCCCCCCAGGGAATTTTTGGGCCCCGGTAGGAAGGGGGGGACGGAGATGACAGGGGACATGAAGCCAGGATTCAGCAGGTTGTGCTCTTTGGGGGATTTAGGGCTGGCTTGGGCTTCCTTTGGGCTGGGGGGTATAAGTGCAGCCATTTTGGGTCACTGTACACCATTTTGGGGACAGTGACCCAGCAGCCGAGTCTAGGCAGGAAAGCTGTTGTCCCGCCTGCCCGCCCTATGGAGGCATGGGTTTTCGGGTAGGTTTGAGCGGGGGTGTTTATTTGGTTCTGGGGGTTGTTTCAGGAGGGGGTTTTGTTGGGAGCAGGTGCGTTTTTTGGTTAGGTTGGCTGGGATCTGATGTCGCTGGGGCAGGTGCTGCTAAATGTTGTTTGGGTGGTGCTTTTCCTAGTTAAGGGGGGTAGGATAGGAGGAATGAGGTTTCCTGGACAGAGGGGAGGGAGTGTACATATGGCAAGTGTTAAACAGTTGAGCATGACAGCCGATGATTAATTTGAGGAGACAAATGAATAATTTGATTCGAAATCCAAGACCTATGCAGTACGAAGCTCTTGAAGAGTGGGACTACGAAGCATATAAAAGAGAAAGGAACAGGCAGCAAAATATATACAAAAATACAGTAAGTAGGTATTCTGAAGCAAAATGGGATGCTCGGAAAAAATTGTGGAGGAAAGATACTATTGAACTAACTAGGATGTTTCCAGTTAGAGAAATTGAGGCGACTGAAGGAGGAAAAAAGAAAAAGAAAAAGGGAAAATATTGAATCACAAGAAAAGGATGCCAATATAAATAATAATACAGATGTGTTTAATGAAGATTTTCTGAATTAATTATTAATTAACAGATCTCCACCATGTCAATATGAACAGATGAAAACAAATACGAGTGCGACTGTTTCAAGTGTTCCACCAAGTGCTCCTTTAATTCAGATTGACGAGACAATAAATAGATTTCCTGAAGTTGTGAGTCAGATTGAAAATGGAAACAGAGAAGAATTAGTATGAATGAACGCGATAATGAACCCAGATGTTTTGTCAATTCCAGTTACAATTGGTCCCACAGTTCCAATGTATAATGAGCAAGCACTGTCTCGAGTACATGCTATAACTGTTCCAGGGAAGAGTAATGAATACCGTCACACAGACTATAGAGAGGCAATAAGAAAAAATGAAAATAGTGGTACAAATGTAAATGTAGTCACAGGACAAGTGGAACAATTGATTGATATTTCATAAAGGAATGAGACACCAACACAAGTTATAAATCTTCATCCTATAAGATTGATGGAAGTTGAGAAAAGAATGAATACACAGACAACTAATAGGTCAAGAAGTGAAACGAGTGAAATCTGGTTGCAGTGGACAAAATAAAGATGTATACATAGATGTGAATAAATTGAAAGGAGATTTGGATGAAATGATTGCAGGTACAAATATTCCAGAAAGACTGAGTAAATATCAGGAGGAATGAGTTGTTATTCTTGTGTAAAAATATTATGAGAAAAACAAGAAGCTTGCATGAGACTTTTGCTGAAGTTGCACAGATTATGGAGTTGATATTGAGAAGCCCAAAGCTTTACAGAAGACATATAGGTTGGATTGCACAGACAAAGATTTGGGGAATCTGAATGTATCAGGGAGATGGTTACAGATTAAAGAACTGATTTTCACATTAAGATGGTGGGAAGAGTTGGGCAGATGGAAAGGTAGATGGGCAAAAAAGAAGGATGAAGGGAGAGTGTCAAACGAAAGCTACTTTGCCACTGTACCCTGTAAAAGAAGTAGAGAAAGAGTCAGTATCAGAAGATGTGGTTACAGCATACCCAATGAGAGAGGTACCTGGTAGTGGTTTTGTGCATGTTCCTTGGTCAAGACAGGAGATATTGCCATTTACGAATGTTTTCCTTAGGTCGAGAGAAAAACCTGTGGAATGGTATCGACAAGTAGAAAGATTTGTGAAGGCTTCAAATGTTTTGTGGGTTGATTTTTTGGAAGGTAGTTTTGATATTGTAGTCCCAGCAAATTTGAGGATTGAGTGTAAAATAGATTGGCTGAAAAAAGAATATCCAAGAGATTCAAAAACAGAAGCACCTTCAGAAGAGGTCATGAAAAAATATAATCAAGTCATTATGTATCTGAAAGGGAAAATTTCTCTGAAAGAAACATATTGTGTGAAAATAGACAGAACTACTCGGGAATTGAAGAATTCAGTGCATGCATATTATGAGAGGCTTCTTCAAGTATTTAAATAGTACAATGGCATAGAAAATATCACAGAGAAAGATATGGGACACTTTGTGTATAGGTTTGTGTGTGGCTTGAAACCTGAGATAAGTGCTATGATTCAGCAGCATTTGAGTAAATCAGTTGATTAAACACTTTGTTATGCAAACTATTGTGGAGATGACATAGAAATGAGACACAAGAAATTAAAAGAGAAATTAATGTTGACTCAGATGAAAGCAGCAAAGAAAGGGGGATATTTGAGTGTTGATTCGCCAGATAATTTTCAGGACAATGGTCAGACTTCAAATGGCAATACTGTGACGCAAATGATCCCGAAGGGTCAAGGAAGAGGTAGAGGTAATTTCAAATATAATGAAGAATTGAAAAAGAAATATCCTTGTCATTTTCGCTGTAAATTTTGACACTGGCGGCACGAGTGTAAGAATCTGCTAAATAATCTAGGAGAGGGAGGAAATGGTGACCAAATGCAAATACAGAATCAGGGTTATAAGGTGCAGACAAATCAGGCACAGATGAATAGTGCACAGATGAATCTGATCCAAAATCAGAATTCCTAAATGCAGGTATCTAATAATAGAGAACAGAGTTAACAAATACCACAAGCTCCTATGCCAACTCAGGATGTGAATGGTCAAATGCAAAAGTACAATACGAATGTGGGTTTTCATGCCAATGGTCAAATGAATTTGAATGTGCAGGTGGTTTCACAATATTTGGTGCAGACAGAAGAAAATGATTCAGATACATCACAATGACGGTGCCTGAGGGGGGAGTGCGTTCTTGGCTCATCTCTAGAGGTAGATCAGTCAGGTCCCTATGTAGATTGCGAGGTTGATGATAATGCCATTATATTCCTCGTAGATACTGGTGCTACCCATTCCACTGTGAGAACTGCGGAAATTCCAAACCCCTCTCAGGAGAAAGTGTCCAAGTTGTAGGAGTGTCAAATAAATTAATTAAAACACAAGTGACAAGACCAAAGAAAGTTCAAATAGGAGATTTCCAAGAACTACACAAATGTGTTGTGTGTGATACTAGTCTGATTCATTTGTTAGGTAGGAACTTGTTGTGCAAGATGAATTATTCCATTTACTGTACTCCAGATGGAATAGCATTTCATACAAAAGACGAGAATATTATCTTCAAAATGTCAAGGCAAGGAACAGAAGTGAATGAGTTGTATCCATTTCTTACAGTGAATGATTTGCTTGTTGAATTGAGAGATATGGTGTTGTCTGATGTTGTCTGATGTGTGGGATTTTATTGGGAAAGATATTGGATTAATGAAAGGCGTCGCACCAATTCAAATAACAGTAAAGAAAGATGCAGAATTTCCAAGAATACGACAGTATAAAATGAGTCCTGAGATGATTACAGGAGTGACACCTGGGATTGATATGCTGATTGAACAAGAGAAATCCTTGGAATCCCATGCAATTCACCTATAATGGGAATTCGCAAACAGAATGAGAAATATAGGATTGTACAGGACTTGAGAAAGGTGAACAAAATTGTTATACCTTCCTGTCCAATTGTAGGTAATACAGTTATGATCCTATATCAAATCCCATGTGATGCAGAGTGATTTTCGGTAATCGATCTGTGCCAAGCATTTTTTTCAATACTCTTACATCAGGATAGCCAATATTTATTTGCATTACGGTTCGGTAACAGTGTTTTGGCATGGTGACAAGTTCCTCAAGGGTATACTGAGAGCCCCTCGATGTTTAATCAGATATTGAAGAAATGTTTAGAGTCATTCGTAATGCCTGAAAACTCAGTTCTGTTTCAATATTTTGATGACCTTTTGGTGCATTGAAAATGAAAGAAGACTGTGTGATAGATATGATTGCTCTACTGAACCATTTGGCAGTAGGTGGGCATAAAATATCACAAGCGAAATTGCAATTCTGTTAGAAAGATGTTCATTATCTAGGCCATGTCATTGAAAAGGGAATTCAAAAGTCTCTCAGGATCGGACCAATGATGTTATGCGAATGAATTACTCCAAAAACAAGCCATTACAGAGATTGACATACAAAGATGTAACAGATCCAATACATCTTGATGTGGAAGGCATGAGAATATTTTTGGAGTTGCAAGTAAGCATGGGTGAATTTTGCGAATTCGCGATCCGCAAATTTGCGAATTTGCGAATTCACAATCCGCAAAACTCGCGAACTTGTGCGAATTTTCAGATTTTTTTATTTTTGCGTGTTCGCGGGGCGCTTGGCGTGTTCGCGGGCGCTTTGCCTGTTCGCGGGTTTTTTTTGTGCGAGACTGCAATGCGCCCTCTGGTTCATCACTGCCACCCTCTCGTTTTTTGTGCCCTTCTGCCCTCTGCCCCACTCGTTTTTGTGCCATTCTGCCCCCTGCCCCACTCGTTGTTGTGCCCTTCTGCCCTCTGCCCCACTCGTTGTTGTGTCCTTCTGCCCTCTGCCCCACTCATTGCTGTGCCCTTCTGCCCTCTGCCCCACTCTGTGACCTTCTGCCCTCTGCCCCACTCCTGTTTTATTTTAGAATGGCGCCAGCAAGCTGCCAGCGCCATTCTAAAATAGTTACTAAGTTAGCTTCATCAGGAAGCACTAATAGATAAAATAAAGCAGGTGCTCGAGCACCTGCATTTTATCTATTAGTGCTTCCTGTTGAAGCTAACTTAGTAACTATTTTAGCACCTGCTTTATTTTATCTATTAGTGCTTCCTGATGAAGCTAACTTAGTAACTATTTTAGAATGGTGCTGGCAGCTTGCTGGTGCCGTTCTAAATTAGTTAAGAGCTTGAAGCTTGAACTTTTGCCCCCCGGATCCGTTCCGCTCGCGGATTTTTGGCAAATTCGCGGGAGTTCGCGGATCTCGAATTTGCTGAAAATCCGCAAAATCCGCGAGTGGAACGGATTTTGCGCCCATGCTTAGTTGCAAGACAGTTAATGTTGAGCATTAGGAATGCCAGATTTTGATAAGGAGTTTGAATTGTTTTGTGATGACGGTGATGGGTGCGCATTATCAGTTCTAATTCAAACTCACGGAACAGCACGAAGGCCAGCGGCAAATGTGATTGAAGCATCATGGTTGAAAGGAGTGAGTTCTGAACAAGTGGCTGAGCAGGTTGCTCTTACTAGAGCATGTTGCTTAGCAAGACAAATGAGAGTAAGAATATGCACTTATAGCCAGTATGACTTTGGGGTGGTTCACGATTTTGGGCAGTTGTGGTCTCAATGTGGATATTTTACCTCTCCGGGTTCACTGATAAGAAACGGAGAGGGGGTAAAGGATCTACTGATGGAAGATGGCAGATGGCTGATTGCGGGTCACAAATTGGGGTGGTGAATTGTTCAGCACATAGGTCTGGTTGTGAATATGTCACACTGGGAAACAGATATGATGACAAGATTGCACGATTTTGTGCTTTAATACATCATGAATTAATGTGGCCCAACAAATTGATCACATTTGTCAAACATAGTGCAGGTGGGTGTTCTGTTCAAAATTGGTATGAGCTGAGAGAACTGCATAAAGATGCAAGTGATTCAGGGAAAAATGGGTGAATCAAATCAAGATGTACACACAGGGCAGATGATGAAGTGTGGATCTACACAGACGGGAAACCAATAATGCCAGATAGTCTGTTATAACAGATGGCAAAGGTCTACCACGGTCCAACACACATAGGTATAGATGCTATGATCAGGTTGTTTTATCAGGCATGGTTTAACCCCAAATTCAGGGTTATTGCAGAAAGTCTCTGTCAAAGATGTGCTGTTTGCCAACAACAGAACGTAGGTAGAAAGACAGTATTTAGTAAGGGATTATTTGGCAAGGCTGCAGGTCCATTTACACGGATGCAGATAGATTAATTGAGATGCCTCTTAGCCAGGGACTTTAATATGTTCTTCTGGTTGTTTGTCTATTTTCTCGTTGGGTTGAGGCGTATCCAACAAGACGTAATGATAGTTTAACTGTTACTAAATTGCTTCTTAAAGAGATAATACCTAGGTTCGGTTTCCCAGTCTCTTTGGAATCTGATTGGAGAACACACTTTAACAATGAAATAGTTTGGATGGTTTGTGCAGCATTACAAATTGAGCAGAAGTTGCACTGTGCCTACAGACCTGAGGCAGCAAGTGTTGTTGAACAGATGAACAAAGCAAAACCAAAGGGGATGATGGACGGAGGGTTGAACATTGCAAGCACTCCCCCCAGTCAACTGATCTGGGTTTAATCCATCATCATTCTGTAGCTCAATCCGCCACCCCAGTTCAGACACAGATGAACGGCACAATAAAATCTAGATTGGCTAAAGTTTGTGCCTCCACAACACTGAAATGGTCTGATGCACTGCCATTGGTTTTGAGGAGCTTGAGAAGTATTCCTGACAAAAGAACAGGACTGTTCCCACATGAAATTGTGATGGGCAGGGCTATGAGATAGCTAACAGAACAAGCAAATCAACTAATGAACATTACTGCTGATTTGGTACTGGATTATTGCAAAGGATTGGCTGAATTGATACGTTCTGTGCCTCACCAGGTTGGAGATGTTGCAACAACAACACAGCAAGAACAGGGACATGATCGATGTTCTGGGGATGGGGACTGGGTGCTCGAGAAAAAGAATGTAAGGAAGTCTTGCCTAGAACCGTGCCACCCCGAGACGCACCCACGGACCCTTCTGCTGCAACGCCTGCAAATTCACCTGCATACAGACCTGCACCACTCCAGCACTGCCCAAGACCTCGATGAGCAACAGCAGCAGCCACCTAAAGTGCATCCTGCTCAACACCCGCTCCGTCCACAGACACGCCGTCGAGCTCTGGAACCTGCTCGACACTACTTCACCAGACGTCGCCTTCCTCACGGAAACCTGGATGAACGCCTCTTCAGCGCCGACATCGCCATCGCCATCCCAGACGGATACAAGATCATCCGAAAGGACCGCATCAACCACACCGGAGGAGGCATCGCCATCGTCCAAAGGAACACCATCCGCATCACGACCAACACCGACGACACCCTCGCAACTGCCGAGCACCTGCACTTCCAGGTCCACATCAACCCCAAGACCACCCTCAGAGGCACCCTCATCTACAGACCCCCGGACAACGCACACAATTCAGCGACGACATCCCCGACTTCATCAGCCCGCACGCCCTCTGCTCCGCTGACTACATCCTCCTAGGGGGCCTCAACTTCCACCTGGAGAACAACAACGACCGCAACACCACCACCCTGCTGGACAACCTCGCCAACCTGGGACTCAAGCAGCTGGTGACCACCCCCACCCACTATGCCGGACACACACTCGACCCCGTCTTCTCATCCAGCAAGGACATCGCCTTCAGCCACGCCACCGGACTCCACTGGATGGACCACAGCTGTGTCCACTTCAGCTTCGGAAGGACCACAATCCACCACCACCAGCAACAGGTTGCACGCAGGAGCTGGAACAAGATCACAGCCGACCAGCTCACGACCTCCCTGAACATGAACCCTCCCACCAGCACAACGAACCCTAGCCAGGCGGCCACCAACCTCACGAGGTGGATCAGCGACTGCGCAGACGAGCTCGCCCCCCTGAGGACCCCGCCTAGCAGACCCGGCAGCAAGAAAGCCCCATGGTTCACCGACGAACTCAAGAGCTCCAAGAAGAACTGCCGAGCCCTCGAGAGAACCTGGCGCAGAGACACAACACCGGACAACATGACTGCCCTCAAGCTCGCCACCCGAAAACACCACCAACTCATCCACGCCACCAAGAAAACTGCATTCAAGGAACGACTGGACAACAACCCAAAAACAGCAAGGAACTCTTCAACATCGTCAAACAGCTCTCCAACCCCAACGCCGGAAACAACGACATCACCCCTTCGCAAGACCTCTGCAACTCCCTCGCCTCCTACTTCCACAACAAGATCGCGGACATACACAACAGCTTCAGCACTCAACCGACGAACGCCACGACCGAACCACCGCCCCCCACCACCACCCTCCGCGCCTGGACTCCGATCAACACCGAAGACACCGTCCGCACGATGAACTCCATCCACTCCGGATCTCCGACCGACCCCTGCCCTCACCACGTCTTCAACAAGGCCGACGCTGTCATCGCACCCCACCTGCGGGACATCATCAACACCTCCTTCGACACCGCCACCTTCCCGGAGAGCTGGAAGCATGCCGAACTCAGCGCCCTACTCAAGAAGCCATCGGCCGACCCGACCGACCTCAAGAACTACCGCCCCATCTCGCTGCTCCCGTTTCCTGCAAAAGTCATCGAGAAGACCGTCAACAAGCAGCTGGCAGCCTTCCTCGAGACGAACGGATCCCTCGACCCCTCGCAGTCTGGCTCCCGGGCCAACCACAGCACAGAGACCTCCCTGATCGCAGCCACGATGACATCCGAGCGCTGCTTGACAACGGAGAAACAGCGGCCCTCATCCTCCTCGACCTCTTCGCGGCCTTCGACACTGTCTGCCACCGTACCCTAGTACAACGCCTCAGCAACGTTGGAGTCCAGGAGAAGGCACTGGAGTGGATCATCTCCTTCCTCGCCGGAAGGACACAGAGAGTCTGTCTCCCTCCTTTCAGATCTGAAGCCACCGAAGTCATCTGCGGCGTCCCTCAAGGCTCCTCGCTCAGTCCAACCCTCTTCAACGTGTACATGAGCCCCCTCGCAGACATCGCACGCCAGCACAACCTCAACATCATCTCCTACGCCGACGACACCCAGCTGATCCTCTCCCTCACCAACGACCCCGCCACCGCCAGAGCCAACCTTCACGAAGGGATGAAAGAGGTAACCGAATGGATGAAGAACAGCCGCCTGAAACTGAACTCGGACAAGACTGAAGTCCTCATCCTGGGATCCTCACCCGCAACTTGGGACGACTCCTGGTGGCCCCCGCCCTAGGCAGCGCACCCAAACCAACAGACCACGCACGCAACCTGGGCTTCATCCTGGACTCCTCCCTCTCCATGACCAGACAAGTCAACGCCGTCTCCTCGTCGTGCTTCAACATCCTGCGCATGCTACGTAAGATCTTCCGGTGGATCCCCACCGAGACCAGGAAGACAGTCACCCAGGCCCTCGTCACCAGCCGTCTGGACTACGGCAACTCCCTCTATGCTGGAACCACCGCCAAACTCCAGAAGAGACTCCAGCAGATCCAGAACGCCTCAGCACGACTCATCCTGGACTTCCCCCGTCGCAGCCACATCTCCGGACACCTGAGAGACCTGCACTGGCTCTCGGTCAACAAGAGAATCACCTTCCGTCTCCTCACCCACGCACACAAAGCCCTACACAACCAAGGCCCAGGATACTGAAGGACTGGGTTCTTTAAGACCCAGCGGTGCCAGGGCACAACACCTGAAACCTTCGTGGGTAACCTGCTCCGGCGTACGAATCACAGAGACACGGGACACTTCCTTCGACGTCAAAGATTCAAGGTTTATTTGCTGCAGGGAACACAGAGATCACGGCAAGTACACAGCGTGCAACTTGGGGAGACTGCTTCAAATTGGTTCTGTGGATCGCTCCTTTTATACAGTTTTTACCCATAGGATAACATTGAACACAAAAGTTTACAACCCGGTTCCCACCATTATCCCCCAGAGGGGTCGCTTTGGTCACTTTGAAACACATGAGGTCCGGAACATAAGTGCGGAAACATTTGGCGGTTCCCAACTGTAAAAACCATCTTCCCACCATTAGCAAATTCCAATCAGCAGTAAAACGGATCAAAATAGGAACAAGGACAGGTGTAGAGGAAGACGGAGACAGTGGGGAGATCGGAAAGGGTGTAAAAGGGGAGGTATCGGGAAACACGAGATACAGGCATCAAAGGGACGTGCCTAATGAGATGCACGGCTGAGACAATAAGTCCGTGCGGCAAGATGAGCCTCGAGCGGCGCCATCTGCCTTACAGTAGCAACCCCCTCGTCATAAAGACACTCACAAAGAACATGTGTCTTCCGCAGATATCTTGGGAGTCCCAGGGTCGCGAAGCGGACAACGTCCGTTCGCTGGCTACTTGAGGGCAAGAGACAAAATGGATGCCGTATCTAAGATGGAACCCGTGGGTACAGATGAAAAACCCACATAACAAACGAACGGTTTAAGTTAGCACAGCGAAACTGCGCACACTTACTAAACTCGTCATTTGCGGTTCATAGATACCAGACTCGACCATATTCGTGCGAGTCGAAAACACCACTTACAATTGTCACGGAACCTCAGACGCTCCTTTTGCCCTCATGTAGGCAAGCACTAGTCGGAATCATATTCGATATTCATCAGACCATCGAGATGTTGCTGTAGCATAGCTCTGTCCAACCGAGTCCCCTTGGTAACAGATGGTTGTCTCATACACGTTGTAGCACAGAGGCCACATAAGGCAGGACCACACTGTACACAAAGGCAACACGTGAACAGGAACACTACAACGACTCCGATGATCATCAGAATCTTCCAACCCCAAGTCGACATCAGGCCCCAAAACCATCCAAGTAGCGTCCAATCCCCTACATCCACGTGTATGGATTCGGAGATCTTATGCAACCTCGAGATGGCTTGATAGACAGTAGGAGCATTATCTGGAATGAAAATGCAGCAGCTCGAATGGATCACCTTACATACCCCACCTCGATCTGCTAAGATGACATCTAAAACCATACGGTTTTGTAACGTCATAAGTCTCTCCGCCTGAAGTTCTGTGGTGATATTACCAAGGGCACTGGCAGCAATATTAGCTGTCGATTCTACCACTCGAGTCAACTGTCTCAGGTTCCTACTATTAACCATAGGTCCCCAAAACGGGAGGAAACCCTTGAAAAAGTCTCCTGCCTCTTGACCGGCAGTATCCTCTTCACTAATTACGCCTCGCACAACTCTAGTCTTATGATAATCGGCATCTACAGTGAACGTCGGAGGCAACAGATTTGCAATGAAACATGAGCCCATGAAGTCAGCGGGCAACCATGTGTATGCACGATCATAGCAGATAAAGTATGTACCCTTGGCAGCCAGGAACACAGGGGACGAAGACATCGGCAGAATGTAATTTTCAGTGCAAGCACTTGCTCCAAGTCGGGCTTGCGATCTTCGGCCACGACCCATAAGACAAAAATTACCAGTGTGGGGTACGACCCATATCGGAGGCGAGCTTTTAAGCTGCTTTTCGCTAGTGAACACACTATATTCACCTCTACTTAGGACTCTATAGGCTTGTACCTCTTCTTCGGGAATAAGCGAAGGATCATAGATCTCACTATCCAAATCCTCTATTGCTATCGACAAAGGTTTTTGATACGAGGTAGGACCAGAGTAGGGGGAACGTGGTTCTCGAATGGGGTGGAAACCCAGTGCGCTACGAAACATTGTTTGAAATGCTCGAGCTGACCCTTGGGAACTATACGGTAACACCAAATATGGAATTCCCTTATCCGTAGTGTGTGGCATCAACCCACACACCCAACAATTAGTAGTGTTAACCACTAACTGATGCTGATGGAGGAGCTGAATAAAGGAATTGTTGCGGAATTCTACACGTCTAGCCTGCTCGTGTTCCGGTAACATGTGAAAGGAATGGGGAGAAGCAGTAGAGGTAAGATTAGGGTAAGGAGTAGGAGTAGGTGTAGCAGGTAAGAAGTAAGACATCGTGTAATACACCCCACCCGCCAATAATGCAGAAGCAGTCAAAAACAATACAAACAGTTGCAATATAAAACATTTGGTACGACTGAGTTGCTGCAGCTTGAATCTGTGGACTTGAGCTTCCTCCAAATCATTCAGCTTCGAGAATGCCATTCCCTACGACCGTCCGCAACGTTTCTTGACGCACTTCGTTCTGTGCAGCAATAGTCAATCCCTAGGAGTTCCTAGGAACCGACGGCCTTTAACCTAGCGTCAAGACCTACTGTCCAGAAGGAAGTACGCGCGCGGCCCTACGGCCTTCAATGCACAATATGTACGTATGCAAAAACAAAGTCTCTCAGCTGTAAAGGCAAAAAAAGGTACAAGGAGTGAAGCTCAAAATATATGTACAAAAAATAATTACAGTAATACGAAAATTCAAAACTGATCGCGGAAAACGGGATAATGCAGTTGTCGATACAGCAAGGCAAGATCTTTTTATTTGTCCTTAGTGCGAGATCGCAAAAAGTATCGAGTTTTCCCAGGACGTGTCTGCTCGTCAAACAAAGGATCCGTTGAAGAGACAGCGTCCTGCTGATCAGTTGAGTGTTCTGGTCTTGAGTCTTTTGATGCTAATTGTTCAACAGTGTCTTTCTGCTGCGCTGAGGATTCTTCAACAAGCTGTGCATCGCTAAAAGGCACAAACGCCGGCAATGTTTCTGTTTCAGATGACGCAATGCCTCTCCTTACCCACGGGTCTGCCGGCAAAGGGATGGGGACTCTCTTGGTGTGCGTGGCATGCACCCAATTCTTACGTCCCTCAAGACGAACGGCAGTCCTCGTGGCCAGGAGTACTTGGTAGGGTCCGGTGAACCTCGGGTCCAGGTTATTTTTACGTGAAAAGTTCCTTGTCACCACCCAGTCTCCGGGCTGGAGCTGGTGGCCTGGACCCTCTGTCTGCGTCGGCAATGCGTCGTAAACCTGTTGGTGAATTAACCTCAGTTTAGCAGTCAAGTCATGTAGATAATCGATCAACATTGGGTACTCAAGATCAGAAAACATTCCTGGCCTAGGAACCCCCCACACATTCGCAGGACGGCCGAACACTATTTCATAGGGACTAAGCCCTACTCGGGAGTGTACAGTCGCCCTAGTTGACAGTAATGCTAAAGGTAAAGCGTCAGGCCACGAAAGACCAGTCGTAGCCTGAATCTTTGCTAACTTTAGTTTAAGGGTGCCGTTGTACCCTTCAACCAATCCAGCTGACTGGGGATGATTGGCGCTGTGGAATTTCTGATTAATTCCAAGGCCCTTACACACACTCTTCATCACACTTCCAACAAACTCACTTCCGTTATCTGACCACACGACTCTAGGCATTCCATACCGAGGAAAGTATTCCTTCAGTAGGATTTTCGCAGTAGACAAAGCAGTATTGTCTTTGAGGGGATAGGCCTCGATCCATCGGGAGAATGCGCAAACCACAACTAAAACGTATTTCAGGTTATTGCATCGCTCCATATGGATGAAGTCCAATTGAATCACCTCAAAGGGATACGAAGGGGGAGCAAAACTGCCAGGAGGAGTTGGGGTTCCTTTGCCAGGGTTGTACATTATACACACCATACAATTCTTCACCAGACGTTCAGCACATTTCGTAATGCCATCATTCTTCCACACAGGAGCCAGCAACTTACAAATACCTTTCGCGCTAATATGTGCTAACCCATGCGCCATTGTCACAACGGCCAGCACATACGCATCAGGCAACATCCATCTTTTCTGATCCGACAAATCAATCCAACAACCATTCGCATCCAACTTTCCCGTACTTTCTTTCCACTTCGTCTTTTCAGTCTCGGTGGCCTCATTCTGAATTGCTTTCACACTCTCGATAGTGTCTTCACACATACTCGATTCTGTAGGCCACCTAACCGAACTCGTCACATACATTCGAGTGCTAAGGTTCCGGGCAGTCTCCTTAGCAGTCTCGTCCGCAAACGCATTACCACGACCAACATAATCCGTCACCTTACGATGCGCACTACACTTAACAATCGCAACTTGCGTAGGCAGAGTCAATGCATCCAAAAGATCATTCACAAGCTGGCCATGCTGAATCTTCGTACCGTGCGACGTCAAGAAACCTCTCTCTCTCCACAATCGTCCAAAGCTGTGAGCAACACCAAACGCGTATTGACTGTCGGTAAACACATTCACACGTTTCCCTTTCGCCAACACACATGCCCTAGTAAGAGCAATCAGCTCCGCAGCTTGGGCAGAATTCTGATTCAACCTTGCAGTCTCAACAACAGTATTCAATGTTACAACAGCATAAGCAGTAGTCACATCGCCATTCGGCAACTTAAAACATGACCCATCCACATACAAAGTGCCATCCGGATCTTCCAATCTGGTGTTTTTAAGGTCCACTCGACCTTTCGTTTCCTCTTCAGTCCTCAAGTAGCAGTCATGTTCTGCTGCTTCATCTGACTCTGTGCTAATTGGTAACAAGGTTGCCGGGTTCAGAACGTTACAAC